>NC_079320.1:54300913-54603944 GCF_029931775.1 Euleptes europaea
AATATTTTCTCCAATAGATGAATATCTTCTCCATCAGCAGCTTTAGCTGTAAACCTTCACCCTCAAGTAGAAGAAGATGCCTTACACTCACATGTAACAGTTGCATCTCCATCCAGTCTAGTCTATTTCGATCTCACCTTTCTCCAAGGAACTCACAGCCACAGATATATATGGTTCTCCATTTCCCATTTTATCCTCACTTCAACAACCCTGTGAAGGAGGTTAGGCTGAAAGAGAGTGGCCAGCGGTCACCCAGTGAGCTTCATGGTAGAACTGAACCCGGGTTTCCTAGTCTGACCCTCTAACCATTACACCAGAGTGATTATACTTATCCTTTCCAAAGCAGTTTCAAACAATAGAGCTGGACCTTATTGCTTTTGCAAACCAATACATGAACGCAAGGCAAATGTTTGCAAGATCTTCCTCTCTCTTTCAACCTGCTGAATAAGTAACATCTGGTCTCGTTGATGGAAAATATCCTTTTAGTCACAGAGGGATCACAGTCACATGTTACTCGGGAAAAGCCTTGTGTGAATCAACAGTCAGATAGACTCATCACTCCACACCTAATAGATATATCCCAAAACGAAGCCAAGGCATTCCTGTCCAAAGTGGGCGGGAACAACATGCTCTCTAGCAGATGACAGAATCAGACAGCTTGCAAACAAAAGCCCCCCCCTTCTTACCGTTGGAAAGGTTCCCTTCCTTCAGATGTGGAAAGCAAGCCTTGTTTACTGTCAGATCAAGCTCATCGGGGCTTTATTAGGCATCATGGCCTTACACACGATGGCTAAACCAGAAGGCCTCTCAAACCCTGTGTGACAGTTTTAAGGATTGGCTGTTTAGATTTAGAGCTGAGAGGGATATATTTATTAGAGCCATCATCCAATGAGCTTTTAATCTGAAGCCTTAGCAGGACCTTACAAAGAACAGATGGGGAGTTTTACTCTTAGCTTTTTTGGGTGGTTTGTTTTTCTTCTCTTCTGATGTGTCAAGATTGGCCAGAAATGACGGGGGGGGGGGGGGAGGCAAAGCAAGCTGAATGGGTGAGGCTGTTCCTCTTAATATTTATTTCTGGTGTTTGGCTTAATATATGCTTCCTCCCAGTGTGGTGTAGTGGTTTTTTGGGCGGACCAATGTTGGTCTAGGATAGGGTTGCCAACCTCCAGGTAGTAGCTGGAGATCTCCTGCTATTACAACTGATCTCCAGCTGATAGAGATCAGATCACCTGGAGAAAATGGCTGCTTTGACAATTGGACTCTGTGGCACTGAAGTCCCTCCCCTCCCTAAACCCTCCCCTCCTCCCTAAACCCTCCTCCTCAGAAGTCCCTCCTCCTCCCTAAACCCTCTCCAAAAACCTCCCAGCAGTGGTGAAGAGGGACCTAGTCTAGGATCTAGGAGACCCAGGTTTGAGTCCCAACTCTGCCACCATGGAAGGTCATGACCTTGGACCAGTCACCCTCTCTCAGCTTACCTCTCAGGGTTGTCATAAGGATAAAATGGGAGAATGTTGTAAGCCACATTTGGTCTCCATTGGTGAGAAAAGTGGGGTATAAACAAAATAAATACATAAGGAATCTTAAATCATAATAATCATTTGGAAGAGATGTTTACCAGCTCCTAATACCTTCTTTGCTAAAGTTACTTAACAGCGTGAGAATAGAGAGGGAAAAAAATGGCGTTAATAATACTGAAAATTCAGTGTAGATGATGCACTAGTTGAATAAGCAATAGATACCAAATAGGGTAACATTATGTAGTGCAGGTCAGGGGAACCTCTTATGGAGTCGTTGTGCATACTGTATTAATAGCATAAGAGATACTTCTGAGCTTAAGCATAAAATATTTTAAGTAAATAAACCATCTCCAAGATCCAGGTAAACACAGAAGACGTAAAGGAAACAAACAGTGACGGAGTACTTCTGACTCCAAGTCCATCAATTGGATTGTAGCCATGCTGTGTCTGCGGAGTCCCAATTCCCGCCACTGCTGCAAAGCTGCCACAAAGTGACTTCTGAAATTGCAGCAAGACGCAACAGTGTGAATTTGCTGTATCCACTTTCCGTTGATCCTGGGCCTTTTCCCAGTCTGGGATTGAGGGTGATGAGATCTAGCACTTTCAGCCAAGCAGTTTCTTGGCGTGATGCATAACAGGGCTGAGCATGTCACGCATCTAACGTTCTGCAGGGAGTGTCTTTGTATTAACATTGTTGCATTGTTTTTCTAGGTGTATAGACTGCTATAGAACAGAGGATGAATTGAAGTTACATCCCAATGGCCCACATTACAACCAGAGAACAGTACAAGGTGAAGGTAAGTTAGGATCCGTTTTCGCCATTACTTTCTATGTAAATTTACTTTGCCAATATGTTTTCACATATGTTGTCTGAAGGCATGAGACCACATTCTAGTCTGATTAGCATCTGGGCAGGAGACTGCAGAGGAGAGCATATAAGGTGGTTTGAGCTTTCTGAAGAATGACTGGGATATAAGTAATAGTAATAATAATAGTAAAGGTCACAGGGGCTTGGATCCCCATGATTGCAAGGGATCTTCTGCTCTCAGAACAGGACTTCCCTGTCTCCACCTTCTTGTGGCAACTGGGGGACCCAGAAACCATTTCAGAGGTTGAGGAATGATATTGGATGATGTCGCATGGGGAAGGAATCCCAGAAGGGAAATCAGAAATCAGTCCCTGGGTCGTGTGAGCAGAAGTTCACCAGGGTTCTGTTGGATCCAAGCTAATAAACAACAACGTATTTAAGTGTTCAAAGAGTTACTCATTCGTTATCTCTGCAATCTTTATAGACAACTTCAACAGACCAAGCTTTTCACTGAGATACCTGTACTGTATTGTTAAAAGAGAATTTCTAGACCACAAATTAAATAAATTATGGGCTGATACCCCTAGAAGAGTATGATGCTTCAGGAATAAACTGTTTTAAGCTGGATCCCCAGGTATGCAGTTTAGCTGTCAAAAGTAGCTGCTGGGGTGTGTGTGATAGGAATCATGGCCATAGCACTGGAGAAACGGGGAAGAGTTAAACGCCCAATTTCCCTGATCAAAAATGCAACCAGGCTGCTTTAAACCCTAGAAGAGAAAAAAATAAATAAAGAGACAGGTACTGTGGTGGTCCACTGGGGCAGCATTTGAATTGGGGAATATATGGTCTGCGGGGAAGCATATTTAACTGCTGGGCAAGGCCACACTTGGCCATGCCCACTTTCTAAAAACACTTGGCAGCACCAGGAAGGGTGTTGGCAGGGAGCATGGGGCCCATGTGTGCTATGTTGAGAACTCCCTGGAGTAGGATCTGAGAGATCCAGGTTCAAATCTCCACTTTGCCATGGACGCTCATTGTATGACCTTGGGCCATCTTCTCTCAAGGTTGTTTTGGAGTATAAATGGAGGAGATAATGATATACGGTATGTCACCTTGAGGTCCTTAGAAGAAGGGTGGACTAAAATGTGCTATTGAGGTGTATAACTGTGCAAGTTATTTATAATTGATTGCTTAGTTCATAATTGTAAAAGAACCTAGAAGATGATATAGTTGATGATTTAGTAACCATTCAGTAAGTACTTGTTTAATATTATTATTTCACTATACTATTATGAGATGATTAGGAAAAAAAGATCAGAGAAAGAAACAAGACTTTAAGCTTTCAAGTACTACATAAAATAAATAAATTGGCTACAATTCTCATCTGCATTACAAATGCCCTCCCTCCCCTTTCTGTTCTGAATGAACCTAAACAGCACAACAGAGGCTCAAACGTTTATTGAAGCCTCATGTATGAAAATGCTGCCAGAGTGCTTTAATGTCATGTGAGGGAAGGTTTATTGTCCCGTCATCATCTTCCCTGCTATTCAAATGTTCCAAGAAAAAAAATATCATTTTTTTTTCTTTCCAAAAAGTGGTGCCTTTAACTAAAAAGTTCTTTGCGGATCTCTCCACATTGGCCTGAAGCAGGGTGCCGACCAGGGAACACCAGAAGAGAATATGATCGAGTCTACAAAGCGAGCATGTGCTAATGAGATGGAACTAATAAAAAGGAAACTGTTTAAAGACAGAATGGAGCTGGAAACTAGCTATCTAAGACAGGTTTGACAGAGAGCCATAAAAAGGAATGCTGCGTATAGCTTTAGCAGGCATTAAGGCAGCAGCCAGACATTTTCTAATGATCTATGAATAACAAAGAATGATTGTCTTCCTGACCTGAGTGACTTATGGTTACCATTAAAGAAGATAGCACAATAGGGAACTTAAATGGCACAGTTCCTCAAATATGGAATATTCATCCATCCTGGCTATTATTCTCTTGCAGAATGTAGACAAATATGAATTAAATGTGGGCCAAATGTTAACCTTCGGGCCTGACACTGTCACCAGCTCAGGAAGGAAAAGAGACGTGGCACGCCTTTGTTTTTTAAGAGTGACCTGTAGAACAGTATATATTTGGGGGGGAAAGGGAAAACTTGGCACACGTGTGGCTAAAAATAGACCCGCAGAACAATGTTTTCCGAAGCCTTTATTGGTCTCAATGCAACTTTAAAATCAAGCAGTCGCTTCATATGAGTGAACACGTTAGCCGTCGACAGGCTTGCCTAAGACGGGTTTCGCCACCAATTTCTTCTTGTTGTTGTTTAGCTCAAAAACAAAACAGAAGGTGAGAAAGAGAATCACCAGATGCAAAGGAGGACAGTGGCTCTTCTACCTTTCAGTGTTTTACTAAACAGAGGCTCACAGCAGTGTAGCATTTCTCACTGTGGCACAGCAAGCTGCGTCTGCTGAAATGCCTTCTTGTGCAATATGCTTAAAGGTGAAGGAGGCTCTTTTACATTTGGTCAGCCTCAAAAAGGAAAGGCATAAGATGGTGCTGTAGATTACACGTAAAGTGCATGGCCTACATGCCCAGGTTCAGTTCCAAGAATCTCCCGTTCAGGAATCTCAAACACCAGGTGATGGGAAAGGTCTTCTTATGCCTGAGTTAGGGTTGCCAACCTCCAGGTAGTAGCTGGAGATCTCCTGCTGTTAATAACTGGTCTCCAGCCGATAGAGATCAGTTCCCCTGGAGAAAATGGTCGCTTTGGCAATTGGACTCTATGGCATTGAAGTCTCTCTTTCCCCAAAACCCGCCCTCCTCAGGCTCCACCCCAAAAACCTCCTGCCGGTGGCGAAGAAGGACCTGGCAACCCTAGCCTGAGTTCCTGCAAAGCTGTTGCCAGGTAGAATCCATACGCCGCTAGCAGGAACAATGGTCTCACGTTGTGTGACAGCTTTGTCAAAAATATTTATCAAGCATTTTTTTTTCTGTAATAGGAAGCATAAGGTGGGTTGCAAAAGTACATCTGTAATATTTTATTTATTTTTAGGATTTCTATCCTATTCCTTCATAAGGCATGATTGTGGATATTGAATCTCAGGAAACACAATTTTAAACTACTGGATTGGATTCAACTAGCTTTTCTGCACCTGAAGGGAGGAGTCGCCCCCCCCCAAAAAAAACTACTGGATACCCTGGGACCTGCATGAATGAAAACCAGGTGGGACTGGGGCAGGGCTGTGGTGAAAAAGGGCATTAGGTAAGATTGAGTAAACAAGCTGGTTGGATCCAATCCAAGAGTTTGCTGCTCCTAAAAATATCTGGAGATCACCATATAGTTCCATCAATATATTTTGGATAAAAAGATATGTAAAACCAGAATTCCTTTAAGCCCCCACCCAAAGGATGGAACTGATGTTTTGAGGTTCTTAAGGAAAGCTAACAAAGAAAGACAGAGATCTCTGTTTAAAAAGTCCAGCTTTTAAATTTTTGTTATTGTAAAAATCCACTATTGTTTTTTGGCCAATAAAATGGAAAATGTGTGCTTTTATGGGTTTATAAAAAGGCAAACTATAGTTGCATGAAAAATAACTTTCACCGATTGAGTACAGGTGGGGACTTGTTTAAACTCTGAAGACATGAAGGCTTAGTATGTATGACTGAAAAAGGTAACATGGCACAATAAAAAGTCTTCCTTTCTTCAGTCATCAATCCACCGGGTATTCCATGTCAAATAAATGCTATAACAATTTACAGTAAAAGTACACAGTGGAAGTGCCAACGTTAACACTTCTTAGGACTGGAGGGCGTCCAGATTTTTCATGCCAATATTTAATGCAGATTGAAATGTCTTTTCCATTGGAAATGTCAGATGTAACATGCTTGGCTATATTTGGCAACATGCGTATGTGAAGCATAAAGCCCAGCGCGCATGATGTTCATTTTTATTTCAAGCATGATAAATTGTGGTTCATTTGTTTAAGTGCACATGGCAGTTTTAGTGTTCCTACTATAAATTTTGGCTAACTTCTATTGACATGCTGTATTAAACTTAAGAAAAACAAATTACACTTCAGCCATTTTAATTGACTAACTGTGTCAAAAATACAATAAGTATAACATTAGAGGTCAGGGCCTCAGACTACACTATAATGGGTGTTGTGGCAAGTATCCAGAATTTTTTTTTTTGGTGGTACATTTTTCAGAAACATTTTAGCTGAAGGCAGGCATTTAACATTCTTGGGCACTTCAGGTCTGACGTAAAAATTCTCTTTGAATATTTGATGCTTTGTTTCCATTTAAAATGCTAGTCCTGATGTAGATTTGCGTCCGTTCCTAAACAAATGGTGCAACCTTGTGCTGGCATTTAGAGGAATGAATTAATGATTTATGCTGCACAATACGATTGAAAACAGAAACCATGTTTCTTTGCTAAATAGATGAGCAACTCTATGGGGCTGAGCCAGAGAAATCTTGGCAATACTTCATTCCTAGGGGACTTTACTGGAATCTGTCAGTTTGGACTCATATCTTTTATATTAAGTGCCTTACATACATGCCTTCCAGAATTTCTGGAAGCCTGATTTTTAGAGATTAACAAGTGAAAATTCATGCATTATTAATACAATCTGGGATCAGAAATAAAGACTTCTAATAATTATTTTGTCCTTAGGTTGTACTATACAGAATTTAAATGACTTCGTATACACTGGGTTAGATCCAGACTGTTTTCTTTTCCACTCCGTTCCCTGCCTTACTACAGCATGCATAGCCATGTTTTTTGTCCATGAGTGTCCAAAGGGACCCCCTCCTTTTTCAGCAGCAGCAGAAGCAGAACTGATTGGATCCAACCCAATGTCTCAGCAGTTCTTCCAAAAAAACTTTAAAAGAATTGATTGATATACCCATATTGCAGAGGGGCATCTGAGATTAAGAGAGAGTGGTTTGCCTAGCGTCACTCACAAAGTTCGTGGCAGAACAAACCCTCCAAAATCTGACCAATGAAAACAGGAACACATGTCCAACCCCTTCTACTGTTTTCATAACCAAGGATCATTTCCCTCCCTGACTATTGCATGTTGCAGAAGCCTTTAGTCTGCCTTCTGCATTTTTTAAAGCTATCATCGTACACCCTGCACTAATTTAGAGCAACAAGAGTATTTGTTTGTTTGGATAAAGCTATATATTTGGAAAATAGTACTGTAAGCCTATGTTGCCAGCTCCAGGTTGGGAAATACCTTGAGATTTTGGGGTTGGAGCCTGAGGAGGGCAGGTTTTGTGGAGAGAGGAGGGACTTCAATGAGGTATAATGCCACAGAGTCCACCTTCCAAAGTTGCCATTTTCTCCAGGTGAACTGATGTTTGTCACCTGAAAATCAGTTGAAACAGCGGGAGGTCTCCAGCCACCACCTGGAGGTTGGCAACCCTAGCACTTGCAAATAGATCTCTAGGATATGTGAAATGGCAGTAGGGTTGCCAACCTCCAGGAACTAGCTGGAGATCTCCTGCTATTACAACTGATCTCCAGCTAATAGAAATTAGTTCACCTGGAGAAAATGGCTGCTTTGGCAATTGGACTCTATGGCATTGAAGTCCCTCCCCTCCACCACAAAAACCTCCTGCCGGTGGCAAAAAGGGACCTGGCAACCCTAATTATGGCAGGCTCCACAGTGGCTTCATGCTCATGCATTTATCATATCTGTACACTACAGTCAATATTGTTTTGAGTTTTCCATTTTCCACCCAGAGATTCAACTTTTAGAGCTGTGAGATAGGAGGTGGCAGATATGAACCTGGATGATAATTATAGTATCTGACACCAGCAACATTTTAAGAATGCATCTCTAAAAGGCCAAAATAGGGATGATGAGGATATAATTTGACAAGATGCTGGGCAATCTGTGAATGCACCTCCATTTTCTTGGTAAATATCCAAGAGAATGACAGACATGAAGAGCTACATAGAAAGAAGCCATGAAGCATTTCTATTTGGTTTGAGGATCGAGCTATCCATGGCTACTAGTCAAAATGGCTACTAGTCATGATGCATACCTATTGTCTCCAGGATCAGAGGAGCATGCCTATTATATTAGGTGCTAGGGAACGCATGCAGGATGCTGCTGCAGTTGCCTTGTTTGTGGGCTTCCTAGGGGCACCCAGTTGGCCACTATGTGAACAGACTGCTGTATTTGATGGACCTTGGTCTGATACAGCATGTCTTTTCTTATGTTTTTATGGGATACACCAGCCACTGTGTCATTAATTAGGAAGATAAACTGACACCTTTTTTAGGCTGATTAAGGGAAAAGTCAATGCCCTTTTCAAGCTTTTTTTAGTGTAGTCTATAGTTGCTATGATTTCACATGATGTTCAGGGTTTGGAATCCCAGATTTATGGAAGAATGCATGGACATTAGTTACTTAATGGTATTTACATTATGTACCTCATTATACACCATTATGTACACAATAGAGTTCTTATTACAAAAGTCTTCCATTACTGACCATTAGATCCTGGCTGGGGTTGGGAGGGTTGACATGGTGTCATTCCACCAAATTTACTTGGAATATTTTCATTTCCCGTCATAGAATTCTATACAGTAGCATTGCAACACTGTGTTCTCTTAGTAAGGACATACAAATGAGCTAGAAACGGAGTTGTGAAGGTCTAAATGATTTTGTAAGCTTTCTATTATTATGGTGCTATTTGAATTGGAAGCCCTGAATCTGAACTATAACTCCATTCTGAAATAGTACTTCTGTTACATAGAGGAATAGCCATTGGAGAAAGAAAATAAATTAAATAGCGTGGAATGAAAAATGACAAAATGCAAACATCGTGGATTGGGTAGGCAAGATTTGCAGATCCAAATGGCACATGTCTTTAGGAACTCTGCCACTTAATGCATGGGCGTGCATGTTTTAATCTTTTTTCCCAAATCAAAAAGTCCCTGCATCCAGAAAAAAAAGCAAATCAGCAAATAAGATTCTATCCCAGCTACCTTCCTGATACCCGAATTTTCTGTGTGCAGGGAAGGAAAATATTGAACTGGTTGTTTGATTGGAGGGACTTCATAGAAGTAGTCTTTGGAGAGCTTCCCCTTATCTCAGCCACTACTTTGCTGCCATGGAGACAATCAAAGCATCTTGGCCAGTTTAGGTCAGAGGGGTACTGAAAAGACAGCAATCCAGATGTACAATGTTTTTGTTCTACCTTTGGAAGAGCTGGCACATGTTCAATAATGGAAATGCACTGTGTTCTAAACCTTTTATATCTGTGGCAGGCCAAGACAAATTGCTTCCCTTAAATCTGGACTTAAATCTCAATGTTGGCTTTGAAAGTTCAAGAAATGCAATTTCACTTTAAACCTATCTGAATTTATAAACTGTTGCGGAATAGGGAAATAATCTCTTGGGGCATGTGAACAAACCTTCACTGTTTTAATTAACAATCTGTTTTCAACATTGATGTAACAACCTAAAGTTCCTTTATAGAACCTGATTAAGCATTATAAAATGATCTATACTGAGTAGTACAAAAGCACTTTTCACAGTCAGACTGAATTGTCTCATTTCAGTTCCTTTGATCCATCCTTAATTCAAATGATTCAATAACCAAGCATGTGCCACTATTGTTAGCAAGCTACAACAGTATTAACTAATTTGTTCTTTTTCTCCCAAGTCTTCTTTTGTTAGAGCAATGGCTGCCAAATGAACTGACGCTAGATTAGAAACTGAACAGCATTCTGGGAAGCAGTGTTGAAACAATGATATATTTAACCTTCTCTTGACACAGCTCGTTAAACACAGGTATGATCTTCCCAGGGTTTGTGCAATAATTAGTTAATCTAAAGAAGATTTATAATATAAATGATTTTTTTTTTTTAAATGAGACGCTACAAGAGCTGGTGTTTCAGGATATTTTTTTCCCAATGCATAGTTATAAAGCTGTAGGAATACCACACATCAAGTCCTAAATCTTATCAAAATGGTGAATGGCGTTCTGGAGATTCCAACATGCACCCTTCTTATCAGCAAGATTCCTTTTTAATGCTAATATTACTGAGTTATGCAAACAACCTGAGACACAACTGTGCTTAACCAGGCACTATCCATTTACAAAAAACTATCTGAAAGCCCCATAACAAAACTTATACTGGCACAATGCAACAACAAAAATCTTATCTCATCTTTGAACCGTGAGATGAAAATAGCAGTGGATACTACCTGAAAGCACCTTGTTGAAGCTGTTGAATACTGTGGGACTACTGTAAAATTGCTTGAAGTCACTCATGCTGCCATAAAGGCTTCTGCCATGCAACAGATTGCTGAAAAATGCAGTAAGAAACAACAGGTGTAAACATGACTATTTTGCAGCTTTGTAAAAACTATTCAGATTCATTGACAATACCTCCAGTGAAACAATTGATGCTTTCATTTCTGCATTCCAATATGAGATGGAGAGGGAGCCGGAGAATTGATACCCCCGACAGGAAAATGTCTCCTGCGCTAGGAGACAGGAAGTTGTGCGTTTCAATCTAATTTCCTTATCTGAACTTCCTGTATACAGCTATCCGTTTTCCAACATAGCTTTCACTCTGCTGGGGAAGGAACAATGAAGTGCCTGTCTGTTGAGACAAAAAAGCACGGACACATGCTTATATATCAACACCACAGAGAAAACTGGTACCCGGACTTTCTGGGGCAAGGTATATATGTCTGATGTCCACACAACAAGTACATGCTTTTAATTGCTTGTATGGTATAGACATCATGGGCCAGGGATTTTTGTCTTCCTTCCACATGTATACACTGTACCTAGTCAAGTTAAAGTGTTTACACATGAGGGAGTGCTTCTCAAGCCATTGAGTCAATGTCTTCCCTAATATTGTCCATATTGTGCTCCAGATTCCCCCCCTCCAGCACTTCTGTACAGGAACTGTGAGTAAGACCATGACGTAGGGCTGCCAACCTCCAGGTACTAGCTGGAGATCTCCTGCTATTACAACTGATCTCCAGCCAATAGAGATCAGTTCACCTGGAGAAAAATGGCCGCTTTGGCAAATGGACTGTATGGCACTGAAATCCTTCCCCTCCCCAAACCGTGCTCTCCTCTGGCGCCGCCCCAGAAACCTCCCACCAGTGGCGAAGAGGGACCTGGCATTTCTACCATGACTTGCTGTAAGGTCATGCTTGTGCCATGAGATTTTGAAGTGGAGTCTTAGGTTTTTCCACAGGGGGACAGGCTTGTGTGATTTCCTCACTGCTGATGTGGTTGACCACACTAGACAGTGGCTACAGGGCTTCCACATATTAGGTTTCCCTTCAGTTTCTCTGCTCCAGTCACCCAGTAGTGGCCCTCCTCCCCTCCCCCAGACCAATGGGGATTTTCTCATTTTTAAAAAAAAAATATTGGCAATTGATATTAATTGGAGAGATAAAATAAAAATTCTCCCTGGTGGTGGGTGAAGGAAATGGCTGCTGTGGAGACAGAGCCAGGGGAAATGGTGGCCATCCAAGGTTTACGGAGACCTTTCTCAAAACTTTGCAGCAAAGAAGGGTTGAGAAAAGTCAGAGAAAAGTCAAAGAAAACCCATAGGAATGTGCCATGATGCTGTGGAAATGCAGAAAAATACATAACACCATTGAACATGGGGCAGATTACCCAAGTGGAAAAGGCCTTAGTAGTATGATCTTGGGGGACATATTAGCATCTGGTCCTGTTCATGCTGTTATCATTTCCCCCCTCTTTTAATTAAAGGTACTTTTTTCGTTTATCTATTACTCCTAATTTCAGTTTACAGCCGCCCTTTCAGTTTCCAGTTGATTTACTGGAATTAAACACACAATTACTGTTGAATTAAACACACACACACACCAATTTCAGCTGATGGGCAGGTTCATCCAGGAGCAGCTTTAAGATAGGTTGGGCTCATATACTTAAGGCTTTAAAAAAATCCCTGCACAGAATTGTGCCATGACGTACTGAGCCCCACAATATCACCCTGTGCCATAAAGTACACTCAAGTATTGCTCAAAACCTGCAAACACTGCATGAAACAAGTGAGTCATGTTTGCATTGGAAAATCCTTATCTTTCAGTAAACAATCAAAAATGCTATAGTAGGGAAGTCAGAGGCAAAGTCTAATTGTTGGGACTGAAGATATGTGGAGAAACGTTCTTCAGGTTGATGGCTACCGAAGGGGCCAAAGCCCACGCATGAAGCTGACAGTGTTTTTCCTTATGACCTTATTACCTTCACCTCTTTTGGTAAATATATTTGTGTTAGAAATTCCCAAAGCACTGCACGGGAGAAAGGTCTTGGAAGTTCCATTGATAAACTAGGTGCGGATCCCAGAGCTGGCCTAAATTTCTTGTTTAGGTTGTAAAAATATATTAGCCTGTCATGTTATCTTCATAAATTTCTCTGGCACGTACAGCAGGTAAAGTCCCCTGAATCCCAAGACTCATTACCACTTCTGCTTACTATTACCATTCATCACCTGCTTTGTCGCACGTTGCAGACTGAGCTTGGAAACGCCGCGGTTCTGGAAGGGTAGATACCGAGTGAGTTATTAGCTGCAATGGACAAGCTTGTTTCCAAGCACTCTTGAAGAGTTCCTCGACACTGCAAAGCAACAATTGGGGAGGTGTTTTTTCTATGGGATGCCAAGACTGTCACAATGGCCAAAAACGCATGGTCCCTTAACCCACTTTATTCCCCGTTTCAGCCAGGATCAAATTTACCCGGGCTAGGGGGGAAACTGTATGCCTTACCTTGAAAATCAGGGATGAAACTGTGCCAATCGATCCATGTAGACAGAAAATGTGGGAGACGTGCACAGTTCCTGTTTAGCTTGCAACACCCCCGCCCCCAGTGATTGGTCGTTTCAAATTGACCAATGAGGGCCTTCCCTGCCCTGGGAAATGACCAATCACCGGGGGCGGGGGTGTTGCAAGCTAAACCGGAACTGTGCACATCTCCCGCATTTTCTGTTTACATGGATGGATTTGCACAGAGTGTTGTCCCTGCTTTTCAAGGTAATGCGTACAGTTTCCCCCCAGCCCGGGTCAATTTGATCCTGGCTGAAATGGGGAATAAAGTGGGTTAAGGGACCATGCATTTTTGGCCATTGGCCCAGCCGGGCATTCTACCTCCCTCTTCCATTTCGTACTTCCACTTCATGTTAATGATGAACTCGTGGAACTTTCCATTCAGGTCTCATTCCAGAGCATTCACATTTCTCTTTAGAGCGGAACTTGTCAGTCGATTTAGCAGAGGAGTCCTCCTAGACTGTACACCACACACAATGTTGCAAAGGCTCTACATATACAGAGTTCTACAGAATGTAATGCAAAGTAATGCCCAGTCTTACGGGGTCAGACTATCTAGTCTGTTATCCAAGCACTGCATACCTTCACAGCTATAACAGAAGGTTGCATTTTTTTAAAAAAAAGGAAAGGTATGCTTTTCAGTTCCCTGACCTGGATAGCCTGGGCTAGCCTGACCTCATCAGATCTCAGAAGCTAAGCAGGGTGGACCCTGGCAAGTGCTTGGATGGGAGACCTCTAAGGAGTACCAGCGTTGTGACGTGGAAGCAGGCAATGGCAAACTGCCTCTGAATATCTTTTGCCTCGAAAACAGTGAAGTTATTTCCAGGGTCTCAGATGACCATATTATTCCTCTTTCAAGGGCTGAACTCTTGGCAGCAACAGAGCAAATTGTGAGTGGAGATGAGTGGGTAGAGTTCTGGCGCTATCATTCTGCAGAAGCTGAGTGGGTTGGGAGAGGAGGACACTGTGGTTTGCTGGTTCTGCTCTTACTTGGCCGACCAATTCCAGAAGGTGGTGGTGGGGCACTGCTGCTTGGTTCTTTTGTGGTGGGGCCCTGAAAGGGTCCCTCTTTCCCCCTGTGCTGTATCTAGGGTTGCCAGCCTCCAGGTGGTGGCTGGAGATCTCCTGCTATTACAACTGATCTCCAGCCGATAGAGATCAGTTCACCCGGAGAAAATGGCTGCTTTGGCAATTGGACTTTATGGCATTGAAGTCCCTCCTTTCCCCAAACCCCACCCTCCTCAGGCTCCACCCCCAAAATTTGCAGGTATTTCCTAACCCAGAGCTGGCAACCCTAGCTGTATCATATCTACAATAAACCACAGGGAGAGCTTGTTTGGGGATTTGGAATGAAGTGTTAGCAAGATGCACATGATAAAATGAAGGGGAGGAAATGAAATCAATCAGTCAGTCAATCAATCAATCAATCAATCAATAAAAAGATGCCCAGCTTGATTAGATGAGGTGGGTCTGTGGAAGTCTTGGGTAAAATGATGTGATGGATGACATTCAATAAACTGAAATTCAGTCCAGACAAGACTGAGGAGCTGTTAGTCAGTAACAAAACCACTCACGGAGTAAGGAAGCAGCCTGAACTGAGGGGGCCGACTGAGCAGATTCAAAACTTTGGGGGTGTTACTGGGTGGTGTTTTTTTTTTTAAAAAAATAAACTTTGGCTGATATTCTAGCCACAGCTATTCCTCAAAAGTGTGATCTGGCCCTGATAAGCCATACTTTGATTGCATCCAGGCAAGATTAATATACTTTATATGGAATGAATGAATGAGTTTTATTTGCATGTAGCCATAGGCCATTACAAACATGTCAACAATTACCTCTAATAGTTATACATATATTTTATATGGGGCTTCCTTTGAAAGCTATTTGGAAATGTCAATTGGTCCAAAATGTAAGGGCCAGACTATTGTTAGGGGTTGGATACAGGGATTTAATCATACCAGTTCTGTAAGATTTGTACTTTAATACTGACAATTCTTATACCGTTCTTTCACTTTATTGTACTATTTTTACTTTGCGAACTATTTTGTGACGGGCCTCTAGAGAGGTGGCATATACATTTTCAAAAGAAATAAATTATACTGTGGGGACTTGGATTCAAATTCCCACTCGGCCATGAAGTTCACTGGCTGACCTTGGGCCAGTCACTTTCTGTCTCACACCTTACAATATTGTTGTAAGTATACAATGAAGGCGGGCGAAATGACTGATAACCAGTCCAAGCTCCTTGAAGGAAGCACAGGATAAAAAATCAAATAGGTAAACCAGTGAGAGTAGAAATAATGTTTACTAGAAGACATTCCAAGGTGAGGAAAAAAGGAGGGCATAGTTTGGGTTACTTTGCTTTTGGTAGTTTTATCATTTGAGTTGTAGTTGATTTATATAAAAAGATTTCTTTTTTCTGATTTATAACCTGTGTTAATAGTGAAAATTGTGAACACTTATAATAATATTTTTGTGCTAGGGTCTTGGGGGGGGGAAGAGAGTGGAGATACATTTAAAACAAACATTGTATAATCAAAGTGGGAGGGAACAAATATCTCTTCCTCTCACTCCTCCTCTCCCCATTGGATTATGTCAAAGATTAGTTGTTATTTAGGGAACATTGTTCAACGTTTTCCAAAGGATTTTCTTAAATGATTACCACATGTTTGCTCCACTAAAACAGCTTACATGTTGGATATATATAAGATTGATGGATGGCATTTGTTCAAGTCGTTTTGTGAGTCACTTATTCATTAGGAAGAATTTATTCATGTTCTTTATTAAATGACTGGCCAAATGCAACTCATTGATCCTTATTTCAAGTTTTGGGGTAGAAACAACCACAGAACTAATCTGTAACATGGGCATGGTGCGGACATTTATGTTGTATTTGCATGCATAAAATTGCTTGGTTTCCACCATTTTTTCTTAAAAGGTTTGAGGCATCATTTTTGTCTTTGTTCTGAAAAAAGAGCAGCACTGTCCACACTCCTACTCACAATGAAATAAAAGTTGGGTTTCTTTTCACACTAAGTATTGACATTAGAGGGAAGGCGGCATGGTATAGCCTGTTCTCATCCAATTTCGGAAGCTAAGCATGGTCAATACTTGGAAGGGAGACCACCAAGGAATGCTCTGCAGAGGAAGGCAAACCATCTCTGCTTCTTACTTGCCTTGAAAGCCCCTTGCTGGGATCATCATAAGTCGGCTGTGACTTGACAGCACTTTACACACACACACACTGACATTAGCCACTGTTACAAATGGCTGGACTATTGTGCTCCATCAAGTCGACTGGCTGTGTTTTGAGAACCTTCGAAGAATGAAAAGGGAAACATCTGGGTTCTTTCACTGGTGGCCTCTGTACTGTGGAGTCTCTCACCCAGGATTATTCAGCTCAGCTGTTCTAAGCAGTATAACTGAAGGAGGTCTATTCTCGGGGGTGGGGGGAGTGATACTGGCACAGGGTAGTGCTGTTTGATATTATCGCTGTTTCCAAAAAGATACACCAGGAACATGGGAAGCTCCAATCCAGGTGGTGGTGGAAAGTGCCATCAAGTTGCAGTCGACTTAGGGCGACTCTGTAGGTTTTCAAGGCAAGAGATGAACAGAGGTGGGGTTGTTTACCATTGCCTACTTCTGTGTAGCAACCCTGGACTTCCTCGATGGTCTCCCATCCAAGTACTAACCAGGGTTGACCCTGCTTAGCTTCTGACAAGATTGGGCTTGCCTGGGCCATGCAGGTCAGACCCAATCTAGATATATCCCAGTATAATCTCTGTTTTTATAGTGACGATGAAAGCTTTTGGAGGGAACTTGTCCTGAATAGATGAAGTAGTAAATTTTGAACAAATGGTGGTGATGGTGGTGGAAGACAGTTAAAATGCTACTGTTATTTTTATATTTAATATTTATTGCAAAAGAATAAAGTTCTTTCACAATGACATGGACAGAAAGAATGGCCACATATTATCTTGATTGCTCTTCAGGAGGTGAACACATGAACACATGAAGCTGAATCAGACCCTTGGTCCATCAAAGTCAATATTGTCTACTCAGACTGGCAGCAGCTCTCTAGGGTCTTAGGCAGAGGTCTTTCACATCACCTACTTGGCTAGTCCCTTTAACTGGAGATGCTGGGGATTGAACCTGGTACCTTCTGCATGCCAAGCAGATGTTGCCACCCCTCCCCTCCCCAGGTGATTGTCTCTTTAGCTTATTGGGAAAGTTCCCAATGGGCCACTGTCCTGGAGAGCAGCTAGGAGCATGCTGAGCCAAATGGCCCCTTTGAGCTGGCTGCTCTGGAAGGGCTGCTCTGCTCAGACCCTGTCCTAGAGGCCTCTGGAGTATGGTCAGCCCCACTGGTGATCTTTGGTTCTTCTTTCTCCAGGGCTTTTTCAACATCCAGTCTGCTTCTGTACTTGTCCCCACACTTGATGAGTGTATCCCACTTTAAAATAAACTTTCTCTTTCTGAGACTGTAATTTCTTCAGCTTGCGCAGCTTGCTAGGGGTAAAGGGAAGATGACTGGGGAAGGCCCTGGCAAACCACCCCGTAAACAAAGTCTGCCTAGTAAACGTCAAGATGTGATGTCACCCCATGGGTCAGGAATAACCCGGTGCTTGCACAGGGGATTTGTATCCTGCTTTCCTGAATGGGAACTCAGATCAGCTAACAACAACATTTTCCCTCTTCCATTTTATCTTCACCACAACAATCCTATGAGATGTGTTAGGCTGAGAGTCTGTGATGGGCCCACCTTCATTGTCAGTGGGGAATGGAACTTGGGTCTCCCAGATCCTCATTCCAGATCTATCTACTACACCATGCTGGCATTTGGTTCAAGCAACACATTAATCCAATGATATTCTTTTAGTTATTTAGTTTTGTACCTAACGTGGAAGTGAATGCTTGTGTAAACTCAAGCTTTTTGATGTTGTGGGTGTGAACAGTTGCCAAAGCATGTTGGTTCTATGGTTTTAGCCCTAATGAAGTATAGCTATCTATTTTATTTGTATATTTGTCATGAAAATTGACCCTTGTGTCAGTGGACGACCACAACCTGGAGTAATGATCGGAAATAAGATATTGGGGCAAACTCTTTTGTTGTGTACAAACAAAATCTGCAATGGCACAACTGTACTGAGCAATGCACTGGAAATAATTATGAAACAAACCTGTCAATTAAAACATTGACAGAAGAAAAAAGAGGGGAATAAAACCCAACCTGTTTGAATAGGTTGATACTTGCACACAACTTATGCGGGAGACATATATAGCCCAGCATAAAAACCTAAGACAATACCACCAGATGTTGGTGTAATTGGTAATATATACAACCTATTACATGCCTGGCCTGTTGTATATTGCCTGTACATGTAAATATATTTGTAATGTGTGTGCATGTTTTTATATGATTTAAAAAGACCACTGAGGAAGGCCATATAGACCGAAACACGTTTAGCTTGTGGTGACAGACATTAACCTTACGAAATGCCATTGTGCTATTTTAATGGTTTTTAAATAATTTTAATTCTTACATAGCACTTCTAATAAATTATATAGTTTAATTATTTATATATATATTTTTCATCCCACCCAACCTTGGGTATCCAACGATTAAAACACTGACACCAGTTGCTGATGAACAAAAAGTAGTGGAACTGATCATCAATGGCTTGTTTTCTCATCTCATTTAGCATTTAGTGCATGTGGAAATTTGGAGATGCCAATCTGGTAGTTCTCTGAAATGAGGCAGTAAAAATATTTCCAGTAGTTTAGGAATGGAAACATATAAAAGGAAGGGCAATTGGTGGAGATTTGTAAGCAGTAAAGTTGTTCTGCACGACACCATTATAAGAAACTATAGCATAATAATTCTAACAACATTTTATGATTTCACTCTGGAAAAATGTAGTTATAAGAACAACTTCTGGCATAGAAGAAATATTGGCTTTGTATAGTTTCTAAGGAGAATAAGTTTGAGATGAATACTCTGTAGAATACATTCCAGAAGTCCAACTAGTTAAAAAAAAAAAACCCTCCAACCATCAGTGAAATCATACTTCAAAATAAAATCTTTATGAATGATATTGAAGGGAAACACTTTTAATAATAAAAAATCCATATGCTTTATGACATTTCATATTTAAACAAATGATTAGAATCCTACACCTGGCTCAGTGTACAACAATTGTAACAATCCATATAATACAGCATATTGATACCAGGGATCCTAGTTTCTTAAATCATACATGAAGTACAAGTGGTCATATATTTGTGGCATAGGCAATTTTAAAACCTTTTAAAATCAGGTACATTCTATACTATAATAATGCAAGAGCACATTGGTATGGGAACTTTCATGTATCTCATGTGCATTAGCAACTGAATCCTTAAAGAGTTTTCCCAAAGCATGTTAATCGTTTCTGGCTTTTCACCAACTGCATGATCTTTCCAAATAATGAGATGCAGGTTTCTGGCAGAGCCAAAAATCTTCTGGGTGGGGTGGATGGTGTTGAGACTGGAAGTCGTGTGGAAGCCTAGATGAGCTTTTACTCAGATGTAACTCCAATTTATTCAATGGGGCTTACTCTAAGGCAAGTGTGTATAAGATTGCAGCATCACAGATACAGATTCTATGTATTGATCATTAACGGGCTTAAGAACAATCAATACAAAATTGTGCATGTGTATGTATGTGTGTGTTTGAGAGAGAGAGAGAGAGTTGAAGAGATGTAAATCTGAAATTGTTTTGTCCTCACAGATCTATGGTTGCTGAGTGCGGAGGGAGGGGGTAGAGAGACCCTGGTCACATTTACAGCCCTGAGAACAAGTAAGGCACTGCTGTTGTGTGACTATACATTCCTTGGCTCCTTTATTGATTGGGTGAAAGCAGTGTGACTTTGGCCCAGTCCCTGTGTCTCAAATGAACCTTCTTCACTGACATGTCCACTTCCCTGAAGTCCTTGGAGAAATGGGGAAAAAATGATACTCAGTGTAATAGCCTGTGATTAGTAATGTGATTTCTTAAGTGATATTTGTGTTGGCCCTGATTTAGATGGCCTAGGAAAGCCCAATCTTGTCAGATTAGGGTTGCCTGCCTCCAGGTGCTGGCTGGAGATCTCCTGCTATTACATCTGCCCTCCAGGTGACAGAGTTCAGGTCACCTGGAGAAAATGGCTGCATTGGAAGATGGATTCTATGGCATTATACCCCAATGAAGTCCCCCCCCCCTTCCCCAAATCCCGCCCTCCGCAGGCTCCACTCCAAATCTCTCCAGGTATTTCCCAACCCAGAGCTGGCAACTCTATGTTAGATCTCAGAAGCTAAGCAGAGTTGATCCTGGTTAGTACTTGGATGGAGACCACCCAGGAAGGCCAGGATTGCTGCACAGAAGCAGGCAATGGCAAACCACCTCTATTGGTCTCTTGCCTTGAAAACTATATGGGGTCACCATAAGTCAACTGAGACTTGATGGCACTTTCCACCATCACTGGGTCTCAGTGATATGAGGCCCAGAGAGAATCTTTGTTTGGGGGCCTGTGTTGGCTTTGACAGAATGTGTCCTTGGATTTTTCTCTTTTGCTGAAATTCTTGTTTAATTTTTGCCTCAAGTAGAATACAAATCTTGATTTGCTTAGGAATTTATAATGTAGCTAGAGGCTACATGCAAATGAAGCAATATTTTGTAATCAAAAGTCAACTACAATGCTATTACCTCTCAAAGAACAGAACTGAAGCCTGAATATTGCTTTCTACAGCAAGTGACATCCAATAAAGAAGTAATTTGCTTCATTTATTGCGGAACATTTAAGGACCAAGGAAATGAATTAGTATGAAGTAAAGTTGGGATATTAAAGAGAACCCTACATGACAACAGCCAAATACCCTGAAGCAAAGAAGGTTTAATAAAACAAATAGCAAAAAACACCAGGATGCTTTCTTTATTGCATTATTACTAAAGGGCAATAAAAGAAACCAAACATGATGTAAATAAAGAAAACTCAAGAGCTGACCTTGCATTGTTAGATTGTTAATCAATTGTACTGGTGTCCTGCTGCTTGATAGTAATAAAACTGTGAGCAGTTAGTAACATAGGAGGCCCATCAAACCATAGCTGCAATATATGCCATTGAAGATGATGCCTAGGAGGAAGTGAATCTACAGGAGAAAATGAATGCCATTTTCTGTGTGGTCTTTTTCTTCTTCTTCCTGCTAATAGGTCTGAATTCTGCATAAAAGTTTTGAATGACTTTAATTGCAAAGGAAACCACTTAAATATTCCAGATCATGAGATATATTTATTACATGTCCCCTACTGTTCCCCCAAAAGGTTCTAACCAGTTCACATACAAAAGCAAAAGATCCCCTTACCAAGCAAAAGATCCCCTTATCTCCTTAGGTGTGGGCCTTCTGATAATTCTTTGGTAGGGGGAACATTTCAGTGAAGTGAGAGTAGTCCCGGAGGTCCCTGTTCCCATGTGAATGTTTATCACTTGATAGCTTCAGTCTCAAGCAATAGTGTGCAGTGTGAAGAATCAAAGTCAAACCATGCAATGGAACTAAACACAATGAGGGTTTCATCTCAAAATCCCAGTGCCTGATTCAGCCTTCACAGCCTTAAAAATAGGGTGAAGGAAGCCTTATTATGATTATGCACAACTGTAATTCTGCAACTCTGTATTAGAATATTTAGAACAAATATGAAACTATTACCGACTGATTAGAAATGAACAATGTAGTGTAGATCTTCACAGTTATCCTTAGCAAGAAATAGTAATTCACAAATTAATTTGCTTAACATTGATGCTATACGCTTTCCTAGTAAAAGTTTTCGTACTGTTGATATGTTAATCACATCTTTTAGATTAATAGGAGGTCATTTAAATGAAATGCCAGACTAGGTTTTAAGTAAAGGTAAAGGTCCCCTGTGTAAAGGTTTTAAGGAGTAGCATAATAAGCAAAAGTATATGATTTTAAAACTATTAAGTAGTATAAAAGGTAAAGGCCCCCTGTGCAAGCACTGGGTCATTCCTGACCCATGGGGTGACATCACATCCCGAAGTTTACTAGGCAGACTTTGTTTACGGGGTGGTTTGCCAGTGCCTTCCCCAGTCATCTTCCCTTTACCCCCAGCAAGCTGGGTACTCATTTTACCAACCTCAGACGGATGGAAGGCTGAGTCAACCTTGAGCCGGCTACCTGAAACCAACTTCTGTTGGGATCATACTCAGGTCGTGAGCAGAGCTTGGACTGCAGTACTGCAGCTTACCACTCTGCACCACAGGGCAAAGTGCATTTCAATTAAGGGATATTGGAGCCTTTTATCTACGGTTTCATAATTTAGATATTTTTAGCAACCTAGCTGTCATCGCAGAGCATAGCAGTAATATGGCGCTCTTTAGAAGATTTGAAATACTGTATGTATGGTTCTATGTCTGACATTGTAGTGTTTAGTGTGTTTTTGTATTGTCTTTTGTTATATAAATAATAAAAATATAATTAAAATAATAGGGTGAAGGATTTTTTAAAAATTCCTACTGGTTGGATCCTGGCAGCTTTTTCACTCAGTCTCACTCGTTGCCCTTTCTTACTACAGCCCCCGTGGCTTTTGTCCATGCAGGTTCCAGGATCCCCGTCACAGGGGACCACCAACAGGTAGTCAAAGGGGACCCCTCCTCCCCCTTTCACCCATGGAAAAACTTGTCGGATCCAGCTGCAGGTCACTTTTTTAAAAATGAAAGGTTTGAACACACACAAGGGTTTGCACATATAATTAGGTTTTGCACAAAGGTAATTAATTTTACTTTGGACCATTAGCCATTGGGCTCTATATGAGTGGCAACTATAGAGCTACCAGCTCCAAACCAAGCAGTTTTAACAGCTACAGTGAAATGTGCCAGTGCTCAGGGATATTGATTCCTCTCCAGGGGTGAAAGTACCTTATATTTCTTAACAGTACTGTTTATCTTAGGGAGCTCAGAGCAAGAGATAGGAGATAGAAGTGGGCCATTAATGCATGGCTGGTTTGTCTTTCGTTTTTCCAGAGCATATGGCGAATCTCCATTTTGTAAACGCATGGCCACCTCCTGAGTGCTCTATCAACCCTCCTCCCTCTGCTTCTTTCCCAGGTTAAACAATCCTTGCCTTGTCACAATTTTAAACAAAAATTCACGTTAAGGCACTTTATCCCTTGCTCTCCTCCTTAGTAAAATACAGAAAACATATTTCAGTTTACAAAAGCTTTGCTAGATCAGTCCCTCAGATAACTCAATTCTACTGTGGGATAAAATCTTGTAATTCAGGGTTGTAATAATTCTGTTTTAAGCACAGTTTTGACTTTGCTATTGGCATGTTGTCCTTTTGGGGGTTTAAACAGAGTTCATATATTTTTCCGCCTCTCCCAGTGGTGAAAATTCTGGCAGCTATACATTTTAGTAACCAAAATGTAAGTTATTTTGAAACAAACTCATGAAAATTGGCCAGCAGATTGACAAAAACTGAACATAGGTAAGCAACCAAGCTAAAGAAGGAGGAGGAGAAGAAGAGTTGGTTTTTAAATGCTGACTTTCTCTACTACTTAAGGAAAAATCAAACTGGTTTACAATCACCTTCCCTTCCCCTCCCCACAATGGACTCCCTGTGAGGTAGGTGGGGCTGAGAGAGCTCTAAGAGAACTGTGACTAGCCCAAGGTCACCCAGCTGGCTTCATGTGTAGGAGTAAGGATACCAACCTGATTCACCAGATTAGCATCAGCCGCTCACGTGGAGGAGTGGGGAATCAAACCCGGTTCTCCAGATTAGAGTCCACCGCTCCAAACCACCGCTTTTAACCACTACACCATGCTGGCTATTATCTTTGAGTTTTCAGAAATGAGAGGAATCTTCTTCACTATAATATAATGGAACCATACTGAAGAGTGTTGAGTTATATTTTGGCAGCTTAAACATCATATATTATTATACAGCAACTCTGACAGCAATTGGCTAAACCTGGAATGCTCTGTTGCTCAGACAACTAAATTTGCAGTCCAGATTCTGTAGGGAATGAAGGCAGAGATGATAAAATATGGGCAAGCAAGAGAAGGCTAGAGAGTCGGGCTCAAGGAGAACAAGGTTGTCAACTCTAGACTTTTAAGGGAACTTCTGCCAGATGGTTGCCATTGCAGCATTAAGAACTGGCAGCCACAAAGGGGGGAAGCAAGTGTTACAGTGGGGTTACTCTGCTGAGTAGGTCACAGTGGCATAGGTTCTTTCCAGGCTTCTAGGGAGAGCCAGACCAACCATACTCACTTCCTTCTTTATTCACCACTCAAAAAGCTGATTGGATCCCACCCATCCAATAATTGAGTAAAACCATACAAATCATTATTCCCTCATCAATGGGAACTAAGGATACTAACTGAAAGCTAGTGTCGTGGGGCAGCCTACTGAGGCTTCCTCAGATGAGGACTGTGAAGCAGCAGGCAGTGGAAAAGAGTAACAGCAGCAAGCTGAGCGTCACAGACAGATGAGTTCCCCCTGTGCCTACAACTGCCCAGAGCAGAAGATTCACCTGTGTTAGAGAGTCTGCCACAGGCAGTGTCACCAGAGAGCTCCCCAAAGCTGCTGGAGCAGGAGAGCCAAAGGTTCAGAGCACTCCTACATGAGCATAGGAGTACTAGTCTGCAGGCTCAGTGAAGAACACTTCAGAGGAACAAGCAACAGTTGGTTCACCCTAGGCCTATTTAAGCAGGCACTTGCATCCAGGCCAGTGTGGAAACAATGTAGTATGACCACTTTGTGGTCGCTGTGATATCGCTGGCTACTCTTGTGGCCTTGACTTTGGAGTAGACTTTGACTTGGAATTTGGACTTTGCGTCTGACACAAAGATTCTTGTGGCTTAGACCTTGGAACGGACTTTGACTTGGCATTTGGACTTCACTTCTGATACTGACTTTGAACCCAGACCTGGAACCACCTGGTGTTGACCCTCAAACTGCTATTTGACTATGGTACCCACCTCTGGCCCTCAGGTCTGCTGGTATTCAGGACATACAGGGTGGGCAGCTTATTCACTTTGAGCTAGGAAGTACTTCTGGGCTTCTCAGGGAAGGCAAGGAAGAACCTACTGTTGTGCCTATTTATGCTCTTGGATAACATAGAAACAAGCTTTGTTTCATAGGATGGTCTCTCTTTGAATTTCTCCCTGCCTTGATTGGCCAAGTGGTCCACATTAAAAGGGAAATGTTTTTATTGCTTTCAATGAGTTGGTCAAAAGTTAAGTTATATACCCTCTCCCTGTAACCTTTCTACTTGTTTACTGACCTCATCTTGTCAAAGGCATGTGAAGCAAAAGTTTAAGCAAGATTTACCTTTACCTTTTTTAACGATTTCTGTGTTGGAAGTAACACTGTCTAGCGTGCAAAGGAACTGAGAAGAAGACCCAGCAGGGGGCAGGCAAGTGGTCATCTACAGGCTCTCTGTCTCTCAGCTTTCCTATCTAAAATATAGTTTCCTAATAAACATTTAACTTTATCTTCAGTGAATCTGCCTCTTCTTTGAGTCACTAGTACTCTGCCAACATTTTGTTTTGTTCACCTCCCTCCTGACTATCTTTACAAGTTGTTTCAAAAAGCAGTTTCCATTCTGATTATTGTTTTGTGTAAGTTGTTACCCTGGACTTGGAATAGTATAGCATAGCCTGTTCTTTTTAGATCTTGGAAGCTAAGTAGGTTTGGTACTTGGATGGGAGACCACCAAGGAAGACTCTGCAGAGGAAGTCAACGGCAAACCACCTCTACTTAATCACTTGCCTTGAAAACCCTATGGGGTTGCCATAAGTCAGCTGCTACTTGACAGCACTTGACAGCACATATACACACACACAAGCTGTTACCCAATTTTAAAGACATTCATGTAAGAGGGACCCCTCCCCGCCCAAGAATTGACTTCTGAACTCAGATTAAGCAGCTAGTGTGTAAACTAGCCAATCTTACCAAAGGGATTTTCGGTAACCAGCTCAGTGCAGTTGAATTGCAACTTAGCAAATTATCTTCTCAGCACATAGGCCTCTCTCTCTGCTGCTGGACACATTCAGTTTTCTCAGCTATGATTGCTGAGCTTTTAATTCCTTAGCCCAGTTCTAACTTGATTCTAACTTGATTCACAACTGGTTAGATTTATGAACCAAACTGGTTTATAAGCACAGTACCACTCCACACTCTCAACAGCAGATAATTGTGTGGTGAATAAAGAAGGAAGTGGTCCTTTGACCACTGAAAAGACTGTGCTGTGGGTAGAGATGCCAACCTCCAGGTAGTGTAAAAAGGGGGGGCAAAAACGAACAGTACCAGGCTCAAAGAATTAATGCAAATACTATCTATATTCGTGACAAAGCAATACAAAATAGGACAGGGATCCGTGGATACATGAATAACCAAACAGCCACACGGCACATACAAAAAGTACAAAATTACATACAAGGATAACGTACAAAATAACCAGAATGGATATCAAGCAGGCAACCCTCACACTCAAAGTCCAGAGAACTCAACATGCAATGTAGACAGTTCTGTAGGAAGGCAACCAAGCAACTTCTTTTTGTCAGTGGGAAATTTTTCTAGTGAACTTCCAGGTAGTGGCAGGAGATCTCCTGCTATTACAACTGATCTCCAGGCAACAGAGATCAGTTCACCTGGAAAAAATGGCCGCTTTCGCAATTGGATTCTATGGCATTGAAGTCCCTCCCCTCTCCAGTGTGGTGTAGTGGTAAAGAGCAGTGGTTTGCAGCGATGGAGTCTGATCTGGAGAACCAGGTTTGATTCCCCTCTCCTCCACATGAGCGGTGGATAGGGATGCCAGGTCCCTCTTCGCCACCGGCGGGAGGTTTTTGGGGTGGAGCTTGAGGAGGGTGGGGTTTGGGGAGGGGAGGGACTTCAATGCCATAGAGTCCAATTGCCAAAGGGGCCATTTTCTCCAGGTGAACTATTGGCTGGAAATCAGTTGTAATAGCAGGAGATCTTCTGCTATTACCTGGAGGTTGGGCGGGCGGGGGGGGGGGGGAGAAAAAAGGCACCTCTGTACTAATACCACGAGGTTAGGAAAACAGTACAGGATGATATATATACACAAAGTGCAAATTTTATAAGCTACTGAGATGAAACAAGGACCATATACATGACACATACAAAGCACTAATATATGCAATATTTACAATCTGCATAAAGCAGAAATGATTCCAAAGGTCTCAACAGAGTACCAGGTAAGTATTAGTATTGTAATCTTTGTGTATAAAGTCCATATAAAGCCACAATCATCAATGGATACGGCCGTTTCAGATCCACAGCTGTTCAATTATATCACAAACCCACTGATAGAAATGCATTGCTGCATTTCTCCTCCCATCACCCGAAACATCTCAGACATAATTTGCCTTATGGGCAATTTGTAAGAGCTAAAAGAAATAGTACTGAAACCAG
This sequence comes from Euleptes europaea, assembly GCF_029931775.1. Taxonomy (NCBI): domain Eukaryota; kingdom Metazoa; phylum Chordata; class Lepidosauria; order Squamata; family Sphaerodactylidae; genus Euleptes; species Euleptes europaea. The sequence goes on from NC_079320.1 coordinate 54,328,541, forward strand.
GGATTACTTACAGACAGTTGGGGAGCTATCACAAGCCCTGGCCAATAGAGGTTGCCCCCCTAAAGTTATCATCAATGCTCAATCTAGAATCAGTGGAGTTGATAGACAGGATTTACTATATAGGGAATCCAGAAGTAGGAACGAAGTACAGCCTATTACTTTTGCTTTACAGTATACCCACTTATCAGGACATATTGCAAGCATTGTCAAAATACATTGGCACCTCTTAAAGGACATTCCAGGTTGCGGGACTCCGCCCAGAATAGGCTTTCGCAAAACCCAGTCCATTAAGGATAAGGTAGTACACTCGGATATATAGGGATGTTTCTAACAAATCTGTTGTTGGACACTATAAGTGTCACAAATGCATGGCATGTGACCTATGTCTTGAAGTTAGTTTAGGAGAACTGACAGTAACTTCATTTTCAAACTGCAGTCCTATACCAACTGTGACACACGCTTCTGTGTTTACTGCTTGCGCTGCCCGTGTGGCAAATTTTACATAGGTTCATCAATTAGACCGATTAAAATGCGCATATTAGAACACAAATCTAGAATACGGGCGAAAATAGCTTCTGCCCTGGTAGTAGAACATTTTCTTGAGCAGCATCATAATGAAAATGAGCTCCGCTATTTTGTAATTTGGCGACTTCAAAGGAAACGTTTCAACAGAGGTAATGAAAGATTGTTAAGACAGAAGGAGGCTTTTTTCATTCACCTCCTGAATATGATGTCTCCAAATGGGTTAAATCTAGATAATGATCTGACATGTTTTTTATAAGTCTGAGTTGGCTTCTGTTTAAATGCACACTGTCACTTTAAGATTTCTAACTTGCCTTTGGTAGGCATCACTGGCAACTGTGCACACCTGGGTTTTCCTATGTAATTGAGTAAGGCTGTGTTTGACTTTACTTGCTGCACTATGTGATGTACTTTGCTGACATCTGATTGAATCAATTTGTACTTACCCTGCATGGGAAGGAATTATGAATGTATAACAGCACTTTTTTGTGAGTATATTGTATCAAATCCAATTATATTTTAATAGTCATAATCTTTATATATTTATATACTGAATGTATAATATTAATTTTAGGAAGGACTGAAAAAAGATTTCCACTGCTGTGGATCTGATGCCATATCCATTGATGATTGTGGCTTTATATGGACTTTATACGCAAAGATTACAATACTAATACTTACCTGGTACTCTGTTGAGACCTTTGGAATCATTTCTGCTTTATGCAGACTGTACATATTGTATATATTTGTGCTTTGTATGTGTCATGTATATGGTCCTTGTTTCATCTCAGTAGCTTATAAAATTTGCACTTTGTGTATATATATCATTCTGTACTGATTACTTGGAGGTTGGCAACCCTAGCGGCGGAGGCTAATCTGGTGAACTGGATTTGTTTCCCCACTCCTGCACACGAAGCCAGCTGGGTGACCTTGAGCAAGTTCCAGCTCTGTTAGAGCTCTCAGCCCTACCTACCTAGGGTTGCCAGGTCCCCACTTACCTTTGGCGGGTGGAGGGAGTCCTGGGCGAGGCTGGGTGGGGCTGGGTGGAGGGAGTCCTGTGTGCTTCCGACACCACTTCCGGTTTCCTAGCCCTGCTGTGTGCGCGCTCAGAGCAGAGTGCTTGCAGAGCCCAATCGGGCTTGCAGAGTGCAAAGGGAGCGTGGAGCCTTCAAAGCCCCGCTGTGCACTCGCTTGAAGCACATGCACAGCAGGTAGGGTTTCCAGTTCCCCCCTCACCTTCCACAGGAGGTTGCTGCGCGAGTGCACCAACACAGCATTTCCGGAAGTGCCACGTCGGCGTGCGAGAGCACAATTGCCAGCTGACCCTCAGCTGGTCGGCGGGCAGAGGGGCAAATTACCGGGGGTTTGCCCGCCACCAGCGGGCACCTGGCAACCCTACCTCACAGGGTGTCTGTTGTGGGGAGGGGAAGGGGGGTGATTGTAAGCCGGTTTGAGTCTCCCTTAAGTGGTATAGAAAGTCAGCATATAAAAACCAACTCTTCTTCTTTTTCCAAACCCCACCCTCCTCATGTTGATCCCCCAAAATCTCCAGGTATTTCTCAACCCGGAGCTGGCAACCCTAGCTGTGGATCATGGGACCTGCATTAACAAAGGCCATGTGGGATGAGGGCTGTAGAATTGAATGAAGCTGAGCAAAAAAGCTACCTGGATTCGATCCAATGGATAGTACACATTTGTTTCTTCTGCCACATTCTGTCCTGGACTAACAACATTCACACGTAGCACAAGATGTATGAAAGAAACTCAGTTGGTCTTGCATAATCAAGAGTCTGTTGCAGTCCAGACATATTAAAAATGTAGCAATTTATTGTGACCAAAGGTATGCCATTATAGTATTTTTGTGGTTAGGCCATTGCTTTCATGCTGAAACTATTAAATATAACAAAGGGCTATTGTGCTCAATGTGTGAAAGCAAATCATTTTTAAAAATGCGATTAATTGTCCAGTCATGGACCCTTTCAGTTCATGTGGCAATCTGTTTGCTATGAGAAAGGCACTTATGGCTCTCCCGGCATGCATTGGATAGGGGTAAACAGCAAGGTAAAGCACACCCCCTAGTCTCTCTGGCGTTCATTAACATAGCTCAAAAAGCGGGAACTAACCACATTTTATATAAAAAGGCTTCAAAATCTGTATCTACTTACACAAACATTATTTAGTTGGAGGGTGCCAACTATGCACACAGCATATTTTATTTATAGGTCTGTAGTAGTCAAAAACATTGTATTGCCAAAATGTGGTACTCATTAATTCATATTTTTCTCAGATCCTTCCATTTTGGTTCTTGAATCCATCCAAGGTTTTTTTCTTTTAAAATGCCAAAGATAGGTTAATGCGAAGCAGCAATCCTATTCTTCCTATTTGTTAAATTGAAATAATGATCTATTCCTCTTCACGGGGTGGGGTGGGGGGCAGGGCAGAGGTTCAGTGGTAGAGCAGAAGGTGCCAAATTCAGTCACGGCCGTCTCCAGTTAAAAGGATCAGCATTTCCCCAAATCACACTGCTGGCTCAATAGCTTGGGGAGGGCAGTCATTTGATGTAAGGCACTAGTTGCTGGCGCTGTTATAGCTATTGGTCATCATGAGGATGCTTGCCAGCATGGTATAATAGTTAAGAGCAGCGGAGTCTAATCTGGTGAACTGGGAAGCTTATCGCACCAACAATTTATAGCATATTATCATCGTGCTCGGTGTGTGTGTTTTGGATGCGTATTCTTCATTTCCGATCGCACCCTGCCTGTTAAGACTGCTCCCAAGTTGGCATATCATCATATCGCAAGGAGGAGCGTGGGGGAGCAGTGCATCATGTCTACGTCGCTGATGCTTCCCCGCCTCCCCTCCCCTCTTTTTTCACGCATGCGCAATATCATTGATCCGAAGGAGCTCTGTATGCCATTAAGAATTGCCTCCTTTGCACGGCAGGGAAACCCTAATCACAACCTATGCAGGCATTCCCCCCCAAAAAAAAACCCAAAATGAGCCGCTCGTTGCACAGTGCTAATCACAGAGCTGCCATCTTTTCAGGCGTTGGTCTAACGATCTTGCATTTTTTCGTTGGGATGAGCACATTAAAAATTTTTTTTTGAGAGCAGGGAGACACCCCGGCAGCAGGAGAAAGGGAGGAACAGGCGGGGAGAAACTTTGTGCTGGCAGGAGAGCCCTGACGTGTGTGTGTGTGTGTGTGTGTGCGCTCTCTCTCTCTTCCTCCTCCTGCTGCTTCCCCCTCCCCCATCTGCCGCTTGCAGCAATTTCGCTATTTTCCAGCCCTCACCCTCCTTTGCATTCCTTCCCCCTCAAGCCCACAAACCATTTACAAAATCCATTTCAAGGACATTCCATATGAGGGAAATGTTTGATTGGGACCCTGCACAAATAAAAATGGTTGATCTAATGTTCCAACGTTCCCGTGTTCCTTTGTAAGACCACAAGCACTTGGGGGGGTATAAGTAACAATAATGATTGGTGGATGCAAACGGGAGGGGAGGGGGAAGGTGGGATGGGAGGAGAAAGGCTTTTCATTGGGTGTTGCAAAAAGAGGGGAGGAGAACTGAATAGCGTATGTAACTGAACGCATCCCTTGGATTGCTGGTTTTGAAATGACATATCGAAATACATCGTGGTATAGGCGTTTTGGGAGAAAACAGATGTCTGGCGCTTCCAAAGCATTTCCAAGCCGAAATGGGAGGTCTGAGGTGCAATCTAACCAGGATAACACTTTTTTTAAACGTAGTATATACTGAGTAGGGTTGTCAATTCGGTCCGGCCCAAACTGAAAATCAGCCAAATTTCCCCTGATTCGGTGGTTTTTAGTTCGGGAGGAACCGAACTCAAAACTGGCGGGCAACCGGGGGGGCCGAATTCAGCGAGTTCGGGAGTTCGCGAATAAATTCGGCAAATTCGGCCATCAGTAAGCAGCATAACCGTCAGTAAGCAGCATTCTCCTCCCCCGGCCAATCGGTGGGCAAGCTGGGTCTTCTTCTGGCCAATCAGTCAGGATTGAGTACTGGAAGAATCAGCCGATGTGCGGCCCGGCCAGGGAGAGAGAGAGAGCGAGCGAAATCCTCGTGTGTGTGTATGCGTGGGTGCTTGTGCACATTTGCTCCTTTCTGTGGCTGCAGGGGGCGTATTTTTGGGGGTACAGACACAAAACATTTAGTGGAGCTTCAGATGAAGCTTCTTAAGATACCCCCCAAGTTTTGTAAACATTGGGTCAGGGGGTCCCGAGATATGGGCTCCCCCTTTTTCTTTCCATGGCTGCAGGGGGCGCATTTTTGGGGGTACAGACCCCAAACTTTTAGTGGAGCTTCAGATGAAGCTTCTTAAGATACCCCCAAAGTTTTGTAAACATTGGGTCAGGGGGTCTCGAGATATGGGCTCTCCCCCTTTCCCCTCCCCCCTTTTTCCATTTATGTGGCTGCAGGAAGCGCTTTTTTGGGGATATAGCCCCCAAACTTTTAGCATAGCTTCAGACAGTTATTCTTAAGATACCACCCAAGTTTTGTAAAGATGGGTTCAGTGGGGACAGAAATATCGCCTCCCCCCTTTTCTCTTTCCGTGGCTGCAGGGGGCGCATTTTTTGGGGTGCAGATCCCAAACTTTGAGCGGAGTTTCAGACCAGTGTTCTTAAGAGACCACCCAGGTTTTGTGAACATTGGGTCAGGGGGTCCCGAGATATGGGCTTTCCCCTTTCCCCTTTCCCCTTTTCCCTATTGGGATGAATGGATCAGCGAGCCGATCCTGTGTGCATCTTCTCCAGAGCAAAACGTCCCGTGCTTAATTGGAATCATCTTGGATTACAAGTCCTCCCCAGCCCCTCCTGATGGAACAGAATACAGCCACAGTAAGACCCCTTTGGGGGCTTTAATCTATAACTTTTCTCCTGTGTATGTGTGTGTGTGTGTGGGGGGAAAGCAGAGTCTGTGTGTGTGTGGGGAGGGAGCAGTTTCTGTGGGTGGGGGGGAAGCCAAAGGGGGCTGTCGTCGGTTCTGCCTGGGGTGTGTGTTCCCCCTCGAGTCTCTCGCTCCCTGGTTTGAGGGGGGAGGTTTCAGTTGTGTGTCTTCTGGTTTTTCCCTGTTGCAAAGGTGTTGTTTTACAAGGTTGAGTTGCTTTGCAAACTGTTGTCGGGACTGGGAGCTTTGTGCGTGGGTGGCAAGCTCTGCTGAGAGATGCACATTAAGGGTGGGGGAGACCCCTTTCAGGGCCCATATCTCAGCCCCCCCTGACCCAATCTTTACAAAACTTGGGGAGTCTTTCAATAAACGTCCTTTGAAGCTCTGCTGAAAGTTTGGGACCTCTAACCCCAAAAATGCCCCCCCAGAGCCGCGGAAAGGCGCGATTGTGTTTTTTAATGGCTTTATTCGGCCGGATTTTTTTCCCCGAACTTTGAATTCCTGCCGAATTGAACGGATCCGAAGTGGGGGAGTTCGGACTTCGGCACATCCCGAATCTAAACGGGCCGAATTCGGCCGAATCCGAACTATACCGAATTTTTTTAAATTCAACAGCCCTAATACTGAGTGCATTTGGCCCCTGGGTTTGTTTCCCCACTCTTCCACATGAAGCCTGCTGGGTGACCTTGGGCTAGTCGCATTTCTCTCCGAACACTCTCAGCCCCACAAGGTTGGGGCTACCTCACAAGGTGTCTAATGTGGGGAGAGGAAGGGAAGGTAATTGTAAACTGCTTTGAGACTCCTAAAGGTAGAGAAAAGTGGGGTATCAAAACCAACTCTTAAGTCCATAGGAAAAGCCCTGCTGGATTAGACCAAGGCCCATCAAGTCCAGGGGGCCATACAGGTCACCTATTCCTACCCCCTGCTCAATGCAGGATCAGCCTAGAGCATTCTTCTTCTTCTTCTTTTTCTTCTTCTTCTTCCTCCTCCTCCTGCTGGAGTGGTCAAATTCTTTGCAGAATGGCATGGGAGAATGCAGAATGGCATGAGGCAGAGGTTTCAGACTTGCCCATTTCCCCTCAGATTGACCATCTAGCACCTTACAGAAAGAAACAAAAGCTTTTCTTTAAGACAGGAAGGACAATGGGATAATAACCAAAGAGCTAGAGGCTGATTTACATTTGCTTCATTCTCCTCCCATTTCTTGCCTAGGCAACCTGCCTACTTTGCAGAGGGGAGGCTAACCAGGCTTCCATATTTTCAAGGCAAACAACCAAAAAGAAACACACACAGTGGTCCAGATGAGATGCAAGAGGTCCTTGGTCAGATCACCTGGCTGTGTGAGAGAGACCCCCTGACGAGAAGCATAGATTTCGCAGTTTCCTGAGAAATTGAACCTGGTCCAGGCCCATACAGATTAAACTATATTAAATTAGTTCAATAAGAAATTATGTATATTTCGAAAAACCATATGCCATCAACAATTAATCTCAAGGTTTTAAAAATATAATTTTTTTCCACTTGTCATAGTCTGGATCTCAGTCAAAGAAAGAGAATGATGTAAGAGGAGAGGAACTCCACTGTCATGAACTCCACTGAGACAATTTGAGTAAATATTTAATTAGTGTATGAAGGAAATACTTCTTCCCCCTCTCTCTTTTCATCACTAGGCTGAGTGTGTGACTGGCCCAAGGCTTGGCATTGCTAGCTCCTAACATGGCTGCCAAGATGAATTTAGCCAGGATGGAATCAGGGCAGCCAGTTAGGGTTCCCAGGTCCCTCTTTGCCGCCGGCGAGAGGTTTTTGGGGAGGAGCTAGAGGAGGGCAGGGTTTGGGGAGGGAAGGGACTTCAACGCCATAGAGTCCAATTGCTAAAGCGGCCATTTTCTCCAGGTGAACTGATTTCTAACAGCTGGAGATCAGTTGTAATAGCAGGAGATCTCCAGCTACTACCTGGAGGTTGGCGACCCTACAGACAGTACACATCTAGGTAGGAAGGGGATCCTTGGAAACACTTCTCTCCCCCCACACAGTTAAAGATAAAATGGAGATGGGGCCATTTATTTCTCTAAGGCAGGCCTAGGGTTGCCAACCTCCAGGTGGGCGCTGATGATCTCCCAGAATTACAACTGATCTCCAGACTACCTTGATAACTTATTTATTTATTAAAAACATTTATTCCACTTTCCTGGAGAAAATGGCTGCTTTGGAAGGTGGACTGTATGACACTGTACCCTACCGAGGTCCCTCCCCTCCCTAAACCCCACTCTCCCAGGCCCCATCCTCAAATCTCCAGGTATTTCTGAACCCAGAGTTGGCAACCCAGGACACATTGGGTAAAATGCATGGTCGCTTTAGCCTCCTTTATTCCCTGTTTCAGCCAGGATTCAGCCACGATCGAATGCATGCATTTTGCCGAACGTGCGTTCGATCCTGGCTGAATCCTGGCTGAAACAGGGAATAAAGGAGGCTAAAGCAACCATGCATTTTTGCCCAATAATAATGCAATTATTAGTATCCCATGAAGGCAAACCATAATTCTCTCGATACATTACTTACATCAGATTGTTTCAGAGGGCACCTGTGTTGGCCTGCAGTAGAAAAGCAAGATCTAGTAGCACCGTAGAGACCAATAAGATTTTTGAGCTTTTTGAGAGTCAACATTCCATCATCGGGTACCAAGAAAGGGAGCTTTGACTCTTGAAAGATTATACTTCCCACATTTTGTTGGTCTCTAAGGTGCTACTGGACTCGGATTTAGAGATACTTATATCAGAGTTTGTGTTGCAGGCTGCAGGAAATGCATTCTTCAGCCCAAGTCACTGATGCCTCTTGATTGCTACATGGATTGATCTTTCCTTCCCCCCTTCCATGCTCTTTCTCTCTGTGTTGTTTCTTCAAGACAGTATTATCCACTGCCTTCTTAACCCTTCCCCTCTTATCTTTGGCTGGGATAGAATGGGGTACAAATTTTAAAATAAAAACAAACAACAAAAACCAGTCTTGTGGCTCCTAGGGATTTAACGTGCTACAAAGACAAAGAAGACCGACTGAACTTGATAACCGGACAGCCTGAGTAGCTTCATGATGCTACCTGGCAGCCCAGGGGAGGGGGGAGGGGCTTCGCCCCTGCAGGGAAATCCCAGGGTGGGGACTTGAAAGGGAGACAAAAAAAATTACACTTGAAGTGTGTTTTCCATTCAACCAACACAAACATCACCCAGCTACAATAACTGCACCAAACCGGGGCCATAGCGACATATATATATATATATATATATATATATATATATATATATATATATATATATATATATATATATATATATATATATATATATATATATATATTATGAAAAAAGGGAACTGAAACCAAACCCAAATAAAGAACATAAGAACACAAAAAGAGCCATGCTGGCTCAGACCACAGGCCCATTAAGTCCAGCCTTTTGTTCACACAGTGGCCAACCAGTTGCTTCTAGGAAGCTCGCAAATAGGATGACTGCAACAACATCCTCCTGCCTGTGCTCCCTGGAGACTGATACAAATAGACATACTGCCTCTGGTACTAGAGGGAGAACTAGTAGCCATTGATAGCCCCTCCCTCCATGAATTTGTCTACTCCCTTTTTAAAGCCTTCCATGTTGGCGGCCATCACCACATCCAGCGGCAGTGAGTTCCACAATTTAACTATGCACTGTGTAAAGAAGTATTTCTTTTTGTCTGCCCTAAATCTCCCCACCCTTCAGTTTCAGTTGATACTGGGTTCAAGTATCATATGAGGGGGACAAAAGCTTCACCCTGTGCATTGTCTCCGTACCATGTATAGTTTTATAGGTCTCTACCAGGTCTCCCCTTACCTTTTTTTTTTTTTTTTTTTGTAAGCTAAACATATGAACACATGAAGCTGCCTTATACTGAATCAGACCCTTGGTCCATCCAAGTCAGTATTGTCTACTCAGACCGGCAGCAGCTCTCCAGGGTCACAGGCTAGAGGTCTTTCACATCACCTACTTGTCTAGTCCCTTTAACTGGAGATGCCAGGGATTGAACCTGGGACCTTCTGCATGCCAAGCAAATGCTCTATCACTGAGCCACGGCTCCTCCCCTATCAGCCCTAAGCACTTTAACTGATTCTCATAGGACAGCTATGAGTTTCAGCGCGCATACCTACTATAACCTCAAAGACATCACAAATTGACACTATTTTTTTTAAAACTCTGTTCTGCATAGTAGTAAAATGTACCAGATCTGCTACATGAAGGAACATGTTAACAATGATCCTTCCTTAAATCTAATGTTTATTTCATGCGAGTTGCTCTATAATCCTTCTATGCCACTGAGCTATGTTTCTGCCACATAATATATTTCTAAACTATTTTGTTTGCGAATTCTGCTCTTTAAGCATTTAAAAACATACTCTGTGTAATGTAATTTATTAGTCTGCTAGATAGACTGGCTGGGCTTCTGAAAGAAAATACACCCAAAAATGTTCTAGTCTGAATTCAAATGAAACGTTAAGTGATAGTTTAAGGGATACACTAATCAAAGTCTAGCATGTAAAAACTGTAACAGCTACTTCATTAATACAGATTACTGAGATAGTTGTAAGGCTATTGGTATCAGCCCTCGGTTTGATTTAAGACAAAGGCCTTTTATGCACGGGTTGTTTCCGTGGTGAGCACCCCCCAACTACTTCGGGGCTTAGTTTTCAATATGCATGTCTTTTCTGACTTTTAGAAGTGACTTTGCTTTCTCCCCATGTTTTCCCCACATTTTCTGGTTGTTGCCAGAAACATCATTCAGAAATCAGGGGAGAAAAAGAAGTGACTTCTAAAGGTTGGAAAAGAGGTGCATAATGAAAACTAAGCCCCGAAGTAGTTGGGGGGTGATCACCACGGAAACAACCCATGCATAAAAGGCCAAAGTCTGTAGATGAGGGCAGGGAATGTGCCTTGTGGATTCTCTGGCTCTGAAATATGTTAGCAACCTCTTCTGAATGAATGGAAAGGATGGAAACTGTTACTGTTATTCAGAGTTCAGACAGTATCACCAACATGGAAGGCACTTACTGTGAAAGACCTATGTAACAGTAACTCTGTAAACTAGATGAAGACTCCTTTTTATAGTTAAGTATTGATCCATATGCTGTAGCTCAATATCATTTATAAGAAATGTGGAATCATTCCTGTAATGGAGGACATAAACCCTTAAGTGACAACATCTTCTCTCTGGACTCTGCCACACAACGATGCTGAAGACAGCTCTTGTTCACTTTCTCATTGTTTACAGTCTCCTGCTGTGCTTGCAATATGTTCGAATTGTCCCTGGAACACATAAATTTGCCTTCAAAGGCAGCTTGGGAGGCAGAAGTGTGGCTAGGGAGTTTTAAATGGAGGCGACATGCAATGTCTTACAAAGAAGGCCATTTTTAGTAATAGGTGTTGCAGTTTGTTCCAATTACAGCACACACTTGAGTGTGAAATGTTCATGCCAATCTAATAAAAGAAAAAAGCACACACACTACTGAAATTAACACCTTTGTAATTGCAGGCATGTCTCTTTACTGCTATGAAGCTGAAGCTGGGCATAAGTCGCAGCTATGGAATTCCCCACAAAGAAAGCTGAGTTTCTTTCCAGTACAACTTGCTAATGGGAGGCATCTTGTTTGTACCTTTGACTAAGTAGTGATCTAAAAACTCATTTATTAATGAGATATGATTTTTTAAAACTCCACTTATTACTAATATTCACATTTAAATAGAAAGTTGCAGCTGACTTATGGCGACGCCATAAGGTTTTCAAGGTAAGCGATTAAGCAGAGGTGATTGGTTCTTGTAGGTTATCCGGGCTGTGTAACCGTGGTCTTGGAATTTTCTTTCCTGACGTTTCGCCAGCAGCTGTGGCAGGCATCTTCAGAGTAGTAAGTTTACTACTCTGAAGATGCCTGCCACAGCTGCTGGCGAAAGGTCAGGAAAGAAAATTCCAAGACCACGGTTACACAGCCCGGATAACCTACAAGAACCAATGAACTCTGACCGTGAAAGCCTTCGACAATATTTTTAAGCACAGGTGGTTTGCCATTGCTTCCTCTGTAAAGTATTCCTGGGTGGTCCCCATCCAAGTACTGACTCTGCTTAGCTTCCAAGTGCTGATGAGATCGGGCTATGCTATACCATTCCATATCCTTGATATTTTTGATAGTAGACTGCAATGAATGAACAGTTGAATATAAAAGCTCTGCATAGTAGGACACCAAGAGGGTACTGCTGGATCACTAATTTCTTCTGCTGACACCTAAACTGCCTTCCCATTTCTTCTGGCCATGTTGTAAGCAAAGAAACCCAGTGGTCACTCCATAGTTGAAGATCCCTTTACTTCCTCCTCTGGCTACCATGTGCTATTTAAGTAGATTGTCCCTAGTATCTATATACCAATAAGAGTTTGTGCCTATGTACAAAAATTATTTACATATTACAGGCAACTTCCTTCCTGCCTCTATGGAGCATTTTGGCTTTTATATAAGGAACAGGAACTTAAGTATGAAGCACCATGGGTGATGTTCAACCAGGGTTTCCAGAAGTTCTGGTACCTTTCTCCCCTGCACCATCAGGACATATTTCTACCACAGTCTTTGCAGATTGAATGCTGTTACTCAAGAATGCCATCAAGATTGCAATACCAGCCCTCCCACATGACTGAGCACACAGTCAGCTGACTTCAAGGATAAATGCAGTGTTATAAAGCCTAAGCTCTCAGCATTTGATCTTCAGCGTGAGCAGTTTGTCTCAATGGAGATGAGACTGCCCAGCTAAACACCCATTCTCACTTTTGGAACTTCACCTCCTTCTTACACCAGATTACTCTATTTGCTCTGGTCCTTATCTTCAGCTGCTGCCTTTGGACTTGACCTTAGGGCTGCCTGGAACTGTTAATAACTTTATTTAATACAACCCAAGACCAATAAAACTTGGAACTGTAATTTCTGGCCTATTGGTCTGACAGCTGGTTCCCCATCTCTCCTGATCCAGAAACCTGATTCTTGATGGACCGACTCTGGGTTGACATTGGAACTGGATAATGTTGAAAGGACAACTAGCTTCTCCCTCGCCCCCTATCCAGAAATGTGACCCTTTGGGGCCTGACACTAACACCCATTGAATGGAATGACTTTCAGAATTCTTTTAATGAAAAGAAGAAAAGGAGTGGGGCATCAGTTAATCAGCCTCTGCGTGATTGTATGTTCCTACAGAGCACTTGGTTCACAAGCAATCCACATGATAGAGGGGTCAAAATAACATGTTATCCTGCCCTTTCTTTTGTCATTTCACACAGTAAAATTCAGCTGCAAAGTGCATTGAAAGTGGATGAAAGTGCATTATTCAGGAAGTGTGAAAGCGCCCAAAGAGTAAGAACAGGGATAGGACGAATGATGGGACTGGAACCAATACATCTGTGCATGACTACAAGGCTTGTATACATATAATTCAGTTCTCATCCACTGTTTCTCAGCCCTTTGTTCCATTCAGCAGTAAGTGGTTAGACGTCAGTGAATCAGGCCCTTCAAAGAAGAAATGAATCCCTTCCCCTTGCCTGTTGTGCATATTCCTATTGTCCTTGCTCCTATAATTAGCCTATGCTAGCATTGGATCTCCATTCCAGGATCCTTATTAGGTTAATCACAGATCTTGAAAGAGGTCAGTGTGCCCTTCTGGCATGTTTCACATACCCTGCACTATGCTTGGGTGGAAAAACAAAATCATTCAGATCTTGATACATGTGGAGGATCATTAAACAACAGTACAAATGCTTGGCCTGCACAGGACATACCTGAGGTTTGGGCATATCTATTAAACCAGGCTGTCACCATTCTTAACCATACCATCTCGTATCCCATTTTTTTTGAATAAATGACACCACTTGAAACAGTTCTTGATTTATAATTTTAATTTAAGTATTCAAACAGAGCAATGCAAGTCATTTTATGGCCAATTGTGAAAACAGATTAATCATATATGTAATCCTGAATGTGACCCGTTCTTCAAGAGAGGGCCTCCCAGGGATAAGGGTTTCCCTTCCTACAACTCCCCAGGTTTGCTGAAAAATCTAAAAATGAAGAAGAATTAAGAGAATTTTTAAAGCAGATATCGTGCTTTTAAGAAAAAATGAAATATCTCGAGGTATCTTCATGCGATCTTGGTTGCCATTTTTGGGTTGCCTGACCCCCTATAAACACTGGACACAAGAGATGAATGTGGAGGGAAAGAGGAGGTGGCAGGGAAGGCAGCAATGGGAAGGTTGGAGAAAGAGAAAGACATGCGGGAGACAATGAAGAGAAGGCCAAGGTGGTGACTGGGGAGGGAAGGAGGAAGAAGTGTGGTGATGGAAGGAGAAAAAGGGGAGGAAGCGGAGATCAGTGGGGAGTGGGATTTCCTCTCCCCATGAGTTATACACAGGTCAACTACTGGTACTGTTGTAATACTGTTTGTTAAACCCACTTGTGTGTTGTTTTTGAAAAGCCTAAGGGCACAATTGGGGATGTGGAAGAGTATGGTATAGCATGACGTCATCAGATCTCAGAAGGTAAGTAGGGTAAGTTCTTGGATGGAGGACCAGTGACTTGACAGCACATCTGTACAAATTTGCACAATCCACCAGAATGTTCTTTTGTGCAGGCCTCATTGAACTAAGTTGGAACAAGCATTACATTGGAAACCAAATTCAAACTGTGGTTTCATATGCCATTTAATCTAGTGCTATATTCACCATAAAAGTCTAGTAATGCCCTTCCTCACAGGCAAGATCCTAGAGTAAGTTTGCCTGGAAGTAAATCTTGTTTGGCAAAGATTTTGCTTCTCCCTGTGACTTTTCCTTTAACTTTTATTCCTTTTGTTTTGCAAAGTTCCTGTTATTACTTACTTAGTGTTTGTGAGAACATATGATTATCAGTTATCGCTCTAACATTTCACAACAGTTTTTCTTTTAGCATCTAAAGAGATTGTTCATTCTTTTTCTTTGGAAGGTTATGATTTCATAAAATAATTAATGAGCAGTTGCTTTGGCAATGGTTAGCCAACAGAAGAAGAAATTTAATGTGCATATTTTGGCCATGGTAGGCATTACATGCGAACAACCAGTGAGGTAACTAGATCACATGAACCATAAACATGCCGATGGACATTTCAATTTGAATGGAAATAAGGGATGCTTCATGACATGAAGCATGTGAAAAAGCAGTGCTTCTTTTTAATCAGTCCTAATAGTCTGGACAGGAGCCCCGTGGCGCAGAGTGGTAAGCTGCAGTACTGCAGCCCAAGCTCTGCTCACGACCTGAGTTCGATCCCAATGGAAGTTGGTTTCAGGTAGCTGGCTCAAGGTTGACTCAGCCTTCCATCCTTCCGAGGTCGGTAAAATGAGTACTCAGCTTGCTGGGGGTAAAGGGAAGATGGCTGGGGAAAGGCACTGGCAAACCACCACATAAAACAAAGTCTGCCTAGTAAACGTCGGGACGTGACGTCACCCCATGGGTCAGGAATGACCCGATGCTTGCACACGGGGACCTTTACCTTTTTAATAGTCTGGAACACTGTTTTGACAAAGAGCTAGATTTGAGTCGAGTAGTACCTTAAAGACCAACAAGATTTTCAGGGTACAAGCTTTCAAGAGACAAAGCTCCCCTCATCAGTATAAGCTTTAACTCTTGAAAGCTTATACCCTCAAAATCGTGTTCGTCTCTAAGGTGCTACAGGACTTGAATCTGGCTGTTCTACTGCAGACCAACATGCCAACCCTCTGAAACTGTTTTGATGAAGGTTTCTATTTCTGGAGAACATTTGATTACTGTGATATGAATAATTAATATAAGTAATATGAATAATGAATCTGTGAGTCAAGGAAACATATACAAAATGACTCTTGCATTTTTGCATGTGACCTACGGCTTTGTCTGTTGGCCTCCTTTTTTCTGTCACTAGTATAATGTTAACAATCACAGACTTTCAGTTTAGTAAGAATTATCATTCAGTCTAAACAACAACATCAAAGCACAGATTTTACCAGAAAGACATTGTAACAAATGGCTTTCTGGCTTCTACCCCTAGTGGCATCTCTTCTTAAAATAATGGTTTCTTTCTCCTCCTTCTCTTCAGATGCAAACTTCTAAAAATGAATAAATGTTGTATATGCATAGTACCTTTGGAACTGTATTGACATCTCTTATTCCGACCATCACCTTATTGAGATCTTGAATAACTAATGGCTCAGTCCCATTGGCTGAGTATACACCTATTCTAAGAAATATTATTGGTTTATCTGTAGATAGACATGTTGGAAATCCAGTGTGATGTAGTGGTTAAGAGTGTCGGACTAGTATCTGGGAGACCTGGGTTTGAATTCCTGCTTGTGCCATGGAAGCTCACTGGGTGGTCTTGGGCCAGTTGGATTCTTCTAGGGTTGCCAACCTACTTCTAGGGTTGCCAACCTCCAGGTACTTGATATTGTATTGAACTATTTCAGCACAACTAGGAGTAATGTTGTTTGGGTGGAACCTCCAGGTACTAGCTGGAGATCTCCCGCTATTACAACTGATCTCCAGCTGTTAGAGATCAGTTCACCTGGAGAAAAATGGTTGTTTTGGCAATTGGATTCTATGACATTGAAGTCCCTCCCCTCCCCAAACCCCTCCCTTCTCAGGCTCTGCCCCAAAAACCTCCCGCTGGTGGCGAAGAGGGACCTGGCAACTCTACCTACCTCACAGGTTGTTGTGAGGACAAAATGGAGGAGAGGAGAATGATGTATGCTGCTTTGGCTCCCCATTGGGGAGAAAGCCAGGATATAAATGAATGAATCAATAAATAAATAGGCTTCTGATTCTCCTTCTCTCCCCCCTCTTTGCCACCCTCTTCTCCTTTGTCACATGTTCAGTAAAATTTGGGGAGTGGGAGGTGGCTCATGCCTGTTCTCTGTATTCCTGACCTTCTTTGCATACAACTGCATGTGCTCTGTCTGCTCAGTGTGGAACCCTGAGGGCCAAACGAGATGTGACAGTGTCTACAGGTCTGACCTATAGCCGCTGCCACCATTTTTATGGGATTTAATGATGCTGTGAGGGCCCAATCGTGATTGTGCCCACAGTGCAGCGGGCTGAGGTTCTCTTGTCCCCCTGCCCTCTTTCAAGTGCTGAAAAGGCCATTGGTGGGGGTGACTGTTTTGGCACTTGGGGTGGGGTGGGACACAAGCAACTCAGCCTACCATGACTGTGTGACTATCACTGCAATCTTGCTACTCCATCCATGTGTCCAGAATATACATGACTTCTATATATTTTTTCTCTGTGGTTCCTATTAGCAAGGTTGCATCAGGCTTGCCAGATCATAAAGCAGACTTTACAGCAGGGGTCCCCAACCTTTTTGAGCCTGAGGGCACCTTTGAAATTCTGGCACAGCCACAAGATGGCTGCCACAGGAGGCAGAACCAGTCACAAAACGGTTGCCGCAGCGTACCTGTAACCATATAGTGAAAATCCTTATGAGGCGGTGACATATGCAGCCCTGCCAAAGCAATGTTTTTTAAAATCTGCACAGCCAGTCAAATCTCCAAAGGCCAAACAGAATCCCTGCTGGGCAAAAGCCCCACCTGTCTCTGCCCTCTTTCAAAAACCTCTTGGTGGGCAGCAGGAAAGGTATCAATTGGCACAATGGTGCCTATGGGTACTACATTGGGACCCCTGCTTTATGGGGATGAGATATCACAGGCAAGCAGGACCACAACCATTTTCAAGTGCATCATTTCACACATGCTTCATCTTCAAAACAACCTAAGAACAGACTGGAAGATTAGGAAGCAGGAAGGTCTGACTTTTTGGAGGGGGGCACATGAATGTTCAGGGGAGGCAAGGAGTGGCAGAAATACAGAAATGAGAGGAATATTGCAAAGCATCATTTGAGCAGACCTCGTGATTGTACATCCTAGGCTTTTTGTGATTCACTTGAATTACGTCTACACCTGAGGCAACAATAGCAAAGGTCTTAGTCCTATGACTCAAGCATAGTTACTTGGGAATGTCCCAGCGGTGTCCCAGTGTGCTTAGAAGTGTGTGCTTAGAAATGTATCTCTGTTTCTTAAAATCTTGGGAGAAGTTTCTTTGTGGCACAGTGCTGTTACCAGCACGGCTTCCTGGGGAGGACAAGGAGCATGGTTTTGCTATGGGTCATCACTTTGAATTCAGTTTTAATTGCTTACCATGGCATATCAGTGGTTCATAACATAATGATTCCTCACTCTCCTGCTTCCTTTTGAAGCCATTCATGTGCTTTTTCAGTTTTGCATATTAATGCTATGTCGCATAGAGGTGTTAGTGTTGCCAGGTCCCTCTTCGCCACCGGTGGGAGGTTTTGGGGGTGGAGCCTGAGGAGGGCGGAGTTTGGGCAGGGGAGGGACTTCAATGTCATACAGCCTGGTTGCCAAAGCAGCCATTTTCTCCAGTTGAACTGATTTATATCGGCTGGAGATCAGTTGTAACAGCAGGAGATCTCCTGCTAGTACCTGGAAGCTGGCAACCCTAAGAGGTGTGCTGGCCATTCCTGTCACCATCTTCCTACAGCAGAATTCTAGACTGGCACTCAGTGTGAACGTAACACAACATACTGTGGTAATACGTTGGCAAAGCACTTGTGATGAGAACCTGTCCTAAACAGTTACTGGTGCAGCAGCTCATATGGTCAGGATCTGAAAGAATTTCATTCAGTGGCCAAGCCAAATACTACAAAATTCAATTATAAACAGATATTGTAAATATTATGACAAGAAGCAAGAACAGATAAATTGTATAGTTATCAGCATCACGTCAAACATGCAGGGGAATATACACATATTTCCTGAAGATTTTTTTATTATGAGAGTTATGAAGTGAAGCCAGAAGTAACTTTAATTGTTTTGATAGGTACTTCCTATTAAAGTGTAACAATTTTGGGAGCGGCAAGGGGTGAGGGAGACCTGTCGTGATTAGTACATAAAAGCAGAACTTCATTGGGGAGCCACTCAAAACTTTCCACAAATGAACAGAAACGTGTTATCTTGATCCGATGTACCGTATGTGGAACAGAGGATTGCAGCCTTCATTCAAAAAACAATAATTTTGTACACATGAATAGTTCAACTCAGCTTTCATATCAGTCTTTGGAAGAGGAAACACGGAATTTTAAAAATTGCTATATCAAGAAATATGTTGTTGATTGTTGGTTTGTGTTGTTTTGCTCAGAAACAATAGTCCCCTCCTAATTTTTAATCAAATATACTGCTTACATTTAGTGATTTGACTGCAAATTGTGAGGGGCATCCTTTAACCTCCAAGGAACTTTTTATCAAGAGTTCTAAACTGTTTCGCGAATGCTTCATGTTTGCATTTTCTTGCACTGTCACTTAATAACTGTGGTTCACATGTGGGAGAAGGTCTTGTGTTGCCAAGCCAAGCGGGTGTATCATGATGCTCAATCTCATCATGATGACAACTTACCACTTGATTGTGAGCATGCATCAATAACAGTTTCAGGCCAGCTGCCGTCACAAGTATACTAGCAATTTGAACATATGGTGAATAGACCTAAGATTTTAAAAAAGGCATTGTGAACAAGGAGGTTTGATTTTCAGGCATGTTGTTGCAAGAATTACATCTCACTATTTATGTCTGTCCACCAATTCTGAAAGATACAATAGCTCCTGCTCACCTAGAGCCAGGGTTGTGGGTCATTGCCGGGATCCGGAGGTCTGGCCAGATTTGGCCTGGTCCGTGGGGGGTGGGGGGAGAGTTCGGGAGAGGGCCGCTGGCGGCACACCTCTCCTCCCTGGCTCCTGGTAGCTGCAGCTGCTTCCCGGGTTGGATGCAGTGGCGGCCTACTGGGAGCGGCCTGCTTCATTCCATGCCGATGCAGAGCATGCGGAAAAAATGGTGGCAGCTGGCTAGGTGGCCAGCTGCGTGCTGGAGTCAGCGCTGTCCACGGTTTGAATGGGCCAATCAGGGCCCTTGCACCTCGTTTCTCCCCGGCCTGCAGCAAACGGACCTGAGAATTTCACTCAGGTCTGCCGGCCAGGTATTTATTGCCTGCCCCTTCCTGGCCTGGCCAGTCCTCTGCTGAATTACATCTCACTATTTACATCTGTCCACAAATTCTGAAAGATCCCAGACACTTGAGTCACTGAGTTGGTTCCAGTGGTGCATATCTACTGATGGAAGGGGCTCCTCCACCCACCAAAGGACACCTTGTGGTCCAGTCCCATGGTTTAAACCCAATGCACTCAATCCAGAAAGGTGTGCACACTGAATTTCCCTATTTCAAAACAATTCAGTTTACCAGACCTCCTCAAGATGTAGTCATAACAGGCCTCAAGTAGTTTATTGTAATTGCAGGGTTTTTTTGTTTTGTTTTATCAAGGACATAAAGGGAGAATTCAGAAACTGCATGCCCTTGAACTAACCCATGGCTATCAGTTGGAACCACATCCAAAATTATTCCAAAACCTGGAAATAATTCCAATATCCTGGAAGCCAAGCTTACAACGAAGCAGATCACATAAGATGATTTAGTTATACTTGCTTCCTTGGAGCTGAATCAATATATATGCAAACATTTTAATCTTGTTATTTAATAGATTATTACAATGAAAGGACAAGGAAAGGACCAGAAGATACTGCTTGTGGGGGGTGGGATTCTCATTTCATGTGGGAATAATACCAAAAGGCAGTGAGTCCTACTTTTCTCTCAATAAGAGATAGCGCTTCCGGAATTTGACGAATGCCTTGTAAAAGTTTAATTGAGACCCGCATTTCTGGCATCTGTGGTCACATGCAATTAACTGGCTAAAACTTGCCGTTTTGTTCCCATTGGTAATTAAGCTCCATGTGTGCAAGTGAGAAATCATGGGCTAATATTGTTTAATTCAGTGACAAAACAAGAACACGCTAAATAATGTGATTAAAGTTGTTAAAAGCCAAAATAAACACTTATAATTGTCTTTAAAAAAAACCCAACAAACCTAAGCACAACTTCTGGATAACAACACAAGGGTGAGCCCTATCAAAGGAAAACTCTGCATCCATAATTTCACTTTTCCTGCACAATAGATCATAGTTAAAGATCTGTTAACAGACCTTTGAATACTGAGGCAGGCAGCTTGTGGTTTGCATCCCAAAGCATTGGCATAATGTGGATTTATGGGAGAGGTGCAAATTGGACCTTGTCTGCTACTGGAGCCATGGCTAGAACAGGAATTGTACTGTAGGGTTAGCAGTGTGAAGTACATTGCTTTGAAATTACCCAGCAGGGGTTTCTGCTGGTTGCTGCAGTTGCCTACAAAGACTAAGGCCTTGCATTGTCTGGGTATGATTAAAATCAAAGTGTAAGCCTCTCTTCTGGCTGCCAATAAACTGCAGCATAAAAGAGAAACAATCTGGATCCTTAACGATTTGAAAAGGCAGCCAAGATCAAACGAACACAGATAAAAAAGAATTTCTGATTAATATGTCATAATTATTCCGAAAACATGCCATAATGCAGGTAGAATTTAAGGTCAAGATTCTCAAAACTGTGCCACAACAAATTACTCCCTTTTCCCCCATCTGCTCAGCTCTCTGCCATTGCGGGCCTCCTAGTTGGCAAATCCAAGAGGGAAAGGGACAGGCGGGGCCTGCAAAACACATTTGAAGTGCCAGAAGGGAGGTTGCAGTAAGGCTGGAAGAATAGCAATTGGCTGCCGGCACTGTCAGTTAGCACATCTGTAGCCACCCACATTGCCTGTTGATTACTTATGCACAGTTGCGCCCCTCACCCCCCTCAATTCCCTGCCTGGCGCGTCACTCAGTTTCTGGGCCAGCTGCCAGAACAAGCAAAGTAAAGATGATTTTTGAGTCCAGCTAGGCAATCCCCCCCAGCTCCGCTAAGCAGGTAAATGTTGTAGGATGCTGGCCAGGAGAGGTACTTCGGGATTCTTCCCCCTCTCTGAACAAGGCTGCTGCAGTGGCAATGCTGATTTGTGGGCAGGAGAACTATGTGAGCTGAATCCAGGCATTCTCTCTAACTTCTAACAGACCACTAGTCCTAACATGATGCTGCTGTTTTAGGCAAGCCGGAACAGTGCCTGGACTAAGTCCAGGTGCTTCCTCCTTCCTCTCAAGAGCTGTTCTGTTAAGGGCAAGAAGAGGTGCTTTGGTGGAATGCCCACTTTTGGGGCCCAACTAGGGTTGCCAACCTCCAGGTAGTAGAAGGAGATCTCCTGCTATTACAACTGATCTCCAGCTGATAGAGTTCAGTTCACCTGGAAAAAATGGCCACCATGGCAATTGGTCTCTGTGGCATTGAAGTCTCTCTCCTCCCTAAACCCTGCCTTCCTCAGGCTCCACCCCAAAAACCTCCCACCGGTGCCAAAGAGGGACCTGGCAACCCTAGCCCCAACTGATGTTCATTGCTGACATAACATTGATCCAGGAGTCTGCCTGTTCCTTCTCTGCCTCATAGGGTTACCAGCTATGGGTTGGGAAATACCTGGGGATTTCTGGGGTGGAGCCTGAGGAGGGCAGGGTTTTTTTTGAGGGGAGGGACTTCAATGGGGTATAATGCCATAGAATCCACCTTCCAAACCATCCATTTAATCCAGATGAACTGATCTCCATCGGCTGGAGATCAGTTGTAATCTCAGCAGATCTCCAGCTAGTTGGCAACCCTATTGCCTAAAGATGTTCAGAGTACCCTCAGACTATTAGGCAGGAGTCACCAGCAGTGCCAGAAGCCGTGCTTCCATGCCCAACCAACATACTCAAGTGGTCAGCAGGGAGACTTTGCCTCTCCTGAGCTGAACAAGGGGTTAATAATGAAAAGAAGGGGGTGGGGAATTGAAGTGTCCAGGATACTATAGGGATCACTGCTAGGCCTGCTTTTAATTAAGAACTGTATTAGCAGTTTGGAAGAAAGAGTAAAAGATCACATTAAATAAATTTGCTGATGATGTGGCATTGGAAGAAACTTGCAAATACCAGTGAGAACAGAGCAAAATACACAGGAACCAGAGTCGTTAGAAGTAAGAGCAGGAAATTAAAAATAAAACTCAACCTGGAAAGCTAACACATCTGGGGGGAAAATAATAAAAATAAAAGGAGGAAGATTTGAAGAGAATGGCTATTTTGCCAATTTCTTGGAATGATATTGACCAGCAGGTTGGGATACGGCAGAATCAGGGGCCTTGAAAGGACCAGATGGCAATAAAATTCAAGTTCTTGCTTGAAGACTACAAGAACATCTATATACCAGCCCCCACAGATTATCCAGTTTTATATCCACAGGGGTACTCCAGAGGGTCCGTGAGTATTTTGTTAGGACAGATGATGAACCCCTCTCACGTCCCCCCAGATAATGGGAGAATGGAGCCCTCTCAGTTTTCTCAGAATGGGAGCAGGGACTTTTAACTTGAGCAAAAGGGGATAGAATGTTGCTTTTCCCCATTGTTCAAAGGGTGGGAGCTCACAGAGTTGCTGCTACCGCCTGCAGCCACCTAACCTTCAGGTCCCCTCAGAATACTAGCCAGAAAACATGCTGGTTGATTGCTGGGAAACCAGTAGCTCAGCCCTAAGAACTCTAATTGGTTGAACGGCACCAAGGAGATACAATCCTAATGCAGACATCAGTTATTTCTGGTAAAGTGTAGCGGATAAGGGTCTTATGATGTTGTTTTGCAGACTCAGTCCTGGGCAATTTGGTGATGGAGGTCTTATTTCTCCATGCAGGTACAGAGCCAGTAGTCTCCCATAAACTTGCCCTTTTTGCTTTGGCAGCAAAGAAAATCTGGGCCAGACTGGTACAATGTAGTAATACTACAGAGATGTAAACTTGTTTTCTGATGGGAAGTGGGATTTACCAATTATAACTGTTAATACTATTTGAGCAGCCATTCAAAATTTGGGCTTGAGGCCTAATTATTAGGGTTTATTTTATTTCATAGTAAACCTGGAGTTTTAATCTGTTACCAAAATGTAACTTTTATCAATGAATGTTATATGGATTTTTATCAGTTCTTGTAATGGCCTTTGGCCAAATGCAGTAAACTTGAACTTGAACCTGGACCTTGTTTTGCAGAGCAGGGTACACACAGCTTGTCTTGCGCAGTTTGTAAAATGGCTGTCCTGAACTTGCTGGTTGTTGGATAGAGAGGAAGGGAGGATTTGATGGCTTGTGAAAACATTTAATCAAAATAGGGGTCTTGGGATAATTCTGCATCACAGCAAACAACAGCCAGTGTATAGAAGGGCACATACTGATTGAATGGCCTATCTTAGTTGCCCATTGATGGTAAGGGGGGCATCTAACAGACATACTCACTGGTACATGTAAGACTGGGAGGCATGGCACCTCTTCCATTTCTTCGTCCAGATTGTATCATTCTGCTCTGATACTGATTTCATCTGTGACATTAAGGGCTACATCCAATAGAAATGGTATGTAAAATGATTCTTTGAGGAATACTTTACACATTTGACATGCACATACAATTGTGAATTATTTTATATTAATAATTGATTACACTTAATATTAGTAATGAATGCAGAAATGGAAGGGTTTCAAATTGGGCAGTTTCTTACCTTTCAAATGTGAATATATGCATGTTCAAAATAAAGCACAGAGCTGGCTTAAATGCTAATGTTTCCTGATAGTAAAATATGACTCTTGCTGATGATGAACACCTCCCCCTTATTTTCAAGCAGATTTAAGTCCACCTCCTTGCCTTTCTCAATAATGACAGCCACCAAGCAAATGGAAAACTGAGGTACAAGGGAAGAAGGCTTGTCTGGCTAGTGTCCATGCCATCACTTAGCAGGAATGCAGAGTAGGTAACTGAGAAAGGTCTCATTTGGCTTTGCCATTCTGTTCATGTTTCTTAATAAACCTTTGGCAAATTTTAACTGGAAATCATATGTATGAGTCTCTCTTCTGCCCTCAGGGCTGGGACACAGGACCCATAATTTTAATAAGAAAATTGCAGAGAGTGCTTTACTTTAAGTAAGCAAAATTAAATATAAAATTCTGCTCAACTTCAAGCAATTTAGCCTTTAGTAAAGATCTGTTTTGAAATGGAAAAGCAATCTAGTGCTTCTATGTAAACCCCAAGAAATGAGTACGAGAGATGAAAGATGAGATCTTGGTGCCCAGGCTAAAACAGTGTGATGTTCTGAAATGGGTTGCCAGTGTTCAAGCCTGCATGAAAGTCATGGTATGTGACTTGGAAGGACCAAGTCCAGGGCTGACTGTGGATACTGAGGGCTATTCAGATGACTTGGTCACTTCAGGAAATCATTCCTTTTCTAGTTTAGTTCATGGCCAGATGGTTCTGGGCATATTCTATCCCAGGGGTTCCCAACCTTTTTGGTATGGTGACCCACAAGTCCAAATTTACTTGGTATGATGGCCCATCCAAGGCTGACCCAGTTTTTTTGGCACCCTAGGCAAACTATTCCTTTGGCATCCATCTGGTTTAGCATTTTGTTTTCTACAGTGGCTAACCAGATGTTTTTAAGAGAGCAACAAACATTGCACAAAGGGAGCAGCTGCCCCCACTATAAACCCCAAGCAAGTGGCATTCTGACATGCAGGTCTTTGCATGTGGAGGTTACCTTTCCAGCCTTTGGCAAAAAAAAATCAGCATTATTCAGGCTATGCTTTTTTGGCTCCCTTTAATTGCCACCATTATTTTTACTGGTAATCCTGCCCCCCCCCCCCCCATGCCAAAGAGGTGTTTTTCAGGGTTTTTGTTTGTTTGTTTGTTTGGCTTTAGCCGAATGCACACCCATAATAGTGAATGTATATGATCAGCTTTCTGCTACTTGGAATGCACTGGGTTTTCAAGTTCTTTTCTTGCAGCGCTTGCATGCCAAGTGGTTGTGTGAATACTCCTTTTATGAGCCTTAAATGAAAGCTTCTTGCCTGATGCTCAGAGACACACACACACATATATATTTATTATTATTATTCTTTCAGTGGCTTTGCAAGCAAGTTCCAGGGCCGCACTTTGGTAAGGCTTGAGTCAAAGTAAGCTCTGACTAAGAACGAAAGTAAAATTATACTCTGCATTTCTGGAAACTGTGCTAAATTTGACCTGCAGGAACTTTAAATTATTATACATTAAAATACTGACAAAATTGCCCTGATTTTCTTTCTTTCTTTTTTTAAACCCTGAACTTCAAACTGTCTGGATAAAATCATTAGCACAATCTGGCAAGACTTTAGTAAGGAAAGCCAGGCCACAAAAGCTACTGTGGGACAATTATGGGGATATCTGGAAGCATTAAAATGTCATTTACAATATTTGAAAGGGAACGATTATCTCTTTTAGTGCTGTCAATGTTGGTGGATTGCATAAAGCTATGAACAGAACCAGGTCTGTAGCGAGTTTCCTTGGTAGGTGGGGCTGCCACGTTTCCAGGTGGGGCATTAAATGGGTGAATGGAAAAAAAGATCCCAGAACCAACATATACTGCTTTAACCCTCTCAACAAGCCCAAGTGTCTATAGCTCTGTTCAGATGTTAAGTTTTGGTGCTCCAGCCACGTGTAATGGGAGTGTGAACTTCCCAATGATCCTCCAGATATGCTGTGAGAAAAGGGGCAACACATATTTTCCATGCACAAACAGCTTCAGTATGTGACAACTGAACACCAGATTTTTGAGTGAATGTATTCTCACATACCCAAGTTGTATGTCCATGGAAAAAACATGTGCTGTCCCTAGGGTTACCAGGTCCCACCCCAGCCATTGGTGGGGATGGGGGGGTAGAGTTGCCAGCTCCATATTGGGGAACTCTTGGAGATTTGGGAGTGGCGCCTGAGGAGGACAGGGACCTCAGTGGGGTACAATACCATAGAGTCCACCCTCCAAAGCATCAATTTTCTCCAGGGAAATGGAAAACTGCATTCTGGAGATGAGCTGTAATTCCACAGGATCCCTAGGTCCCACCTGGAGGCTGGTATCCCTAGGTGTACATTTTCAAACAACACAGCAACTGCATGTATGAGGAAGATGGTGGGTATTTTGTGTGAGGGATATGCATTAAGGTATACCTGAGCTGAAATTAAAACATGAAATTAGCTGTTTCAGGTCAGCTCAGGGATATCCAAAACAAGTGAAAACACTCCTGAAATTCTGAGAGAAATGAAACTTTATCAACTGGATTTTTTTATTTTTTTTTGCCACGGTGACTATTAATGTGAATGGTGTTACTCAGTCAGGTGGAGATATTGACATTTACCAGCTAGTAGGAATACCTTTGAAATGTGGCTGATCCATGAAGTGGTAAGTATAATGTGCCATACAAGTGGTCACCATTTAGAGGTTTCTTTACTTCAGACACAATCTCTGGTGTTTTCCCACTGAATGTGCACTAGGGTAAAATGTTCAAAGTGTTTTTGGTAGGATACTTCCCGGAGCTCCTCTGTAGAAGGTATTATGACAATATCTTAGCAACAGCAGTGTAGACTTGAGGGAAGTTATACAGACCAAGCACTGTAGATACTCATTCGTTGCCTGTAGAAAATAGCAAGAGTCAAGTAGCACCTAGAAGACTAACAACATTTCTGGCAGGGTATGAATTTTTGTGAGTCACAGCTCACTCCTTCAGATACTGAGCTGTGACTCATGAAAGCTCATACCCTGCCAGAAATGTTGTTAGTCTTCAAGGTGCTACTGGACTCTTGCTTTTTTCTGATGCTACAGACAAGCTACCCATTGCATGGCTACCCATTGTGATCTAGCTCCATTAATTGCCAATTGCTGTATGTATGTATGTATGTATGTATGTATGTATGTATGTAGGGGAGGGGCTGTGGCTCAGTGGTAGAGCATCTGCTTGGCATGCAGAAGGTCCCAGGTTCAATCCCTGACATCTCCAGTTCAAGGGACTAGGCAAGTTGGTGATGTGAAAGACCTCTACCTGAGACCCTGGAGAGCTGCTGCCAGTCTGAGTAGACAATACTGACTTTGATGGACCAAGGGTCTGATTCAGTATAAGGCAGCTTCATGTGTTCATGTGTTCATGCATCTATCTATCTATCTATCTATCTATCTATCTATCTATCTATCTATCTATCTATCTATCTATCTATCTATCTATCTATCTATCTATCTATCCATCTATCTATCTATGTCATGGTTTTCTCCCCTTGGTGATCCAGAGCAGCATTCAAGTTCATTCTTCCCTCCTCATGCTAGCAAACCAGCGAGGGAGTTTAGGCTGAGAGAGAGTGACCGCCCAAAGTTGCCCAGAGAGCTTCCAAGACAGAATGGAGATGCAGACCTGGGTCATCCAGATCTTAGTCTGACACTACAACCACTGTACCACATTGATTCTGATAGTGTGGGGGGAAAAGAAGAGATTATAAGTCAATAGGTAGGAGTGATTCAGTGGCATCTGTGGCTTATGGAGATAACAGTGGCATGGGAAACAGAGGGGAGGCGAAGACAGACATCTGTGGTATATTTGCTACACAAGGTAGAAGAAAATGGAGGAAGAAAAGACCAGTACAATTGAATTTTGTGGATTTTAAGGGGGGGGGGGGGAGCAGAATAGCAGCCCCAGAAACTGAGTTCAAACTACTGGGGTATTTAACACCCCTCATGCCTTATTAGTTAGAATTTGCCATATAATAATATATCAGTGTTATGGGGGCAAGTGCTGAGTGTTTCACTGGGTTATGGGAACATTTGTCAAACATATATGGAAATTACTTAGCCTCTTTGGCCCCTCAAATTAATCCTTTAATGCTTTGAACTTTTAAACCAAACTGTTTAGAAAACTCAGATACTTCCGGAGTTAACCACCTGCCAAGTTTGATGAAGTTTAAAGGCATAAAGAGTTCCTCCTCTCATGAATAAGTTTCTCATTGCCCTGGGTAATCAATATGCAATTCACCTTGATGTTTAGCTATCACTAAGCTGTGAACTCTGGGAAAAAATTCCTGGGAGCTGAGCCATATGGCTAAAAATAGTGAGAGAAACCTATTCCTGACTAGACTGGATTTATGTCAGCTCATTAAGAGGCTGCTGCATTACTGTTATCTCCTCTCATTCTAAATTAAGGAATAAAAGGGAATAGTGTACCTTCTGATAAACACTTGCCAAAAACTGGCCTTGGATGGTGGAACGATTTGGCTCCCCCAAAGTTGACAAGGGTGGCGTGACTAGAATGAAAGATGATAGTATTGCAAATGGGAGGGGAGGCAGTCTCCTCACAAAGGTACTTTTCCACCTGACACAGATTGTTTCCTATGTAAAAGCCAAATCTGAGGCCTATTACTCACTGAGGTGATAAACTTGTGTCTGAGCTGTACTATTTCAGACAGTAGTTAGGAGCTTAGAAGGCTGAATGCTTGTCCGGACCAAAAAAACACCCCATCCATATAGAGTACGAGATACCCTAGCCCTGATGCTATATGAAGGACCTTTAAAAAATAATAATGGAGGTGCATTTAATCATGTGACACTTCTTCTGAGGTCTGAAGAGGTTCAGTTCATGTCACATCATTCTAATCTGTTGTCTTCCATTCTTTTGATTACTTCTAAATTCTCAAACGTGAGTTTGAAGAATAGGAAGGGTTCTCACTTTAGTTAATTTGAGGAGTCCAACTCTTGACAGACTTCATGGTCATCTCAATTTCACAAGTTATATCTTTTGAAACCAGTTTGCTCTGTGGTACAATGAGGCCCATGGCTTCAGACAATTCCTCTGGCATGTGAGGGTGCAAAAACAAAACAAAAGGCCACCATGTGATGAGAACAACCTGGAATACAGCCTCTCATGAGATATCAAGAACAGCTCAGACATCAAATATGACCATGCCTCTGGCTTACAGCTAAACAAACTGTCTGCCATCATGCAACTAAGTAATACCGTCAGACAGCTGTGTAACATTTTCTGTTCTGTCAGACAATGATATGAAGGATTCTTGGATATGGATTTTTTAATGTGAAATACAGTAAGAGACGGGGTATATAAGGTCGGAGAAGTGAAACTGATGAAGAACTGAAATGGTCATCTTCCTCTTCACTATTGATCCCCTGCTTTGGGACTGAGTAATACTTACCTTAAAATCTACACCTGAAAAAGAAGAAAACCTTGAATTGGTACCTGTTGGACTTTTTGTCTGTCTTTAGGATAGTGACTTTTGGAAACCTTGGAATATTGTGACTTGGTTTCTTTATGCTTAAGGAATAGGACTTTTTGTATCTGCTTGTCAATGTTATTGTATTGTTTAGTTATACTTTGTATGGTTGATCTGTGTTAGATTTGGAGTAATTACCTGGAGGTTGGCAACCCTAGAATCTGGGTGTCCCAGAACCTAGTCTGAAACTAACCTAGGCTCAGAGTTAAAATATGCTTCATGCAAACAGGTTTACATATGTTGACTCTTTTAAAATCTTTCTAGAGAAAGTGTGATATACTGGAAGATTGGTCTTGGGCCTAAATAAGAATGGACAAGAAACTGTACAATTACAATTATTTGGCAATTCTATAAAAAGCTGTTATGGAAACTTAGGTGAAATAAAATAGATTGACTGTAAGTGATATGTCAGAGGAAGACATAACACAGCTTGCCAATGAACTCTGTAGAACAGCATTATTCTTCTACATTAAAACAGTGTACGGAGCCTTAATGAAGTGAAATGGGTCAAGTCCAGCAAAAACTGAATCTAAAAATAGCAAACAACTTCTTGTACATTCAGCATCAGCTCATTTAGCTGCCTATAACTGATTCTGCAATAGTCCCATTTTTCGGTTAGTTGTTATCTATCCTCATGCAGATAAAGCTTCAACCCTTTACAAAGACAACTCTTCTTAGGATTGTACCGTAAATCTTGCAATAAGAATGATAATGGGTTAAATCATGTAAATCTGTGTCATAGGGTCAAATGAGGTCTGCGAGAATGCGACTAGGAAGGACTACTTCTGTTAGGGTTGCCAGGCAACTGGCTAGAGGGTTGGGGGCAGGGACATGGGGGGCTGTGACACTGTCTGCACCACTAATTCACTGCGCCGCTACGTCACCCAGACGTAGCTCTAGGTAGCTCTGTTTCAACCATAGAATTTCTGGCAATTCTTAGAGGGGCCCTACCGCAGCAGGTTGGAGTAGTGGTGGGCAATTAGTGCTACTGGTGGGAGCCCTATTTTACCTTGTGGTGGTGGCGGCTACAATCAATGGTCATCTTACAGCCATAGTACATTTTTCAGTGGCCCAAAAGGATAGGGCAGGAATAAGAACAATAAACAAATTCTAATAATAATTTGGTGGAATGGCTGCTGCAGGGAACAGTTTTGGGAGTCAAAGACAGTTGGTCCCAGGCAAGCCAATCAAGGGGTCTTCACTTCCTCTGACAGGTGGAATTATTTTCTGATGGAGAAATTATTTTTTGGGGGGGATGCTAGGCAGTAGCAGTTAGGCCCAGCTAAGTCAAAGGGGGTGTCTGTGCATATTGTATATGTCTGTTTCTTTTAAAATGAACATTACTAAAGGTCTTTTTCCCCTTTGCTTTTTCTTAAAATCATCTAGTTGTTTTTCATTACCACAGCCAAGAAACGCTTGAAATTTAACTTTCAGTATTTAGCAACCAATGAATGAGACTGGTGTTATAAATTCATATCTGTATCACAATCATAACTGTAGATGTATTTCTGGAATCGTATGTACAAAGGAGCCCCGTGGCACAGAGTGGTAAGCTGCAAGCTCTGCTCACGATGTGAGTTTGATCCTGACGGGAGTCGGTTTCAGGTAGCCGGCTCAAGGTTGACTCAGCCTTCCATCCTTCCGAGGTCGGTAAAATGAGTACCCAGCTTGCTGGGGGTAAAGGGAAAATGACTGGGGAAGGCACTGGCAAACCGCCCCGCAAACAAAGTCTGACTAGAAAACGTCGGGATGTGACGTCACCCCATGGGTCAGGAATGACCTGGTGCTTGCACAGGGCACCTTTACCTTTACCTTTATGTATAAAGGTACGTACAAAAGAGCAGAAAGAATGGATAAAGGACCTGATCCCACACTATCCATTCAATAAATCACTGCTTTATGGCAATGGGGCAATTTATACAAGGTAAGCAACACTTAAACCCCAATGTGTTCGGGTAAATTGTCAGGGACAGAATTTATGACACGCAGGTCATAATTCCACATTTCAATATAACAGCAGCTGTAACTGAGCCCCAAATATTGCCACGTCTGTTTGTTCTACTTTCCACTCAATTTTATGGGATTAATGGTGGTGACACTGGAATTTTAAAGCACAAATCATCCAGCACTGTATTAGTAGTTATTTTGGCAGAGTACTGTTGGTTTTGAAACAGATTATCTGCAAATAATAAAAAAAGGGGAACTAATCCTTTCAAGGTCAAGAATTACCTGTTAGTAATTCCCCTTTCATGTCATTCTGGTGCTATACAACAAATAACATTTGATGTGTGGAAGAAGCAATTGCTCTAAAAGAAGTCAGTGGGACCAAGGAGATTGGCGAAAGAAGTGTGACTTCCACAGGTCTTAGTTTTCATTTTTCACGTCTGTTTGTAATTGCTGTCATCTTTGTTTCTCAGGATAAAGCTCAGAAAGGTGACTCACATATTTATTAGAAGGGGATTTCAATAAACATTGTGCAATATGGTAGGCCTAGGAATGATTTATTGATACTTTGCCACTTTTATTTATGGGAATTGGAGACCCGAAGCCCTACAACTGGTAAATCATGTTGTGCAGCTATACGTTTTTTAAAAGTCTAATTCTTGCTGCTAAAAAAAATCCTTTAAAATGTAAACTGCCTTCTGCATTTGGTAATGATGCACTTGGAAATACAAAAAGAAAAGTGGGGGAGGTAACTAATTGGATGTTTATTTTAGCTTTGATACGTATGCAGTGCAATCTAAAGCTTCATAAACAATACGCCAATAAAATATAATTACAAGTAAAATTACAGCTGAATCAAGGCAGAGATTGCAAACGAGTGCAGACAAAGGGAACAGTAAGCTGAGTTGAGTTTTTCACTGTTTATTATTGTACAGCTGTAAAGAACTTCCATACAGTTCCCAGATGGAAACAGCTGTTACTCCATCGCTATCCGGGGAGGGTGGTACGAATGGCCATCGATCATTTTATCCACTTGTCGCAGACCGGTTGGGTTCAAGATGACACTTTGCTATGGGCTGTATCTGATGCTGTCAAGACGGGCATTCGTTTGCCACTTTGCCACTCACTTATCTTGCCTGGCAACTTCTCCGACAACAAGCTGTTCCACTCCTTTGGAATATTGTTATCACTGCAAGTGATGTCAGCAGAAGTCAGCAAATCTAGTATTCAGGCATAAAGAGATTCGTTGGGACCCTTTGATTATAAGCAAGTCATATCTATCGGCCTGCCGGCTGTTTCCTCTTGATAGGTGGAAGAGTGCTTAATATATGACCAAAATTCACACCCATTAAATGGCTCTAAGTTCTTAAAAATATTTTAAAATGCAGATCTATTCCCCCCCCTTTGGATGGGCTGCACAAATGTTATCCTCCTATCTCCCTTCCCCATTGCGAAGGCTTTATTCACCTAAGTGGATGTAAAAGGGAGATGTGAAATATAGCTCTTTTAAAAGGGATCAAAGAGAAAGAAAAGGGGCTTTCATTAATGCAATGTTTAGAAGCATAAGAAAATGTAAAATATCTATGATAGAGATGTTGCAAAATGACCCTTAGGGGATCATAGAGACTGTCTACACCTGGCAAACATCTGTTTTGGGAAAGTTATTCACAGTCCATACAAATGCTACAGGGAATCCTGTATCTTAAGGATACTTGCTTGCCGCTTTGGGTAGGACTTACCTTGAAGATGGCCATAAATATGATGCCATTACTTTGTAGAAATTGGTTACAGATAGGCTAGTGACTTATCTGCTGAGTTAGATGCTTTCCAAAAAGCATATAGTTTTATGCACCATATACTCTACAATTAAGGCTGTAATTCTAAGCATGCCTACCTGCATGTAATCTCAACTGTAATCAGTAGAAATCTAGAACATATTATAGTAGTCACCATGAGCATGTTTCACATTAGCAGTGTGAATTGGAGCCATCACGCATTGGTATGTGCCCACACATGCAGTTCTTCCAATGGAGTAGCATTTCTGTTTGCATAAAAGAGGGGAGTGGTTTCTGTCAGTTCCTGCTGTAGACCCCTCCCTTTGACCCCTGTGCTGTTTTTGCTCCAACTTGGTTTCTGAAATATGTTGTTTCCTTCCAACCTTACACACAGTAAGTACCATTTGCCAGGCATTGCTCTACTGATTTCCTCCCAGCTTTCCCCCCCCCCCCCGTGTTTCCCACCCCCAGGCCACCTCTGGATCAATGTCTCTGGAAGGAATGCACCTGAAGAGGCTTTTGTTTTGTCTGTACAGTTTGCTGCACTTTTAAAGATCCTGCCCACATCTACCTACTTCCATACTCTGCTTCCTAGCCATCTCCTTTTTTCCCGAGCTGCTGCAGTTTCCCTTGCAGTATCTGCCTTAAAAAAATAATCTTGCAACCATGTCAGTATACTACTGTAGCGGAAGATCACAAACTGAGTTTCTTTTTTGGGGGGGAGGAAGGGTCTTATCTTACAGTGGAATGGTATGCTGAGCTATTCTCTTTAATGTGGTGACTGCTAACAGACAGCTCCGGGCTGATCAGACAAAAGGGATTAGTGAATTACCAAACTGGAGGGGTGAGAGGACCTGACTCCATGCTTGTCTGTCTCTCTCACTGACACACAAACAGAGCTCCTAATTTTCTGGGGGACCAGAGACCCCTAGAGTGGCTAGAAATGGTGGGGGGGGAGAGAAAGGAGGAGTAGGACAGTATGCCTGTTCGAATATTGAGTATGCCTGTTCGAATATTGCATTCCAACCCAAGAGGATGGGGGGAACGGGCTTCCCATAGCCAAGGATTAGGAACTAGAAAGGGGATACAGGAGGGTGTATGATACAGTGTTTGTGTGTGACTGAAAGAGAGGGAGGGAGGGGGGCAGGGAGATGAGTCCTCCCCTCCCCTCTGCTTTAATAGGGGTCCCAGTAAGCCTGCTGTCAGCGAGGGCATGCAATCGGACCCTGGATAGCGAGGTGACTTTCGTTTCATCTCTCCTTCCCGTGGGAAGGAAGAGGCAACAGCCAAAAGGCTCGAGAGATCTCCACTTCAAAGTGACTTCCTGATTGTAATCCTGCTCTGATCTTAAGGTGTGAATTCTCTCTCTTGGTATTGGGGAACCTCTGATGTTTTGCATTTCAAAGATGTTACTTGTAAACATGCTAGCTTGTGTACACTATAAGAATACCCTCCAAATGATTTGGCGCCATTGTAACGTTGTGTTTCATAGGTTACTGTACCCTTCCTTTCAAATAAATTCTACTTTAAACTCTCTGCTAACGTCTGGAGTAAAGTGGATGATTCCTGAGAGGCAACGGAGTCCTAGAACCTGACAGTACGTTACAATCCCAACCTTTTTTGTTTTCGGGTTAGAAGTAGTATTAGGATGTCGGCACCACCCTCGGTCCCGCTCAACGCGGGAGAGGAGCTTCGGCAGACTCCCGCTGATATTGAGGTTGGTCAAGGAGCAGCGACCCCGGAGCAGCGCCCACCCGGCCCTACCGATGTCCCTGGGAGGCCGACGTGGACCCCCCGATTCTCGGAGACCGGGCAGCGGCAGAGAGCAGCGTCAGAACCAGGAGGCGACTTCTACCGGGGACCGCTGGCCGCTTGGTATGGAGAAGGGGAAGGGTGGAAGGACCCCACGCTCGCTCACACCCCGACCCTCACTGCAGAAGCGGCCACTCTGATACGCGGACAGAATCAGATGCTCGTTCTGCAGAATCGGGACCTGCAGACTCAGCTAGATACCTTGCAGCGAGACCTGGCAGCCGTTCTAGGGGCAGTGAGGGGGCTTGGACAGCCCGTGCAACAATCCCAAACGGGTTCACAGCCGACTACAGGACCGCTCGTTGTTGGGGAGGCTCCCACGCCCAGACGCCCTACGGCCAGAGACCTGAAGGTATCTTTCGACGGGTCCAGCTCACAGTTGTCTCACTTCTTACTCCAAATCTCCGGCTTTATGAAGGACCAGGGGGAGACCTTTGCCTCGGAAGAAGCTCGGGTCAGGTATGTGATCAGCCTGCTGGAGAAGGAGGCAGTGGAGTGGGCAGTGACAGCGGCAGAAACTATGCCCCGAGTTTTGGCATCCCTGGATGAGTTCTTGTGCGCTCTACGACGCCGGTTCGAAGACCCCCACCGGGGGGAAAAAGCAAAGATTGCCATGCGTCGTTTGAAGCAGGGAACCCGCTCAGTAAGTGAGTATGCACAGGACTTTTTATCTTTGTCGTGCAAGATAAGGGAGTGGAGTGAGGCCACAAAGGTCCAGCATTTCCGCGAAGGGTTGCGGTGGGAAGTGCTGGATGGCTGTTTGACTTTGGGAGATCCAGAGTCAGTGGAAGAGTGGGTAAATTTGGCAGCTCTAGTGGAGAACCGCAAGCTTACCCTCCAGTTCTCCAAGGATCGTCCTTCGAAGACGATCCCTATCCCGCCCACGAGAGGGGACAGCGCAGCAGGTCCCCGGCGAGAGGGAAGACATCGAGGAGTCTACAGTCTCGACAGGGCACGTCGGTTCAGGGAGGGAGCTTGCCTTCAGTGTGGGAAGATGGGTCATTTTGCAGCAAGATGTACCAACACGCCGTCAGAAGGGACGAGCAACAGGGCGACACAAGAGCGGGAGGCGACACCACCTCGGAACCTGGAGCACAGGAGAGCGGAGGGGACGAACGGTCGCCGGGGGGCGGCGGCCCTGCAAGCGGAAACCTCATCGGATCTCCACAACCGTGGTACCCGAGATAGCTTCCGAAGCCCCTCACCGGCAAAAAACGAGGACGGCCTTCTGTGAGGGAACCGGCACAGAGGGCACCCTTGGAAGAAACCAAACCGGCTCCATGTAGGGTGAGTGACCAGGGAGAGACATTACTGATACCTGTTGTATTACGAAATCCCCAAGGGGGGGAACCGGTGGCCGTTGTGGCTATCGTGGACTCCGGGTGCTCCCGGACCCTAATTGATCAGGCGGTGGTAGAACGTCTGAAAATTGGGACTCGAGAACTGGATCAACCCTTACATTTCCATCAAATGGATGGGAGTGACCTGCGGGGGGGGGCGGTTCATTTGCACACTCGCAAGATGTGGCTGGGGGTGGGAAACCACTGGGAACAGATCCACTTCACGGTAGTGCCTAAGATTTCCTACCCGGTGGTCCTCGGCGTTAATTGGTTGGCGGGACATAACCCGAGCATTGACTGGGAACAAAGGCGGGTGGTGTTTGGAGCTCCTCAGTGCGAAAAACACAGCCGGGATGACTTACCCGGAGGCGAAGGGGGAAGCGCCGCTGCCTTGGAGGAACCCACGTTGCCCCCAGAATATAGTGATTTCGCAGATGTATTTGAGGGGACGGACTGTGACTTATTGCCTCCTCATCGCACTACGGATTGTGCCATCGAACTGATTAAGGACGTTAAACCGTCCAAGGCCCGAGTTTATGCCATGAGTCCTCAAGAGAAAGCAGTGCTGCGAGAATTTCTGGACAAGAACTTGGAGCGGGGCTTCATACGACCGTCCAAAGCTGCATTTTCTTCTCCCTGCTTCTTTGTGAAGAAGAAAGGTACATCTGATCTCAGACTGTGTGTAGACTATAGGGGGCTTAACGCGATTACTGAAACTAATGCCTACCCCCTTCCCTTAATCCCAGACCTCCTGAGTGTGTTACAGGAGGGTTGTATTTTCTCGAAAATTGACCTGGCGGAAGCCTACTACCGGGTCCGGATCAAGGAGGGGGATGAAGCTAAGACAGCCTTTTCTTGTTGTTATGGGTTGTTTGAATTTTTAGTCATGCCGTTCGGTCTGTCTGGGGGGCCCTCGTGCTTCATGCAATTAATTAATGAGATTCTACACGATCTCCTATTTAAAGGTGTGGTAGTCTTTTTAGACAATTTGCTCATTTACTCCAAGGATCCCGCAGAGCACAGGGAATTGGTGCGGGAGGTGTTGCGTCGTCTAAGGGACAATCATTTGTATGCTAAGTTATCAAAATGTGCATTCAACCAGGACCAATTGTCGTTTTTGGGTTATGTGATCTCGCCACAAGGGTTAAGCATGGATCCGGAGAAGGTGCGGGCAGTGTTAGAATGGGAACCTCCCAGAACTCGCAAACAGGTTCAGCAGTTTTTGGGGTTTGCGAACTTTTATAGAAATTTTATTCAGGATTTCGCTCAAATAGCTTTGCCTATTACTGATTTGCTTAAAACCAAAGGGAAGGGGCAAGGGGCCACTTTTGCACAATACCAGGTACCTTGGACCGCCAGGTGTCAGGCGGCTTTTGAAACTCTTAAGGAGCGCTTTACCTCTGAACCCATTCTGGCGCACCCAGATTGCTCCAGGCCATTCACTTTACAGGTAGATGCCTCGGACAAGGCGATGGGAGGCGCACTCCTTCAGAGGGATGATCAAGGGAGGCTTAGACCCTGCGCATATTTTTCTAAGAAGTTCTCTGGTCCTGAACTAAACTGGCCGATTGGGGAAAAGGAAGCCATGGCAATTAAACATGCGCTCATGGTTTGGCGACAGTTCCTGGAGGGAGCGGCCGAGCCCTTTGTGGTTTGTACAGATCATCGGAATCTCGAATCGATTTTGGGTCAGCGGAAGCTGTCCGCCAAACAAGTACGTTGGTCGAGTTTTTTCTCTAAGTTTAACTTTACCATCAAACATATGCCTGGGAAAGAAAATTGCTTAGCAGACGGACTGTCTCGCATGCCGCAATATGAGTGTCAGGTTGAGCGGCCGGTGGGTTCTCTCTTCACACGGGAACACCTGGGTTTGACTCCAGAGGGGAATAGTGCAGGAGTTCTGACCAGAGCACAAAGCCGCGCGGCGGCACAAGACTCGAGTTCGAGTCTCCCTCGAGATGTGGTCGCTCCCACCTCCTCATCCCCAGCAGTCCCCGGAGAACTTTCAACCACAACCGCTGGGGAGGGGGGGGGAAACTCCCAAATAGAGCGAAGGGACCAGGCTGAAGGGCCGATACCCATCTCCTTGCCGGGGTCGGATGTTGCCATTCCCCGCCTCTGGGCAGTTCCAGAAAGCCTCCCGGAGGCAGTCAAGAAAAGGTGGGGGGAGGCTCTTCAACGGGAGCGGGAGGAAGAATCTATCCCATCCCAGGTGACGGACCAAAACGGTATCTGTAAGAACAAACATTACGTGCCCAGGGAACTGAGGCGGGAGATATTGGAACGGAGCCACAGTTCAACAATAGGGGGACATTTTGGGTTTGCTAAATCCTTACACCTAATAAGAAGACAGTTTTGGTGGCCTGGGATGCGCCAAGACATCGAAGTATTTATCAAATCCTGCCCTGTGTGCGCAACTAGTAAACGTTTGATGGGAAAACCCCCGGGATTATTAAAGCCCCTAGAAACTCCCGAGGCACCCTGGCAAGTGATTGGGATGGATTTCATAACAGACCTCCCATCCAGTCAGGGGAAGACTGTCCTGTGGGTAATCACGGATCTTTTCTCTAAGCAAGTTCATCTCGTGCCGTGTGAAGGGATGCCATCTGCACATAAACTGGCTCGCTTGTTTGTGCACTGCATATTCAAATTGCACGGATTTCCACGGAAGGTCCTGAGTGACAGGGGCTCCGTGTTTGTGTCCAAGTTCTGGAAAGCGTTCTTAGGAATTGTAGGTGTGCAGTTGGGTTTGTCATCTGCCTATCACCCCCAGACGGATGGGCAGACCGAAAGGGTTAATGCGGTGATGGAATGTTATTTGCGTTGTTTTGTTAATTATCACCAAGACAATTGGGTTGATCTGCTGCCACTGGCAGAATATGCCTACAATAACTCGGTGCACTCTGCAACCGGGGTGAGCCCATTCAAAGCAGTTTATGGAATGGATTTTGGACCATTAGGGGCTGTACCTACCCCACCAGAAGGCGATCCCCCCGAGGTGTCTAAATGGGCTCACACAGTGAGGAACACTTGGCCCTGGCTTGTAAAAAACCTGGAACAGGCTAAAGACAGGTACAAACTACAAGCAGACAAACACAGATCACCTCAGTGGGAATTGAGGGTCGGAGAAAAGGTGTATCTTTCCACTAAGAACCTCAGGTCTTTACGCCCGTGTAAAAAATTGAGCCAACGGTTTGTGGGCCCATTTTCTATCTCCAGAGTTATCAATGAGGTTACGGTAGAGCTGGAGCTACCCAAATCCTTACAAGGGGTGCACCCGGTGTTTCACGTGAGTCTACTAAAGCCCTTTCTACAAGCACCAGAATGGCACCCCGAACCCGAAGCGGCAACTCCCATCATGGTACAGGGCGAACGGCACTTTGAAATCTCCAAGGTGCTCGATTCTCGGAGGCGCAGGGGCCGACTGGAATATCTTGTGCGTTGGAAACATTTAAATTCCAGTCACGATGAGTGGGTGTCCGCTGTTCACGTACAGGCTCCAACCCTTGTAGCGGATTTCCATCGCCATTACCCGGACAAACCAGGAAATCTGGAGGGGGGGCCTTTGGGGAGGCGGAGTGTCAGCGAGGGCATGCAATCGGACCCTGGATAGCGAGGTGACTTTCGTTTCATCTCTCCTTCCCGTGGGAAGGAAGAGGCAACAGCCAAAAGGCTCGAGAGATCTCCACTTCAAAGTGACTTCCTGATTGTAATCCTGCTCTGATCTTAAGGTGTGAATTCTCTCTCTTGGTATTGGGGAACCTCTGATGTTTTGCATTTCAAAGATGTTACTTGTAAACATGCTAGCTTGTGTACACTATAAGAATACCCTCCAAATGATTTGGCGCCATTGTAACGTTGTGTTTCATAGGTTACTGTACCCTTCCTTTCAAATAAATTCTACTTTAAACTCTCTGCTAACGTCTGGAGTAAAGTGGATGATTCCTGAGAGGCAACGGAGTCCTAGAACCTGACACCTGCACAGATTTTCTTGATTGGAAGGCTGGGCTGTTTAAAAATGCATACTCGGGTCTAGAAAAGTCGGAACTCTCTGTTTCCTTGGGAACACCACTTTACATTATCTGTCTGTCAATGTAGCACCTGCTCAAAAGGAGGGAGGGGGGGAGAGAGAGAGCAAGAAGATGGGTGGCGGGGCACAGCCTCTGTGGTGATGGAAGTGCCAGTAGAATTAAAATGCGATCCTTCACAGAAACATGTGCAAGGGAAAGTCTGACTCGGCACCTTAGAAAAAGTGTGGGGGGAAAGCAGTGGGCAGCAACTTGTCAGAAAGCTTCAGCCGGAAGAGCAAAAGCAAGGGAGAAAACACAGAACAAGCATTTTGCGTGGAAACGGTCCTTATCTGTATACTAGTCAAGTTTATTAATACGGTCGACTGACCAATCACGTGCCAACACATCAAAATTTCCAGACACAATAGTTTTGCACTGCAGAATCACAGACTGCCCATACATATAAAGGTGTAAGGTCAATAAAAGTAACCCCTGGTTAAAATTATCATATTAAAATTGAAAAAAAAATTGAAAAATATTCTTACAATCATTCTCTAATAAAGCTCTGCATATTTTAATAGCGGCAGCACAGAACTTGGCAGTTTGGAGCATAAGCTGAGGGTTTTCTCCTAATAGGAGCTTCTTTGCCAAAAGCTCAACTGACTCATCAGGGAATTTGCCAAGTAGGGGGGGAATAAGCTTTGATCTAACTTCATGGTTTATCTGTATACTATATAATCACTTTTTACCTATTTCTGAGTAAACGTGTTTAGGATTAGAGTACAAGTGTTCTGTTCCCAAGGCAAAATAATAAACTTCTTTTGTTTCATAGTCAACATTTTCATTTTTGTTTTATAAAAAACCATAGAGACAATTAGCAGCCCCTGGTTCTCTAGCTAGTCATGAGCCTAGGCAGGAGAACAGAAACTCATTCGATCTCACCTCAGAGATAGTGTGACACAGTGTCTAGATTGCTGCAATTGGTATTGGAAGGTCAAGGTTTACAGATAAATCCTAAGCAGAATTACACCCTTCTGACTTCTCTGGTGTAGATGTAACTCTGCTTAGGAGTCTAATGTTAAATCCTGACTAAGCCATGAAGCTGTCCCCCTGTTGGGGTCCGTGCCAACCTGGATGGTGTAATTGGCACGGCTGCCAGTGGCCGTGCCACTTACACTGCCACAGCCCTTTCCCAGTCTCCAAAGGACTTCCATCCGTTCAGGTCAGGAATGGGCTGAAAGCTCCATTCTCAAATGGTTTCCTACAGCTGAATTCTTTTAAAAAGTAAGTCCCAATATTTTCAAGCAAAAAACAAACACCACACTATAGGGTGAATGAGGGGAAATACCTGGTGAAAA
Organism: Euleptes europaea; assembly: GCF_029931775.1. NCBI lineage: Eukaryota > Metazoa > Chordata > Lepidosauria > Squamata > Sphaerodactylidae > Euleptes > Euleptes europaea. The sequence goes on from NC_079320.1 coordinate 54,370,401, forward strand.
AAAATAGGATGGACAACATTTTAAGATGAGGTTTTTTTAGTTGTAGTGTTACTTCCTGACACAGCAGCTGTTCTTGTGACTCGCACTCAATTCTATTTCTCTTGCCTTTGTAAAAAATAAACTCCTGGCCTCAGTTTCCCCACCTGTAAAGATGCTCACATTTCTTTAGGATTGTTTCCGTAGCATGCTGAGTTAGCAAAATGCAGTATCATGTAGTAGGCACTGCATAGGTTAATAAATTTATTACTAGCAGATGATGGTCCAGATGTATGACTGGAGCCCTCCTTTTTTCAGCTGTGCTGCTCCACTAACTTTGTCACTCACAAGAATAAGCTGCCAAATCACGTAGAACTTTAAGTAAAGATATTGTTAGGATATGAAATTTGTGCTGCTAGATTAATAGCCTAAAATTGCCAAAACCAAAAATATTGCCTTAATATTTTGTATTTATTGGATGTGTGAATGAAGCACGATTGTAAGGCATATCAGAGGAGATCCTGAATTGCATTGTGAGTGCCCTCCCCATGTAGACCTGAATTTTCTTATCTGAAAATACCCCATTGTTTTAAAATCTGGATTTTAACTACTTCTCAGTGGGTTAGGGGCATCTTTTTAATCAATCCAAAGATTTGTATTTAATTAAATCAATCCATCCAGCTACTAAACTTTATTCATGAGTCATCTCTGGTGGATATGTAATTGTGGTGTAGAATGTGATGTGTTTGATTAGTATGCATGGTTCAGCATGGTTTGTAACAGAAAATGATTAATAGAAATAAACAGCAATTATAATTTCTCTTACATACTTCAGTGCATACACTGTTTTTACGTGTGTGTGTGTGTGTGTATACCTCAATCCATAAATATTTGCATAGCTACATATATAAAATACCAAAAGAGCTGCCAGGGAATCTACATACCCACAATTCAGGCTGATAGGTAGGCTCTCCTTGCCCTGTCTTGTTAGCTCCCCTTTGAAATAACATATATTTCAGAATTTCAGAAGTTTTCTTCTTTCTTAGCCAAACAATAATTTATATTGTTGAATTATTAAGTTTTCTGAATATTTACATTAATTACATTGAAATAACAACATCATGCTTTTATTATTTACATAATAAAACTGTTAAGAAAGGCTATTAACTAAGATGCCATTTATGAGATTAATTGTGTACTCCTATGTAGAATTACTCCTTATCCCGTCTATGTCAGTTGACATCAGTAGGTTTAGACCGACGCAAGTCTGTTAGTCAGTAACTCAGCCCACTCTCCAACCAGTGCTTGGACCTGACCAAAGTCATTGTCAAAGGGTAAACATGGTTGAGTACCTGCTGAGACCCATAACCTGGCAAAAGGCCCACCACCAAGTTGGGGGGTCAGTGTCCCATCTCCTAATGGGAGACATGCTCGGAGGCAACTCCAGTGCTTGCAGCCAGCCCAGTGGCACCTTCGGCATTGTAGTGACTCTTCTTTGCTCTTTTTATATTTGCCGACACCTATATGGCTAAAAATAACCACTTACTACAAATCAGAGGGTGGGGAAAAGTAGAAAACTTTTATTGGGATGGATACTGACTACAGTTAGGACAACAGAACAACAGTGGGGGGGGGAGTAATGGTGGCTGCAAAGGGAACTGCAGTGGGTTAGCTCATGTGCACCTTGAACTCAACAGTCTGTAAAAACCTCCATCAGGCCCTCTACCTGACCCCCTCCCCAAGTCAGAGAGGACTGAGTCATTGGCTGCTTTCACTCTAAATTAGACATTTGTCTCTAGACATATGTCTACAAGGGAGATTCTACCATCCTCATGTGTATTTTACCTCCCTAGTTAACTTATCAGTAGTTAGTATAACAGAACCACTGTAAGAAAATCTGAAGAACCATCTCCATCCAGACTCAAATGTTCCATTCTCAAGCAAGGTGACTGACTGGGTAGTGGCTGGACAACTTCATGGTTTCCTGGATGAAGCTAATTGTTTAGAGCCGTTTCCTTCTGGTTTTAGGCCTGGTTATGGGTCTGAAACAGCCTTGTTTTTGCTGTTGAATGACCTGCACCAAGAGATGGACAGAGGGAGTGCAACTCTGTTGATTCTCCTGGACCTTTCAGCAGCAGCAATCACAGTATCCTTCTGGACTGCCTTCCTGGGCTGAGACTCAGAGGCACTCTTTTGCTGTAATTCTGGTCCTATCTGAAGGGTAGGTGCTGGGGCTGCTGCTCAACCCCTTAGCCTTTGGCCTCTGGGGTCCCATAACGCTCTGTCTTGTCCTGTATAATGTTTAACATCTACATGAAACTGCTTGGTGAGGTCATTTAGATATTTGGGCTAGGTTGTCTCCAATATGCATATGACACTCAGACACACAGCATATGACACACACCTGCCTGATCCCAGGGTGCCTGTAGAACCCCTGAACTGGTGCTTGGAATTAGTTGTAGAGTGGATGCAGGCTAATAAACTGAAGCATAATCCTGAAAAAATGAATGTGCTACTGATGAGCAGAAGGTCTGACCTGGGATTTAAGGTGTTACCTGTTCTGGATGGGGTTGCACCCCCCCCCCCCGAAGAAACAGGTCCATAGCCTTGGGAGGTTCTTGGGCCAAGGTCTACTGCTTGCTTAGCAGGTGGCAGCTGTGGCCAGAAGTGCCTTTTACCAGTTTAGACTGGTTAGCTAGCAGCAGCCTTTCCTGGGTTAAAAAAATGGCCACTGTGGTACATGCCCTGGTTATATCCAGATTAGATAACTGCAATGCATTCTACCTGGGGCTGCCTTTGAAAAGTGTTCTGAAATTTCAAGTCATGCAGAATGCTGTAGCCAGAATGTTGATTGGTCATAAGGACCCATATCACTCCAATCTTGGCCTATCTAGCTTTTAATTTGTTTCCAGGCATAATTCAGGGTGTTTGTATTGACTATCAAAGCCCTATAGGGTTTGGGATCAACATAACTGAAGAACCGCCTACTCCCATATGAACCTCTCTGACCACTGTGGACAACTTCAGAGGCCTTGCTTAGAGTGCTCCCACCTTCTGGGATTAGGTAGGTGGCAACCCAGGAGAGGGACTTTTCAGCCATGATGACAATACTCTGGAACTCTCTCGGCAAGGAGTCTTGTCTATTTCCTTCTGTTGCCATCTTTCCTCAGAGGGCCAAGACTTTTGTTTGTTTTGCTTGGCGTTTCCTCAGTGACTCTATGTTCCACTGATTTGTTTTTTCTTGATTTTTTAAAATATATAATTTTATTATATATTTAATTTGTTAGCTGCCTTAGTGGCCTTTATGAGGACTGAAGGGGGAGCTAATTTTTTAAAATTAAAATACATCAGTGATATCATCATCAGAGGTCCTGTTCCAGGTAGCCCCAAAGGTTTGCAGATAATCATCTGGGAAAAGGTGATCTCTCCTATGGTAACCCTATTGTGGAATACCTTATACATCATTTATTTATTTATTTATTTATTTATTTATTTATTTATTTATTTATTTATTTATTTATTTATTTAAAACATTTATGTGTCATCTGAGGCAGCTCACAAAATAAAACAAGTTAAGATCATAGTAAAAAAATAATTAGAATTAACATCCATTAATTTTTTTTAATAATAATTTTATTGGTTTTTATAATACAAATTTTCCATGATAGTAAACAACAATAAAAGCAATATGAAATTCAAACTTCTAACTCTATGTTGTTATAGTTTCTTGAATTCATAACAAAAAAAAAACAAATTGGAGGAAAATTTATGACTTCCCCATCCCCTCTCTCCGCCTCTTAATAAAGTATTCATCCCATCGTATTTGGTCTGATCTTAACTATCATAAATTCATTTAACTTTCATAAAACATCTTCTATTAATATAAATGATTATAACTCTTAATATTAATTGTGTCCTCTAGATCAGATTAATAAGTATTCTTCCATTTTCCCCAGTTTTAATTCATATTCACAATATTTCATCCAATCCTCCCATTCCCCTAGAATTAACATCCATTAAGAAGCTCATGATAAAATCAATTTAAAAAGATCTAAATCCCAGTTGAAAGGCTTGTTAAAAAAATACTTTGGCTGGCAATTAAAGAAGAGTAGGGCTGTTACCGCACTAGGTATTCCCAGCGATGTATTAAGAGTTTGAAAAGGTTATAAAAAAACATCGCTTTAAAAGGGTTTTTGGATGCCACGGCTAAAAAAATGGTTGGAAGACGTCTTCACAGCTAAAGGGACCAAACATAGAGCAAACAGTATTTTGTATAACAGTTTCAAACTCTTAATACATCACTGGGAATACCTAGTGCGGTAACAGCCTAGGATAGGAGCCAGGTGAGCTTCAAGGGTGAGGGCGTTTCACAGACAAGGGGCCACCACTGGAAAAGGCCTTCTCAGAGAGATGGATGTGGCACCAGCACTTTTTGCATTTAGATAGTAAGTTGAGGCATTTTTACAGTACAGTCCTAAGAACAGCTAAGAAGAGTCTACTGAAGTCTGTTTAAGATTACGTTGCTAGCTTCTGTTGCTTTTTATCATTGCCTTATTTTACTGCTTCTGTGGTATGGCTTTTTAGGATTCAAGTTTCCAGTTTAAATCATCAGTTCTATGTAAGCTTCTTTGTAAAGTTTTCCGTTAGAAAGGTGAGCTTTGATTTCCCCCCCACTCCTGCAACAACATTTCCAATATGAAAAAACTTACTAGAACACACAAAAAGTTGCAATTCAAGCTACTACTTTCATTTTTTTGTACATATAAGAATCTTCACCAGCCTATTAGAACACTGAAAAATGCCAGTTGTCACCATCTTTTAAAAGGCTACAGTACAAAAACCTGAGAAGGGAAGCATGGGAGGAGGGGAGAGAAAATAAATTCTATTTTCTGTTGATTTATAGGAGGAATCAAGTTGCATGTATCAAAAGGAACAGAAATCCTTTTATTTGTGCTGGATGTTGTTAGGCTAGAAAATCCGTTTTAAAATAATGTTTCTTAAAACGTTATTGACTAGCAAAACTCTTTCCGGGGGAAAAAACTGTTGGATTTTTTAAAATTAATATGTTTAATGTAAAATACTGTCAAATATTGACACAAATTATTGAAGTATTTAAATGATAAAAATATCAGAAATGATCAGAAATCATTTCTAACACATTACAGGATTTTAAACTGATTTGAAATATTCTTTATATGAACAAAATTCTTATTTTGTTCATATTTGAACACTGTAAAGTCTTTGTTGTGGACTAAATGGAAAAGCCTCCGAAATGTGTTTTTTTGCAGTGAGGATTGGAAGTCTGAAGTATCAAAAACAAGAGATTACAGAATAGAGACATCTGAAGTATGGGAAGTTGAACTTCAAAACCAAATACAGAATTAGCAGTATCAAATGTTTTAAACACACACTGAGTTTTGCAGAATCGGACCATAGTGATTTCCATTTGTTTTCCCTCGTTCCCCTTCCAACATCTTGCATCTCTAAGTGCTCAGTGACAGCCCATAGAGGTTTCTCCATAATCCACCTTTATCCATTAACAGACACTCAATCACTAAAGTGCTTACTAGACTAAACATATTTATCCAACCAAATCACGCTTTACAATGCAAAACTGCCAATCAGACCTTGGCTATTAGCAGGAAACTGCTTTAAGGAAGGATTTTGGTGTTTGCGCTGTGAAGAGCATGCTTACCTCCAAGAAACCACGAAACCAAATTAACCTAGCTGTATCCTCATAAAAGAAACCAGATATCCTGTTGTGAAAAGAAAAAAAAAGAGAGCTTGGTAGGACAGTTTTGCTTTGATGGCCAATGGTGTGGCAGATGAACGGTTCAGACTATGAATTTGGTTGCCAAAGATTTGTATAAACCCCCTTCTTCACCAATTAGAGTTGTGTTAAATTTAAAAGCTTTTTTTTTTTTAAGGGATCATTTGGGTAATTCAAGTAGGTCTTCAACTTACCCAAGTCACTATGCTAATTGCAAGAAATGCTGTATTCATTGGCCATGACTCCTTAATTCTAATTGCTCTTTTTTCGGCGCAATTATGTTGTAAAAAGTGGCTGCATTTGCCAAAATCAGAAATCCAAGAGACACAAATGTGGTAGTAATAATGATTCTTTTTATTAGCCTGGCAAAGAGGAAGAGAACAAAGCTTTAAAAAGACTTCAAAGTTCTGACCAGTGAGGGGGGGGGGAGACCCCAGAACTCAAGAAACATGCCTACTTCTCAATTCTTTTATTAGTCTCACACAAACCAAGTGCCATTACGACAACTCTCCTGATGTTTCTTTCCTTGGGAACAAAAATCCACGATATCCACATGCTAGGGGTTATTTAAAGTCGTCTGTTAAAACAACATAAATTGGTCCCATATATTTTCACGAAAAAGTCCTAATAGCTTTAGACTTAATGGCATTATGCCTCCTTTAAATACCGATAATTTTAAAGCAAAGCTTGACATTGGCTGTTTTGAGAATGTTCCACCATCAGGCCCTCTGTTTAAAATAGGGGAACTAGACGGCAGATTTTTATTGTGAGGAAAGCAGCTGCCAGAATACATTGAAATTAATGAGTTTTTTTTAAAACTGCATAGCTCTTGACTGTGAGTCATGTGATTGAAAGGTGTGTTTTGGAGTCTTTCTCGCTTATCAAAGATAACAAGAGAGTTTCTCCCATGATAGTTCTTGTGTGTGTGTGTGTGTGTGTGGGGGGATTTTATGAGCAGTTAAAACAAGTTCCACTTTTGGGAAGGAAAACTTCAGCTGGAACCATTTCCAAAACGAGAAAACCACAACATGCACAGTTTTTTCCAAAGATCAGTAGAGCAGACTTTGTCAGTGAGGCCTGGAAACATATAAAGTACAAATTAAGTTGTCATGTTTCAAAAGGGTAGCTATGAGCCAGCGTTCAGAATTAACTATTAAGAAAGAGAGAGAGAGAAAGAGAGAGGATGACTACTATTTATGCAGTCTATCGGAAGTTGAAAGGCCTGAAGTTAGGGTTGCCAACTGCCAGGTAGTAGCAGGAGATCTCCTGCTAATTCAACTGATCTCCAGCCGATAGAGATCAGATCACCTGGAAAAAAATGGCCGCTTGGGCAATTGAACTCTATGACATTGAAGTCCCTCCCCTCCCCTCCCCTCCCTAAACCCCACCCTCCTCAGGCTCTGCCCCAAAAACCTCCCGCCGGTTGAGAAGAGGGACCTGGCAACCCTACCTGAAGTCCATGTAATGTGAACATCTTGACATTTAAAGGCACCTTAAAATGCAGTTATTTACTATTTCAGGCCAAAGACACCGTTCCAGAAAGAATCAGAAAGTTTTGTTTTATATGCAGCACTAGTTCCATTGTGACTTCTATGATGGAAAAAAGAGGGATCGATTCATTTAAATATTTCCATCCTGGTTTTCTCCTAGGGTTGCCAACCTCCAGGTACTGATGCAAATAAAACAGTAGTAGGCAAAATTGAATGAGACAATAAGCAATGGATAGCAGGCAGCAAAACAGCGAAGGCTGTAACTATATTACAAAGAAATAAATGTACAAATGAAGCTAAGCAACAAGGGTTACAAAGCAAGGAAATAACAATGTCAAGAAAAAAATCATCTGGAGTTGCTGATAATAAGTGCAAAAAAGTTCATGTAAGACAGAGTCATATTTTAGTCAATATCAATGTCAATGTGTCTTCAGGCAACAGAGATACAGATGGTAAGGCGGCTCCGGACGTATTCCAGCGTTTTCACTACAAAAGTAGCTTCATCAGCCTGATATAAAGATATATACACACAATAATACAAAATTACAAAAATACAAAAGAACCTCTATGATAAACTACAATATGCATAAACGTGCAACTTACCAAAAGGCTTAATATTACTATTCCTAGGATTAAAGTGGAGCTCCCTGACGGGCTGCTATCTTGATAAATCTTGTGTGGGAATGACTGTGAAAACATCTAGCTCAAGTAGAAACAGGTGCAGAGCAAAGCATGGCTCTTAAAGGTATATTCAAATGAAACAGGACAAATCAAATTCTGTATTTAATCCGTTTGGGGTAAGGGTACTAGCTGGAGATCTCGTGCTATTACTACTGATCTCCAGCCGATAGAGATCAGTTCCCTTGGAGAAAATGGCCACTTTGGCAATTGGACTCTATGGCATTGAAGTCCCTCCCCTCCCCAAACCCCACCCTCCTCAGGCTCCACCCCAAAAACCTCCCGCCAGTGGCGAAGAGGGGCCTGGCTACCCTATTTTCTCTTGATTGGGAATTCAAGGGGGCTTACAAGAAACACAAAAATATACTGTAAGTGAACAATGAAAAATCACACAATACAACTCAAACGTCTGGACTGGGTCTGGGGCACGGGCTGCATGCCATGGGCTACATGCCAAGGGCCAAGTCCCCTTTGCTCTTGTCCTTTGGCTTGAGGGAAAAGGCTTGCATCTCTGGCTAGACTTATGCCTAAATACCTGTAGCAAGGAAGAAAACAGAAACTCAGCCCAGATTTCTAACAGCTAGTAAAGATATTTACAACCTGTAAAGATGTTCTTAAGATTCTCCTCCATTGCTAGCAATAAATGCAATAAATAAATAAAAAGCAAAACCGTTTTAAAAACCACACATTAGCAATTGTAACATTTCAAACAGCAAATAAGTGTATTGTACTAAATAGAGAGAGACAAAGAAACAGACCAGGATATTGTCGAAGGCTTTCACGGTCAGAGTTCATTGGTTCTCGTAGGTTATCCGGGCTGTGTAACCGTGGTCTTGGTATTTTCTTTCCTGACGTTTCACCAGCAGCTGTGGCCGGCATCTTCAGAGGAGAGACACTGTCCTTCAGTGTTACTCCTCTGAAGATGCCTGCCACAGCTGCTGGCGAAACGTCAGGAAAGAAAATACCAAGACCATGGTTACACAGCCCGGATAACCTACGAGAACCAATAAACAGACCAGGGTTGCCAACCTCCAGGTAATGGTATTCAAGCAAAGTAAAATTCAACTGTGAAGTGAAGTAGTATCGAAATACGACAGTTGTAGGCTATCACTATTATAGCTATTATAGCCTACAACTGTCATATTTGGATACAACCTCCAGGTAATAGCAGAAGATCTCCTGCTATTACAACTGATCTGTAGCTGATAGAGATCAGTTCCCCTGGAGAAAATGGCCACGTTGGTGATTGGACTCTATGGCACTGAACATCCTCCCCTCCCCAAACCCCTCCCTCCTCAGCCTCCATCCCAAAAACCTCCATCCGATGATGAAGAGGGACCTGGCAACCCTAAAACAGACTGCTATTATGAAAAGCAGATGAGTAAGTCAGCTTGTTCTGGGACTGTACCATTTTGTGAGGACTTACATGAAGCAAAGAAGAAGAGTTGGTTTTGATATGCCAACTTTCTGTATCACTTAAGGAAGAATCAAACCGGCTTACAATCACTTTCCCTTCCCCTCCCCTCAACAGACACCCAGAGAGGTAGGTGAGGCTCAGAGAGCTCCAAGAGAGCTGTGACTAGCCCAAGGTCACGCAGCTGGCTTCAGGTGTAGGAGTGGGGAAACCAACCCAGTTCACCAGATTAGCCTCCACCTCTCATGTGGAGGAGTGGGGAATCAAACCTGATTCTCCAGGTCCACTGCTCCAAACCACCACTCTCTTAACTGCTATACCACGCTCGCTCTCTAAAGATGGATTCTTGATTGACCTTCTCCCTGACAGTGGTGATTGTCTCTAATGCTGCTTACACATGTAAAGAAATTCTTTGCTGTAAATGAAAACAATTAGATCAGAATGAAATGAGTGCTGGTGCTTTGGGATTTATAACGTGTGGGTGAAACAAATGTGCTGCTATTTAATGCGAGGACATGAAGAAGGAGAATATTCCCTTATATTTATTCACTTCATTTATTCACCTTTCTCCCCAGTGGGGACCCAAAGCAGCTGATGCTGTTCTCTCCTCTGTTTTATCTCACAACAGTCCTGTGAAGTAGGTTACAAAGAGATCTTGTGGCGCAAGGTGGAAGTAGGGATTTGCAGCTGGGTCTCCAAAATTCTAGTCTAACACTCTAACTGCTACACCAAGGTGGTATAGAGGAGGCTGACTTGGTTCATAACATTCTACTCTACTAATCTGAGCAGGAATGTAAAAGAAGTGGTTCTTAGGTATCAGCTCACTTCACTGACTCTTTCAAGTTTCCCATGGGAAACTGTTATAAATTTACTGCTAGGTCTTTCGGCAGTAAGTAACATTCAGCAACTACTAATGAGAACCCTGCAGTGGTATGGTATGATCAGACATGAGATGCAGCAGTAAACTGATCCTATATGGTAAAAAAAAAAAAAAGATTCACCCTCAGTCTGATGTGGTGTCACTAAGGTCATCCAAAGTTCAGATGAATCAATGTTTTTTTCACATCAGATTACAAGGACAGGGCTATATGACGGAGATACAGTGAATTTTTAATTAACAAATGATCAAGTAGTAAATAGTCTTGTGTACATGTGTAATGGTCACACTTGTCTTTCTATGGGTGAAACGCATGGTCACTTTAGCCTCTGGATGGCCCAGGCTAGCCTGATCTCATCAGATCTCAGAAGCTAAGCAGGGTCAGCCCTGGTTAGTATTTGGATGGGAGACCACCAAGGAATACCAGGGTTGCTGTGCAGAGGAAGGCACTGGCAAACCACCTCTGTTAGTCTCTCACCATGAAAACCCCAAAAGGGGTCGCCATAAGTTGGCTGCGACTTGACGGCACTTTACACACACACACACACACATTCCCTGTTTCAGCCAGGATTCAGCCAGGATCGAACGCATGCGTTTCGCCGAACGTGTGTTCGATCCTGGCTGAATCCTGGCTGAAACAGAGAATAAAGGAGGCTAAAGCAACCATGTGTTTTCGCCCTACGTTTCATGCATACTGACATGTACATAATCAGACTAGCAATGACACAATAAAGGATATGTAGTGCCTGGGGCAGGATGTACCACTCCCCTTTATTCCTGAACCACTATATCATAATTAAGTGCTGTCAAGTTGCAACCAGTTTATGGTGACCCCTCCTGGGGTTTTCAAGGCAAGAAATGAGCAGAAGTGGTTTGCCATTGCCTTCCTTTAAATAGCAGCCCCAGTCTATCTTGGTGGTCTCCCATTCAAGTACTAACCATGGCTGACCCTGTTAGTGTCCAAGCTCTGAGGAGCTCAGTCTAGTGAGGGCTGTTAGGCTGTTGAGCCACTACATATGGCCATATCATCAGTGCATTCCATAGACAAAAAGCAGAAAGTACATCATATCTCAAGTATCTTTGGGAAAAAAGAGCAAAAAGGCATCTCCACCTGAAGGAACTCGGAATAGTAGTAATTGAATAACGAGGAATCAGTCAGTATGCTAACAGTAGGGGTGTGCAAAAAAATCAGAGAAACTCAGATTTGGGTATATTGAACTCCAAAATTTTCAAGATTCCCAAGTTTTCTTGAATACCTGTACTGGTATGGTTTTTTTTGGGGAATCCCCAAAATATACTGATATGTATCATATGTTTTTATGTGCTATGTGTAATGGCTGAGTGAAATTCTTCAAGATACCGTTACTAGAATTCTTCACCTTATTGCTTTATAATAATGTTGTAGCTTTAAATTACCAGAGAGGACAACCAACCTAGCCACAATGATACCATTTTGGTATCTCTCTGCTGGATTTCAGCATTGCTCCACGGAAATTGTAATGCTTAGTGTTTGTTTGTTTTTCTTCAAATAGCATTTGTTTTTAGCTACACATTTAGCATGACATGGAAACTTTCCTATCACCAGAGGGGTGGAGAGAAACAGTGAGAAGATATTGAATTACATTTTGGAACCATTAATATGGAAATGAAAAACACTATAGCAGTATATAAACATTTAATGTTTTATTTTAATCTCCAAACGAGTATGTTACGGCTCAACTATATAAATTTAAATTAAGTTCAGGTACTTTGCGCAATGGCATGCGAGCTGGGGCAAATGCAGACATCCACTCCACTTCCTTCATCCATCCACCCATGCCACACACATATACAACATAAAAAATACATTGTGTGTTTTTCTTGCAGGATACAATCTTCTGCATGATCAGAGGTTTCATGACAGAGTTGCAGCAGACTATAATTTGGCCCACATTTTTATTTCAAGTACCTCTTCTCTTTCTTCTTTCCACAAGTCATATGTAATTGCAGCACTAATTGTACTCACAGTTAAGGGTTTTGAAAAGCAAAAGTCAGAAGAATCCCCCGCTCAATTTCCATTTGGTTTTTGAAATGCATATTCTTTATTCTGCAACATGAGATGGTCATCTCAACTGCCAATGTTTTCCATCACTTGGCTAGCAATGGTTAGTCTGTGTTTTTTGGAAGCTCAGAATGCTCTGTTCATGTATATTTATCTAAAAAAAACCTCTTACAAACGTTAAGTTTCCATGAAATATGATGTAAGTAGGACCACATTTGCAATGATTCCGTTGAAAAATGAGTTTTTCCTTTCAAATGGTCTTTACATGTCTCAAATACAGAGAAAACCATTTGTCAGAAAAACTCACTCTCCATATGTCTCTTGGACTTCCAATGGCTTCTGTGTGTTCCTTTGGCTCATAGTGTCTTTCTCTGACAAAAGACCCTCTTGACAAGAGGTATGCTGACCAAAGGCACCTCCTGCTGGAAGAACATACTGGTGCCAATGGGGAGGGGAGGAACTTCAATGTCATAGAGTCCAATTGCCAAAGCGGCCATTTTTCTCCAGGTGAACTGATCTCTATCGGCTGGAGATCAGTTGTAATAGCAGGAGATCTCCAGCTAGTACCTGGTGGTTGGCAACCATACTCCACAATGCATCTCACACTCTTGTCTAGAATCCAACTTTCAGGAGTAGCTTTTAAAGGCAGTAGAGAGGATGTAGTTTTAAGGGGAAGGTGGCAAAAAAACTGTTCCTCAAACATCTGATCTAATTTATTTGAGACCTGTCGTTTTGCTATTATGAATCATTTTTTTAAACCTGAAGGAAACATTAAAGTAACAAACTATTGTATTCTCTCTTGCCTTTGTTTAGAAAAATAAACAGACTTGATTGCTTAATTGTCTTCCCATTCAAAAGAATGCATACCCCTCCCCCCATGCAAAACAAAAAGGCAGCATTTTCCATTCAGCCTATAGCTTAACATCTGGTTGCATGATACTGCATTTAACTCAGACTTTGGGAAGGACATCACAATCTGATTAGAGGAAGTGTACTTTTCAAACTTTATGGATCGGCAGCATGACCCTGCTCTTATTCTCTCATTTTGGCCCTGATTCAGAGAAAGTTAGTTACACTTCTTCAATCCCTTTCAGTGGGACAAGGGTGATAAGATTTCTCTGGATTAGGGTAATTGTGTTTCATCTAGTTGAATGTTTCAAAAATCTTCAATGAAATGGTCAGTTGGAACACCTAAAGCATACAGGCTAATTTGATTAGCTTCTTTATATTGTTAGGGTTGCCAACCTCCAGGTACTAGAAGAAGATCTCCCGCTATTACAACTGATCTCTTGCGGATAGAGATCAATTCATCAGGAGAAAATGGCCGCTTTGCAATTGGACTCTATGGCATTGAAGTCCCTCCCCTCCCCAAATGCTTCCCTCCTTAGGCTCCACCCCAAAACCTACTGCCAGTGGCAAAGAGGGACCTGGCGACCCTACCCAAAATCCACTCGCCTGTCCTCAACCAGAGCCAGGGTTTTTTTGGCCCTGGTCCCAGCCTGGTGTAACTTTCTGTCAAATGAGACCTGGGCCCTGTAGGATCTAATCGAGTTTCACATGGCCTGTAAGACATAAATGTTCTGCCAGGCCTATGGTTGAGGGCAGCAATGGGAAGATTCAAAGAGCCACCCTCCCTCCCTTACTCCTCCCCCCTTCTTCCATTCCTGCTCCCTTGGTTCTTTTCTTAAAGTCCTTCCCTATTGTTCCTTCCTTCCTGTCTTTCCCCTTCCCTGTGTGGTGTTCCCTATTCCTTGTCCTTTCCGTTTCCATTCCCCCCGCACTGGATTGTGAGACATCGATAAGGAGCGTGAATGCACAGCCATCTTAAAAGAACTGTCTCCCTAAGATGGAGAAATTGGTGCCATAGGGGTGCCCAGCTTGCTGGGGGAGGGTAGGATACAAATAAAATTTATTATTATTGTTGTTGTTGTTGTTGCTGTGACAAATGGGAATGGTCCCAATGGACCCTGTCAATAAATTTATGCTGGGGACAGTTACAACTACTATAGCCAGTTGCAACCACACATTGTTCAATGGTACCTGAACTATGAAATAGCTGATGTCCATGCAGTGTGTACTGGCCTGATGGAGAAAAGGGTCACTTTTGCAGCTCGTGCTTTAGGGACAAAATCCTATGCATCATTAGTCGCAAGAAGGTTCCACTGAAATCAATGGGACACACCTCCAAGTAAACATACCACATGCCCTACTTCAACACTGGTAAGGTATCAAGCATTGTATCCAGTCCTTTTCATGGATAACATCACAGCCTGTACAAATGCAAATGCTGTTTATACTTCATGAAGTCAGGCATAATCCACCCTTCATTTGCGCATTTTCCAGAAGTCACTTACATAGCTCTCATTCACTTCAATTGCTCTACACACAACAGGCCCTTGACCATGCAGCCTGTGCCTACATAAACTTCAAGGGTCAAGAACTTACATGAATAAGCAAAGAAAGTCCATTCATGACTGAAAGCTTGGAACACTTTCTAAAACACTCAAGTGAAGGCTGCCTCATTAAAGCTTTCATTTATACTGAGGTAACCACGCGTGTTTGTCTTACAACCCTGTAAATTTACTAAATTCATCTGTTTTATTGGGAGGAGCTCTATAAAATGACAAGATTTCCTGGCCGACGTCTCTTGTTATGTTATTTTATATTCAGTTCCTTTTTTTCAAGAAGTAAAATAAATCAGCAATACGGTCTAATGATTTGTGGAAAAGGCCTTACTAGTCAGATTTTTCATTGGAAGAATATTCTCAGTAAGTAGGTAATTTAAATAACATGATACCATTGATCATAGTTCAATCTAAAGCCGATTGTGTAGTAAAGTTATAAAAGGGACTCCGAACACTAGCAATTTAAATATCAAAATGCCAGATTATATATAAAGTTGATCTGATGAGGCCAAAACTATTCATGAAGGACAATGAATAGTTTGCTTTATTACATAGCAGTGCAACGAAGTACTACCAAATAGTGATTCTGTGACTCAGGTGGAATGAGAATCAAATCTTGGAGTTCACCGAAGGTGAGCTTGGGTGCTGACTCAAGTAAAGTAATTTTAAAAAACAACGACCAAGAAATACATCGTATAGGGACCACATTTGTCTGCTGTAGGGTTGCCAACCTCCAGGTACTAGCAGGAGATCTCCTGCTATTACAATTGATCTCCAGCTGAGAAAATGGCCGCTTTGGCAACTGTACTCTGTGACATTGGAGCCTGTCACACTTTGGCTCCCATGATCACTATAATCAAGGAGTATGCAATTCATCAAGCAGAGAGGAGGTGCCGGTCTGGTCACCTTTTTCTCCCTCCCTCCCTTCTTTGGGGGCAGGGCAATGGTTTTATTATGACTGCACTGATAGTGGAGTAGTATAACCTGTTCTCATCGGATCTCAGAAGCTAAACAGGGCAGACCCTGGCAAGTATTTGGATGGGAGACCTCCAAGGAATACCAGGGTCATGATGCGGAGGCAGGTAATGACAAACCACCTCTGAATGTCACTTGCCTTGAAAATCCCACCAGGGGTCTCCATAAGTCATAAAGCTTCTCCATGTGTTTGTTCATATGATTATGAAGAAAAAAATAAATACTATTTGTACATGTGAACAAGCTATACAGAAATTGACAAATATGGATAACATCTAATTTCAACGGGGAAGGGCCAAGAAATCACCAATCCCCTTATGTTTTGTCATAGAACTGACCATAATAATCCATTTTTCACAGACCCTTTTTATTGGCCAGGAACCAAGATTTGGCCTTTATTTAGCCAGGGAATTAAACAATTAATTGGTTCTCTCTCTTTCTAGGTCTCCCTTTCCCAACATTGAAAGAATGTGAACTGTTAGCCATATAGTAAAATTACCTTAACAGTTTTCTAAAGCAGTAAAAATAATTCCAGCTCTTTTTTGTTTTTGGCACAATTAAGAGCAAGTCCAATTATTTTAAACCTCAGATAAATGCAAAACATATTTAGAGTCAAGAACCATGTCCTATCAATAGGCAACTACAAAAAAATTACTGTTCAGTGTTTCTGATTAAATTACCTAAGTATTTTTTTAAAGTGAAAATCACATGTCAGGCAAATGCACAGATCACATTTGCTCATAGAAAGCCAACAGATTCCATTTATACTACATCTTGGGAGGCTTTCTGGACAGCAGGGCTTCCCTTTTCTGGGACAAGAGTACATATATCTTTGCACCAGGTTCTGTATATAACTGGAGAAATGCTATGTGCATTGGGCTGATATTATATTTAAGTCTGCCTTTCACAAAGTCTGTGCAGTTCTAAGGAGCTAACCACACGCGATATGCAAGCATGCATAAAATAACTCTGATGTCAGATTTATTTTTAAAAAGAAAATCAGCATTGAGAGGCAGGTATTTGGAACAAAGAAGCAAGAGAGAAGGGGAGGCTTAATACTTTACCTACCTGTAGCTTCTGTCCTTCAAAGTCCCTCCCCCCATTTCCAGCCTAGGGGCTTTACCTCCCTTAGTATGAAACAAAAAATACACACTCATCTGTATGTCATGGTTAACCCCTGAAGGTACCTCCATTGCTCTTCAATTTATTTCCTTTTCGTTGTCTAATGCTTATTTATTACTGTACTGCAAACAGGACACATGCCATTTTACACAGTAACATACAATTAGAATTCAGAGGTCGTGCCAGAATTTTATTTTCCTGTCCATTTTTCAGAATTAGGGAAGCACACAGCGAGAAAACTATGCCTGTTATGACATGGTGCACGCATGCCCATTAACGGAGCAATCCACAAGGAGGGCGAAAGGGGATAGCAGCCGGCATGACCCCTGCACTGGCATTAGTGCCACTAAACCAGCACTAATGCCAATACAGAGCCACTCACACCAGGGAGTGGTAGGGCAGCACCTCACCTGGGCACTGGTGCAGCAGCTGCGGGAGCATTGTTTTGATCCTGAGGCTCGTGCCAGCGCCAAAGGGGGTATTCCTGAGGTGTTCCTGTGTGTGGGACTGACTTTTGTCATCTCCCTAAGCCCTTTCACTCCGGGTACGTCCCCTTTTACAGGCGCTAACGTGCACCTGCAGAATTGGCTGCACAGCCCTGTGAAACCTTATGGAGGGGTTTCACAGGGTTTTCTTTAAAATGGTATTTCCGGCTTGCTGCGCTCGGCAGCAAACTGATCAGGAGGTGGCCCAGTTGCGCCGTCCCCGGGCCCACCTCTCCTACCCCCCTCACTCAGTATTGTACTTTTGGGCACCACTGGGAGAGTGAAACTGTATTTGTAGTGCATTATGAATGTATATGCTTTGAATGGCCTTTGTTCTCACACTGAGCTTCTCAGGCACGTAGCATAGTTAGATACCGTGACTCCTCTGAGTTGATGCTTGACCTTCCCAGGCATCTGGTATGAAGTGCCTCTGTTATGTGAAAAGGAATCTGGATAGCTGGAGGATGGAAGGCTATGTGTACATGAACGGACTGAGGATGAGGCACTGTGTAAGGTGACATGTTATTTCAAGAACATGCTCTCGGAACCCTCTGTCCCTTGCTAGTTAATGACCACATTAGTAATATCTGTCTTGGCGTCCCTAATCTTCTGAAGCTTGACCCGCTCCTCCCCCTTTCCACATTTGGTTTATAATTTAAGACATCCCATGTTTTTGCCTCCTACCATGAATGTGTGAATGGGCATTTGAAACAGACAATCGGTGGAAAGAAATAGATACATAGCTCATTCCCTGCCTAAAAATTCTGCCCTACAGGCCTGCTTAGCCTCTTTCCCTGCATTTGGGACAGTAGGAAATAGAAGAGTTTTAGCTACCCCTCCCACCTGTCAGTTCTCCCCTGCAAATATCACCCCATTTCTGCTCTACTAGCAACCTGCTGACACATATTTAGCAAACGTGGTTGCTAGTACAATAAGTAGTTCTGCCTTCAAGCATAGTGTTTTGTAATGCTTGTTACACTTGAAATCTGCCACTAGGTGTCAATATAGCAAACCTAGAGAAACAAAATGAGACAACATGTCTTCTGAAAAGATCTGATGCTTCCTTTCCTACCCTTTTATGATAGGGGAAAAAATATCTTCAGTTCCAGATGGTCAAGCTGAGCTAATGTTCCCCTACATTAAAATTAATATAATAATTTAATAATGAAAATAATTTCAGATTGCTTTGAGGACAAAAAAAGTAGAACTTTAAAGTATGATAGGAGACATTGGCTCCTCGTGTGCACTTCTATAGACAACTAAAGACTTGTGGAAATAAATCTATATGGTTTCTTTATATTGCATAATGCTAGCATGGTGTAGAGGTTAAGGTTTGGACCAGTGGTTTCTAATCTGGAGAACCACTTATGGCCTGAAACACTAACAAAATAATATGTTGTGAGAATGTACGGTAATATAAATGCCTCCCCTAGGAGTATATATTGGTTATGGCACATTGGGTGTGACAATGTCCTTAACTGATGCATCTAACTCAGATGATGCCTCTCGCACAACCCTCCACATAGCTAACAGAAGCACTCACTCTGAGAGCAAAGGGTGGTTTTTTTTTTGGAGAACATTAGAGAGCGGGATCTGTCTTTCATGTTATTTGTGACCTCACCTGGCTATTCTTCAATATTTTCCTCATCTTCACAGGGATTGTGTTTCTCTTCAGTGATTTTTCATGTCCTTTGGGGCCCTTAAACATCCTTGCAAGCACTCAGCAGGTGAAATTAAAGATACCGTACGTGACCCTGCAGCTGATTGCTGAAGTCATGTATTATTTGGCTAGTCATGAAGCTTTGGTATGTAAATGTATTTGAGTTCTAAAGATAAAATTGCTTTTATGTTGGGTCACCTGAACCCACGCACAGAATCATGTGAAAATACATTGGCTGGAACATTATTTTAAGCATTGCCAATAAATGCTTATTGTTTATGGTGCATCTTCCAATATATAGTTTAATAAAAATTTATTAAGGATGACAGTTGTGATGTAGTAGTGAGCAGGCCCTTGTTCTAATACATGTACACTTTGAAGACTGTGTTGCTTGGGATTAGGAAACAAGGGTTTCCAGATCCTCAGTAAAGAAGTGCTTGGCCATAAACTAAAAGACTGTACCTCAGTTAATGGATTACATGGGTTATTTTCCCACTCTTGCCTCATTGCACTAAGAAATCTTGTACCAATACACCTGGATGAATGTACTATGAACTGCACTATGAACTGTAATACCTGTGGTGATCATGCCTCTGTTCATTCAAACATTTCTTCTCAATCTAGAGAGGAGGGTCACAGAACAGGTTCTTGAGCTTCTGAACTCTGCTGGTTTTTCTCTGAACTCTGGTGGCTTTTCTCAGGACGTTGCTCAAAATGGTGTGTAACACCATGCCACAAGACTCTTCTTAGAATGTAAGAACATATGAAAAACCATGCTGGATCAGACCAAGGTCCATCAAGTCCAGCAGTCTGTTCACACAGTGGCCAACCAGGTGCCTCTAGGAAGCCCACAAACAAGACGACTGCAGCAGCATTATCCATCCTGTGTTCCACAGCACCTAATACAATAGGTATGCTCCTCTAATACTGGAGAGAACAGGTATTTATCATGACTAGTATCCATTTTGACTAGTAGCCATGGACATTCCTATTCACCATGAACATGTCCATTCCCCTCTTAAAGCCTCCCAAGTTGGTGGTCATCACCACAGACTGGGGCAGAGAGTTTCACAATTTAACTATGTGTTGTGTGAAGAAATACTTCTTTTTGTCTGTTTTGAATCTCTCACCCTTCAGTTTCTTCATTTGCACTGCAACAACCTACGGATTTCTCCCAGTTAGAATTTAGAATCTTAGTATGATCTCATAATGCAATATAAGATCACCCAGCAGGCTTCATGTGGAGGAGTGGGGAATCAGATCCGGTTCTCCAGATAAGAGTCCACTGCTCTTACCCACTACACCACACTGGCTAAGCTGAGAGAGCGTGACTGTTCCAAGTCACTGGGTTAATTCTGTAGCTTTTCCTTGGTCTCTCCTGTCCTAGTCTGACATTCTAGCCTCTACAAATTCACTTGGAGTATTCATGTTGTGTTGGAATATCCTCTTTGTCAAGCTGTACTAGGCTCTCATTGTATAAATAATGTGACTACAGTTTTTCCACAGAAACATTTCACAAAGGAAAGCACACAATACAGTACAACAAACTGTTTGCATGGGATGATAAGATAAAGACTTTTTTTTTTCCTGTGGGTTTGTTTTGGGGAAAGAATAATCTGGTGACGGTGATAACTTCGTGGTGTTTTCTCTCGGTCACTTTCCTTCATCTGTGCTGGGCTGCAAGAAATATTTTGATTCACTGTGGAGCCTAATTAACATTCAACTTCTTTGAAATCAGAAACTTATGGGTAGCATTTTATCAGTTGGGCCAACAAGGGATAGGAAACTGTAACTTTTCCTGCTTTTAACTTGTAATGCTGTATCTTACAAGTCAATTGATATTTGCCACAGAAAAGAGAGATGTGAGTGACCCAGATATTTTCTTATTGACAAATCCCATTTGTAGAATTTGAGTTGTGATCTACATCATGGTAATTTTTAAACACACAAGGGCCAAAATCTTGGGGTGCTCTTTGTCTGCCATGGAAATCCAGTTGAGAAACAAACATTTCGCTTTCCTGAGATTTCACTCAGAAATATTGACCAATATTAAAATTGTTAAGCCAGCCTCAGGAAAAATGTTTTCTGAAGAGACACTGATGTGCAGACTCAACACTTTAATAAACAGTCTGTCAGAGAAAGAGATCTTTGTTCTAAAATCCTAGCTGTGAAGTGTGTATGAGATCTATTTACAGTTTATACTTCAATGCCTATGCATTAGGTATGTTTTTGTAGCCTGATTAATTAGGAGGAAATGTCTAATACATTATTTTTAAGCAGACTGAAAAGGTGCTTGTGGTGAATGGGGGCTTGTGATTGTACTGGAACGAATATTTGTAGCTCTGTATGGCTATGGCTAAAACCATTTGGGCTGTGCTCAAATCTATTTGTTTTTTTATCTGACATACTTGACCCAAAAGATAAATGGAGAGTTTGACAGACCCAGTAATCTGTTGTGGAGTGAAGCTAAGGAACAGGCTGAATTGGAGATAAGATACTCTGTCAGGTAATGGCCTTTCAAGCCATGGCCAACAGTGTCCCACCGGGTGAAATGTATTTCTTAATGTTTTTTGTCTGTCCCATTGCACTCTGCATATGAATAGCATAATTACTTCTGACAGCTACTTGGTAGCTACGGGAAAAGTGTGAAGATGGTCCAGGCTCTCTTGGGGTTTTCAGGTCAATTTTTTTCCATATCATGGTAGCATTTTTCTGACACAGAAATGGAACAAGTTAAGGCTAACATGATTAAATGGATGCAGAACTTCGGAAAAATGATTACAATGGAAAAATGGGAATCACTATGTACTAAGGAATTAAAGTTCACAGTTAGTCAAGACATACGTGAAAATTGGTACAAGATGTTTTATAGGTGGCACTTGACTCCAAATGTCTTTAAAAAGATGCACAATACAAACAAAACAAATCAAGCGGCTTGCTGGAAATGTAATACATCAGATGATTCCTATTTCCATGTGTGGTGGACCTATCCAAAGCTGCAATCGTACTGGAAAGATATACACCGTGAACTTCCAAATATGTTCCAACAGAAATTCCCCCTTGTTCCTAAGTGCATGCTGCTAAGAATTACACCATCAGAATTATCCTCACCATGTCAAGACCTATTTAAATATGCTACAACAGCAGCTAGATTGATGCTAGAATGGAAACAGGTACTCCTCCCAGATGTAGAAGAATGGAAGGAAAAATTTATGGAATACACAACAGTGGCAAAAATGACTATTATGGTAAATATTGACAAGAACTATGAGCAGTTCCATGAAAAATCAAAACTATTCTATCAGTATATCGAGGTTTAATTACAATAAAAGAATAAAGTAGATGTTAACTAACCATAATGAAACATTAGCTAATATCATATCTGGACAATTACTTTGGATGCATGGACAAAAAATATTTTGATAAGATGACTAGTATTTGGCTGTAAGATTTGTAATTGTTTCCCCTTTAAGCCGAGTAGATATTCTGGTCGTAAAATTGTGTTGATTAGTATGGCATAGTATGACATTGTAAACTGTCTGATTTGCTTTTCATTTTCTTGCTTTCAATTTTTTTTACTGTTGATACCCTTATTCTCCCTTTTCTCATTTCCCTTTTTTAATTTCCCCTTTTGTATTCTTTTTATATCAAAATAAAATTTAAATTAAAAAATCGTAGCATTTTTCGTAAAAGGCAGCTTTAATCTGCTTTAATGTCTGCTGCTCATTTAAAAAAGAGCAGGCTGCTTTTACTTTACCTAAACTGTGGGTAGAACTTAAATCTTGGAAACGACAACACAGGTTAGGCAGCACCTACAATGTCATCTCTGTTCGAAGATGTTCTAGTTATTTCGAAGGAAGGAACAGAATTAGCACTGTTCTTTTGAAGACTTATTTGACATAAACCTGTTGGGTGTGATTAAGGCTGTTACTGCACTAGGTATTCCCAGCGATGTATTAAGAGTTTGGAAATGTTATAAGAAAATACTTTTTCCAAACTCTTGATACGGTAACAGCCTTAGTGGAAGCCAATGAAATATTCGGTATCATGAAACCATGCCTCACCGCTATCCTGCTCGAATACCGCTGCTCAGTAGCTCTGATGGTGGCATTTTGTTTCTTACTGTCTCGCAGCTGCTTTTAGATTTGGTAATTTTTACACCTATGCAGCAGATGAAACTGATTCTCCCCAGGGTAATGGATGGTCAAGTTGGTTAACTAAATGATGTGGAAGGATGGAATGATGAGTGTCATAAGCCTGTGTGAAAATGTGCATGTGTGAAATAACTTTGGTAAAAATGGAGTTAAATCAACATCAAATCATAAGACTTTTAAAACAACATAGTGTTCATTTCATGAACGGCTCAATGGAATATGAGCTCCCTGTTTCTGACCAGCAAGCCGAATAAGAGCCAACTGGTGCGTGTTAAGCATCCGTAGTGTGAATGCTGTTGTTTCTGTGTAGGATACACAGGGATCCAGCCCAATAAGCACACAGGATCAGTACCAAAGTTCTGTTAGACGGAATGATGTGAAGTTTATTCTCATCCTCCATACAAAGAAGAATCAATAATGCCATGTTCCTATTTTATCCACATACCGTGAATTCTAAGAGAACGGTGAATTTCATGTGCATAATATATTTTGATTCAGAAGACTTTTACCTGGTGGCCTTTCAGCTTGTTGTTTTACTTGCAGCAGTAGTAACATGTTTAGCAACCACTGCAAAACTTTGTGTTCACAGAAAACAAGCACATGTTTTTTCTGTTGCATACAAAGGCTAACTTTAAATGTCAAGCTATGCTATTATCGGTGTATGTGTCTGGCTTTTGATGATACAGACATTTGGTATTTATTATAAGAGCTATTTGTTAACTATTGTGGAGCCAAATGCTTCTCTTGGATGTGGGCTCAGAGCTCGTACTGGTCCCAACAGGAGCCAAACATGCACATCTCAGGAAAAGATTTGGCCCTTCATTTGTAAATACCCTGTTGTTCTAGGCTCCAGCCACTGAAAGGATACACATGACGTAAGTGGGAGTGGGGGGATCAAAACAGACCAAATGCAGATATTTGATTTTTATTGGGTTTAAAGATTCATTTCTAGATTCCATTAATAACTGGCCCTGGTTTTTACAGGGGTTGAACCCTGCTTCCTTTTAGACATTACGGTCCTGTTTTCCTTATTTTCAGCCAAAATCGACTCATTTTTATTCACATGGCAGATTCTGAAAGTGAGCAAATATTTTCTTACTAGGCTGTTGCTTACCATTTACATAGCAGTGTGTTTCCTGACACTAAACACCAAATAAAATGTAAGAGAGTTTAAGTGGATTTAAGCTATATTTGGCTTTTATGTTACTGAAAGTGAAACATACTGCTTGCCAAAAGTCTGCAGACTACACCAGGCTGTAGTTCTGCAGCCAGTTACGTTTACTTGGGGCCCATTGACGTGCATAGATAGTGACAAATGAGGACAGATAAGCCATCTCCTTTGATCCTGTAGGGCCAGAAAATGACTCAGATGCAAGGAAGCCCAACCTCAGTGCTCAAGCGAATAATATGTAGGCTCAAATGTCCCACAAAGATCAATCCCTGAAGTGCACAGAGCATGTTCAAGCCTAGGTATGACATGCAAAAAGCAGAAAATATGTGGCAAAAATGCTGGAAGATTCTTATCAGCATGACTCAGGGCATCTGTACACGACCTTTGGGTAACCAAAAGAAACTGGCGGGACAATGCTGCTGGTCTGTGTCCAGCAAGATATTTGTGTTCATCACCACATGAAGGATTTAGTTTGGGCAGTGGTTGACCAATGCTGATGTCTGCGTGATATGGACTGAGATCCAGAGTACATGGGATCCTCACATTAATAAAATGCAGCCAAAAGTTTCATGAATGGTCCCTAGGTATACTTAAGAGGCACAGGCAGGAAGTGATGTATTCTACACAAGTAAAGTAGCCCTCTAGGCTTGGACCCTGCCTACAATTTTAATGGATGGAAGGATTTCCATCCGTGGAAGCATGGCTTCCCTGCCTCTCCCCTCTCATGGTAAGAAGGTAAAGGTAAAGGTCCCCTGTGCAAGCACCGGGTCATTCCTGACCCATGGGGTGATGTCACATCCCAACGTTTACTAGGCAGATTTTGATGGGGTGGTTTGCCAGTGCCTTCCCCATTCATCTTCCCTTTACCCCCAGCAAGCTGGGTACTCATTTTACCGACCTTGGAAGGATGGAAGGCTGAGTCAACCTTGAGCCGGCTACCTGAAACCGACTTCTGTCGGGATGAAACTCAGGTCGTGAGCAGAGCTTTTGACTGCAGTACTGCAGCTTACCCCTCTGCACCACGGGGCTCCCTCCTCTCATGGTAGGGGAGATGGTTTTTTAAATGCTGGACCCCCAGAAATAGCTTGGGGGGAGTTGGAGGTCTGCCATGGGAGGCAAGAATCAGTGAAAATCACTCCCTCTTGCGTGGGCAGAACATTTAGGTGGGATCTAACCTCTGGTTATTAATGCCAATGTAGCCATTCAAGGTCACAAATGTTTGAAAAATGAAATTCTGCAAGTACCTTTTTTGTAGGGTTAAGAGCCTGATATTGTGTTCTGCTTCGTGTAGCGCAAGTTCAAATTCTGAGCTCCTTGTTTTGGTGCAGTGTCCTCTTGCTCAAGCACAGAAAGCTAGCAGCAACAGTTGCGGCCACTGGTGCTGCCATTTCAGTGGTGGGGGAAAGCATGACACAAGGAGCTTTTCGGGGTCAGAAGGAAGCAGGGTTGCCATTGGCTCTTACATGTTGTCTTAAAGCCTGCAAA
This sequence comes from Euleptes europaea, assembly GCF_029931775.1. Taxonomy (NCBI): domain Eukaryota; kingdom Metazoa; phylum Chordata; class Lepidosauria; order Squamata; family Sphaerodactylidae; genus Euleptes; species Euleptes europaea. The sequence continues at coordinate 54,396,104 of NC_079320.1, forward strand.
GCCACAGCCTTGTGCTGGATAGATATGACAGCATAGGATGTGATTCATGATATCTGAACCAGAACTGGATCTGAAGCCGGAACATAACTTATTGTTTATCATGCAAACTGTTTAAGTGTGCAGTCCTGGAGTGTGTAACATTGGCTCCCATGATTGGTAAGCCTAGGGTTGCCAGGTCCCTCTTTGCCACCGGTGGGAGGTTTTGGGGGCGGAGCCTGAGGAGGGAAGGGTTTGGGGAGGGGAGGGACTTCAATGCCATAGAGTCCAATTGGCAAAGCAGCCATTTTCTTTAGGTGAACTGAGCTCTATCGGCTGGAGATCAGTTGTAATAGCAGGATATCTCCAGCTAGTACTGGGAGGTTGGCAACCCTAGTTCTCCCCCTCCCATTAAATAGACCTGGTTTTATAACTGGTTAGGCCACACTAGTTGGCAGTAATAGGGTGGGTTGCTTTTGATAGGTAGGGTTAATTGGCAGGGACCTGAAACATCTGCATGTTGGAGGGCATGTCTGGAACAGGCCATCACATGCCTTGCTGCTGGATGTGCTGTGAAGGAGCAGCCTTGGCGCTGAGCGGCTGGTAGTAGCCTTATGGTACAGCAAGGGAAAGGGATGAAGCTGGGCACCTCTCCGTGCAGGCTAGGGTTGCCCGGTCCCTCTTTGTCACCAGTGGGAGGTTTTAGGAGCAGAGCCTGAGGAGGGTGGGGTTTGGGGAGGGGAGGGACTTCAATGCCATAGAGTCCAATTGCCAAAGCAGGGAGGGGCTGTGGCTCACAGTGTTAGAGCCTCTGCTTGGCATGCAGAAGGTCCCAGGTTCAATCCCCAGCATCTCCAGAGATTAAGCAGGTAGGTGATGTGAAGGACCCCTGCCTGAGACCCTGGAGAGCCGCTGCCAGTCTGAGTAGACAATACTGACTTTGATGGACCGAGGGTCTGATTCAGTAGAAGGCAGCTTCATACTGGAGGACGTGTTACTAGGTGCTCTTTCCGATCGGAAAAGGGAGTCCCTGCTTCTGAGTTCTGCTTTAGCGCAAGCCTTTTGAATGACTGATTCACTGTAGCCTCTGTTCCCTAAATTGACACGTAATTCTGTTGTTGCTTTCAAGTAATCATCATTCTGAATCGCATTTCTTTTTAGTCTAAGGAGTTGGCTGTAGGGTAAATTCAGATGTAAGTGAAGTGGGTGATGAGAATCAAAATGCAGACCTGCTCCACAGTCTGTGGTTTTATGAAATGGCTTGACTGCCGCTGCCAGTCTGAGTAGACAATACTGACTTTGATGGACCGAGTGTCTGATTCAGTAGAAGGCAGCTTCATGTGTTCATGTGTCCTCCAGGGCCAGGAGATCTCCTGCTATTACAACTGATCTCTATTGGCTGGAGATCAGTTGTAATAGCAGGAGATCTCCAGCTAGTACCTGGAGGTTGGCAACCCTAGTGCAGGTGATGATAAGCAAGGCCAGCAGTAAACGGCAGCTGAATTTGGAGCTGGAGTGGGTCTCTCCAGAAGGCAGTCCATGTGGATGCTCAGTGCAGCCTACTCTCAGAATCATCAGTTTATTGAAATAAGCAGTGATCAGCCATTTTATACAAGTTGAATACAGTTAAATAAATAAACAAACAAGTTGAACCCACGCTTGGTGTCTTTTGTCTTCGTTTGGGGAGTGTGTGTGGGGAAAATGCAGGCATAGGAGATCTGGAACTGTTTGTATGTTTTGTGCTTGCAAATAAGCAATCAACAAAGTACTAGTGTAAGGATCTACTTAGGCTTAGCAACTACCTAGTCCCTTAGTAACAAGCTCCATTGCTAATGTGAAGCAGCTGTGGGAATTTTTAGAAAATACCTCAAACTGTTGAAAAGCCATTAGGGAGCTGATATATAGAGAATATAAAGGCCCATTCAGCTTTAAAAAGTTTTCCCAATATGTAGCTATATGGTTTTTTAAAAAAACCATATCCCTACGTCTACATGCCACAGAAAAGCTATTTATGGCTAGGAATTGGAATTTTCGAAGGAGCCAACGAATTCCACAACATACCTAGAATTTTCCTCGAAAATAAAGCTATAGCAAAATGAACACACGGCTATCCAGTGCAATGGTAATGATGGATGAAGATACGAAGCTATATACACTCTGTAAAGGTCTTTGTATAAATAGTATGCCTCTCTTCTAAAATTTTCATAAGAATAATGAAGCCTTTCCCAAACATTTTACACTGTTAATTAGTAAACTATGCACCAATATGTAATCCACCCTTGTAGATGCTTTGATTCATTTGGTACATGATGTGACCTAATTATGTTCAAGGCTATTGTAAATTCTTTGTATTGGTTTTTAATATGTGGCTGTTTTAATGAAATTGGGTTCCTTACAGGGTCTGATTGACGGTCCTGACACAGGATACACCATTATTTAGTTCTCATAGAGCCAGTGTGTAATGAATAAGGGTTCAAATTCTCACTCAGCCACAGAGCTCACTGGATAACCCTTGGACCAGTCATACTTTCCCAGCACAAACTATCTCTTAAGGTTCTCCTTCGCCCCCATTTATAGCACCCAAATCTTTGGATCCAAAAGCAGTATGTCTGTCCTCTTGTATTGCACTGCAAGGTTTCTCTCAATTGCCCTGACCTGGATGGCCCAGACTAGCCTGATCCTGTCAGATCTCAAAAGCTAAGCAGGTTGGCCCTGGTTAGTACTTGGAAGGGAGACCACCAAGGAAGTCCAGGGTAGCTATGCAGAGGCAGGCAGTGGCAAACCTCTATTTCTTGCTTTGACAACCCTATGGGATTGCCAATTTGCCATAAGTCAGCTGGATCATGACAGTACTTTCTGCCACCACTGACAAAAATTGTAGTAGACTTCTGTTTGGCTATGCATTACCTCTGATGGCCAAACACTGTCATTTCCAGTAAAAATATGAGACACATGTTATTATTTATTAATTACAGTATACACCGTGCCTTGGAGAGTTGCAATGTAGAACAAAGATGCCAAAATAGACAACGGAAGGAGAGAAGAGCTCAAAAGGTCTAATGGTTACATATGGAAATGAGGATTAAGGAGATAAACTGGAGATGAAATGGAATGGTTTTTAAGGAGGGATTTGAAGGAAGGAATGACACCACCTACTCTATAAAAACATGTGAAAAATATATTTATCCCATATAAATAATTATCAGCCCTTAGTGAGTTTCCACACATGCCAAATAATGCACTTTCAATCCACTTTCACTGAACTTTGCAGCTGGATTCTACTGTGTGAAATGGTAAAATCCACTTGCAGTCAATCATAAATGTGGATTGAAAGTGCATTATTTAGAATGTGTGAAAGCACCCTAATCAAAATAAATAAATAAACAAGATCAGTATAACAGGGTCATTGTGCAGCTTCATAATCACTAGAGTTTATGTAAGAGATGTATTGATTATGGCACTAAATTATGCTTCTGAGTTTTGGTTGTCACAGCTTTATAACACAGAGAAAGCAATGAGCAAGGAGTGGTTGTAGAATTTCCTTTCCCGAATTTTTAAAGGAGAACTTGGACTGACTTAGCTGTGATCTTTTCATATAAGACATCCTGTCATATGTCTGGAAGTTGGGCTAAATCAGTGTCTACCTTCAGGGAACTCTTGTCATAATGGCTAGTCTGATGAGGAACTCCTATGTTTATGGCAGAGAATTCTGGGTCATTTTCAAGACTATACACACAATTAATGTGAGGCGTTCACCAGGCCCAGGTTTGTTGGGACTCTCTTCATGAACAAAGAATATGACGGTTCTTGTAGGTTATCCGGGCTGTGTGACCGTGGTCTTGCTATTTTCTTTCCTGACGTTTTGTGGCAGGCATCTTCAGAGGAGTAACACTGAAGGACAATGACCTCAACACACCCAAAAACACTCTTGCACATTTGTCCTATGTCCAGTCTGGCACTGAGTTCAGTCAGTTGGAGTAGCAAGAAATGCTGGTTGACAGCTAAGCAATGACCAGGACAGCATCTGTCCAAGGGATTTGGGAGTGGGAAGGGACTCCAGAATCTGAACAGCTGGAAAACAAGCCAGAAGCAAGACTGTCCAGAGAAAGAGCTGGTCTAAAGGAATATAGTACTAGTAAAAGGTCAGCAGTCTTATAGTGCCTAGTAGCCTTTTCTTCAAATGGGGCCTGAATGGGGCCCTGAACCTGCCAAATCTCAGAGCACAGCCCCTCTCTTTACAAGTAGGACTATGTGATGGTATGTCCCATGCTTGTAGCTGTACACTCTCATCATCTCATTGTGATTCTGCATGGATTCACTATTTCTGACAGTATGGAGATAGTTGCATCAAATTAGGGGTTTCTGGTTCTACGACTCTGAAAGTCCAAGGACTGGCATTTCCTCCTGGGAGTGGCTTCTGGGCTTTCTTTTGGTGTTTCTGACCCCCATGGTTCTCAGGTGTGGGGAAGTTCTATGGAACATCTTTCCTCTGTTGAGTAGGTCACAAACTGTTCTGGAGCTGAACATAGGCAACGTCTGACAATATTACAAAAAAGTTCAGTAACAGAGAACAAGGGAACCTGTCCACCATCATTGATCTTCTCATTGAGGAGCCCTTGCAATGTTGTGGGAAACCCTAGAGGTTCCTAATAACACAGTTTGGAAACCCTTGGGCTATATGAACCGTTGTACCCCCTCCACTCTATGAGTATTTACAGCTAGAATCTTGGAAATGAAAGGAATATAAGAGCAGAAATTAAATCCTACTGACCTTACACATATTATGGCAGTCTCCTCTTCTCCTTTTATGACTCCATTGCATCATATTATTACGCTAGATTGCTAGTTAATAATGTGCTAATAATTGTAATTAAATCCAAGTTCATATGTGATGTGACTTAGAAGAATTTCCTTTCAGCAGAACATGATCACATTTCCTTGGGAAAAAAATTAACTAAAACAATGGCTTTTCTTCATTTACATTTAGGGATGTATTACATGATACCCTAGGCATTTATGATGTAGAGGTAAAAATTAATAACGAAAAGGCATACTATATTTTGTCTAAAAAAGACTCATTCACATTTGCTTGCATCTGTTTTGGTTTTTCAACTGATGTTTTACAAAGGTTTTAAGCTACAGATTTCAAAGCAGGTTGTATACTGCCAAAGACTTTGGCGGAAAAAAAATGTAAAGAGTCTTTGTAGGCAGAGAATCACAAACTTCCTGGTCTTTTACAGTCAGGATCCTCCATAATATTGGGAGATCCTTTATCATAAGGGGTGGTCTAGCTTTAACTCACAATTAAAAAAAAGATAGACTCCAAAAATTAAATTATGATTTGACCCCACATCATTATATGCCACATAACTAATTAAAGCACACATTAACAATGTAGCCTTAATGTGCTTGTCTGTTAAGTTGTATGACTCACTCCTCTTTCTGCAAGAATAAGCGATTTGTGTTAGACTTTGAGTGGTGAGGGATGTTTTTCAAGATGACCAGTTGCTGTCATTGTGATGTTAAATTGCAGGCCCGAGCATGGGATAGAAAGAGACAGGCTTATCATGAGCCAGGAAAGCAGCAGCGCTAGGGCTGATAGCTCTGACTTAGGGCCTTGTTTCCAATTTATGACTCAGTGCAAGCAGCCAAGCATCCTCGGCCTTCTCCAGCGGGCTCCAAGCCGGTCATTAAGAGCTCTAATGTTCAGGTTGCGTGCCTCTCTCTGATTATACCCAGGAAACAAGATCACAGCAAGTTTTTTTTTCCATCCCTACCCTCTGTATGCATTCATCTTCATTTACTGGATGAAGGGATTTCTCAGTGAAAGTGCTATAAATGGGGCATGAAACAGGCATTGCAATCAAGCACTGCCAGTGCTAAGAGGGAGAAGGACCTACCCGGCATCTGCTGAATTCACAAATGAACACATGAAGCTTTCGAAGACTGCGATATCAAATCTTTGATTTTAAGAGTTTGGAAGAAATATAAAAAAAGAATCAGTCCCTCTCCACCATTTATAATGTCTCCGACCGAGGCCTACCACGAAGAGATTAAACTGAAAAATGACTCGCCATTTATTTATCGTGTTATGGTAGAATCTACAGGAGAGATCAAAAGCCTATTGATGCTTCAAGACAAATTTGAAAAGATAGGTTGGCTGACTTATCTCCAACTGAGATCCAATCTAAAAAGAGACTGTTTACAATCCGGGTTGTTCCGAGAATTAACAGAATTTGAATCTATTGTAACTAAGAATGGCGACCATTTGCTAGGAAAAATCTACAAATTACTCCTGAAATATGACACAGAAGAAGAACAAATCAAGACAAACATGATTAAATGTATGCAAAATTTTGGCGAGATGATTACGATGGAAACATGGGAAAAACTTTGTACTTTAGAATTAAAATACACCGTTAGTCAAGAAGTGAAGGAGAATTAGTACAAAACATTCTATCAGTGGTATATGACACCCAACATGATTTCACAGATGACCACTTCAAAGTCCAAAAAAGGAGCCTGTTGGAAATGCCAAGAGACATATGGTTCCTACTTTCATGTCTGGTGGACCTGTCCGAGACTACAAAACTACTGGAAGAAGATCCAACGTGAATTACAAAAACATAACCAAAATAAAAATTACACTGGACCCAAAATACTTCCTATTAAGCATAACTCCACCTGATTTACCCATGAAACTTAGGGATGTGTTTAAATATGCTACAACAGCAGCAAGAGTGGTTTTGGCAAGGGCTCGGAAGCAAATGTCTATACCTGACATAGAGGAGTGGAAGGATAAGCTGCTAGACTATGCAAATATGGCCAGAATGACTTTCATGATGAATCCTACAGGAAACAAGTCAATGGAATAGTTTAACGAGAAATGGCGATCATTTTATACCTACATGTCAGCAGATTAATAGATAAACATACTATAAACTATTAGAATATACAAATAGATAAAATGCAAATATATCGAATCATTGAAAATGCTTCATAACTGTAAATGTATAATGCTTTTGAATTTATGAGACCAAAATTGTGCTTGTTTATATTATATTAGACGGACTCCTTTACCCCCCCTTCCTTTTTCCTTGTGTACCCCATAACTGAAAAATAAATAAAAATTAAAAAAAAAATGAAGCTGCCCTTGGTCCATCAAAGTTAGTATTGTCCACTCAGACCGGCAGCGGCTCTCAGGCAGAGGTCTCAGGCAGGGTCTCAGGCAGAGGTCTTTCACATCACCTACTTGTCTAGTCCCTTTAACTGGAGATGCTGGGAATTGAACCTGGGGCCTTCTACATGCCAAGCAGATGCTCTTCCACTGAGCCACAGCCTCTCCCCAAATGTGCTATCCCAGGCACAGTTGCACCCTCCAAAGCCCACTGAGATCAGTGGATTTAGAAAGGTGTAACTTGGTTTAGAAAAGCATTGCTAATCTCCAGATTGAGCTATGTGCATGTAGGGATTGCCCTGTTCTTTGCAATGCTAAAACTCTGTGTATCAGGAGAAACTGCCACCATTGAAGAAAATAGGGTGGCTTCTTGTTCATGCTCATGTCCTAGGGTTGTCAGGTCTCTCTTTGGCACCAGCGGGAGGTTTTGGGGGCACAGCCTGAGGAGGGCGGGGTTTGGGAAGGGGAGGGACTTCAATGCCATAGAGTCCAATTGCCGAAGTGGCCATTTTCTCCAGGTGAACTGATTTCTATCTGCTGGAGATCAGTTGTAAAAGCAGGAAATCTCCAGCTAGTACCTGGAGGTTGGCAACCCTAGGTCTGGCTGAACATTAGAGCTCCACAGACTTTGGATTGCAGGTATGATCCAGTTCTATGAGTTTTTAACCAATTGATATATACCTCTTGCAATTGATCATACACTGTGTAAGCAATCTAACAGCATGCATACTACCTAATATCTTTCTAAACAGCTTGTGGTATGATGTATAGATGTTCCTGCTATGTTGGCCATGTGGAATTGTTGTTGCAAATGGCATCTACTTAAAAAAAAAAAAGCAAGCATTTGTAACAAATTATACATTTATCAAATTTAATTTGGCATACAATCTGATGTACGTAGTAAAATTCAGATCTCACAACACTGTAGGTTTCAAAAGTGTTACATAATCCACATAGAAATGCTATTTTCCATATTTTCCAACAGAGGAAAGTTCTTCCAGACTAAGATAGAATGCATACCAATGGATTCTTTTTAAAGAAAAAAACAAAAGGTTACAACCAGGTAGATCTGTGATGCCAAAATGGTAAGGCGTTATTTTTGGGAAAGGAAGTAATCAAGCCAGTGTTTATCCACCCCAGTGGTGGGGGAGCCAGAAAAACACTGCAAAGATGTAGTCAGCACCCTGGGATGACTGAACTGATAACTACCCATTTAAACAGCATTCTTAAACCCATAGCCCAACAGATCTAGACTAGATAAATAGGACTTTTCCTTTTTTTTCAAGACAGACAGACAGACAGACAGACAGACAGACAGAAAGAGAAAGAAAGAAAGAAAGAAAGAAAGAAAGAAAGAAAGAAAGAAAGAAAGAAAGAAAGAAAGAAAGAAAGAAAGAAAGAAAGAAAGAAAGAAAGAAAGAAAGAAAGAAAGAAAGAACCTATTCTGTGCATTTTGTCTCTGGCATGTACTGAACCCACACTATAATGTTAGTACCTGCATGTGTTTAAAGTGCCATTAAGTCACAGCCAACTTATGGCGACCCCTTATGGGTTTTCAAGGCAAGAGACTAACAGAGGTGGTTTGCCAGTGCCTTCCTCTGCATAATGACTCTGGATAGGTCAGGACAATGTTAGTGCCTAATTTAGCAGTATTCTTTATTTGCACATCCTTGTCTTTGTAAACAGAAATGTTAAAGACTGTTAAAAGGAATTGCCTAATTATGTATATGCCCCCAATTTCTGATCAACTTGCTAGAGTTTGGAAATGAGAGTGGGAATGTACAATAAAGTGTCACAAACTAGAAAGTACATTGAATGGAGAATTTGATGATGCAGCTAGGTTTCTAAATTTGGCTCAACTTAACCTGACCAGCTCTGTCTCTTATTAGTCTCCTACCCACAATCTGAAATGAATGAATTACCTTCCTTGAGTATTCTGGTTTGACATAGCCAGGGGCTGCAGGGGAGTTATACCTCTCTCCTTAACCAAGCTGAATCAAGACGTATAGTAGATTCTGAGTGGCTGTCCTACTGTCTTGGAATCCCTCCTAATTTAAATTGTTCATCCTATTACTGGGCAGACATTACAGTAGACGTGACATCATTGCCTTTCCTGATTGTCTTTTTACAAGCTTGTCCTTTTACAAGCTTGTCCTTTGAGGATTTGTTCCGGGGTCCCTGTCTCCAGAGGATAGGATGTTCCTTGGCAACAGGGAAATGTCCTGACAAGTTCAGCTTTCTCTCTATCTTCATGGGGTTGAGATGAAGTGCGTGTTTGTCTGGAGTAGCCAGAGCCCAGGTAATATGGCTAACTATTTTACTAGCGCTATCAAATACAGTAGTTCAAGTGCTGCATTTTAAACAGTCAGGCTTGTGAAGCTCACTGTGTGACCGAGATTGGTTCATTCCATCCTTCCACCCTAGCCCATCTCAGAGAGGAAGAAAAAACAATTGGCAAGGGGATGACTTTATGTATGTCACCAGGAAGCTGGTTTTAAAACGTGATAGATGAAACCCATCGAAATGGCTTGAAACAGAGGAATGATGTCACTTTGGAGGCCCTGCCCGCCACTCCATACTCAAAAGGCAATGCCGAAAGGCCCAAGGAATGTTGCGTTTTTCTATTTTGTTAATGCCATATCAACTCAGATTTCCTTTAAAATAAACCTTATTTTTTTAACTCTAATTTCTCCCTCTGCCTACTCAGATTACTTGCTATAGTCATGCAGCCCAATACTACGGATGAGCAAATGTTCCCTATTTCTTCCCCCCCCTCCAGATTGTTTACATTTTTGTCATCGTTTTTAGTTCTCTGCTTTTCATTAGGTTTTATATGTGAGCACATGTTGTACTGATTTGTGTATGCAACTGATACGGTATTTATGCATTCCGTGTACACCCTTTATATGCATAATAATACATGTCGTGCGTAAAGCTGTTTTATTGATGCACAAATAACATTGAAAAATGCAAACATTTTACAGGGGAAAAATTGGTGCAAGGAAAAGGCAATGGTTCAATAAAAAAAAAACACTGGCCCCATTTGCCAAGGGTGAAGGGAAAGAAAAATGTGGATTTTCAGACTAAAAGAACAGAGATGAGAAATCTGAAATAATCTCTGCCATTACTGATACATGGGTATTTGGGAATGGGAGAGGAGGAGATTAGTAAGAAAAATGGAGTTGGCTCTGATGATGAGCTGAAGGTTTGGATATTGGGTGGGGGGGAACTGGCTTTGGCAAAGTTGGGGGGAAATCCACAAGTGTCTCCTGTTGCTGTGTACCATCAAATTAGTCATGTAGGAGAAAGGGGGAAAATGAAAGCTGCCAAGTAACATTTATGTGCATAATCCCATCCTTACACATTCTCCAAAATTATACCATGTTTAAAAATGTATGCACGCACACACAAACACACTCTTTTTAAGAGAAATAAAATTACAGTGTATAAAGAAATGGAAGTGTGCAGCAAGAGTGAACTGTGCATGCGCTGATTCTAAAATTGATTAGAAAAGTTCTCAGCTGGAATAGAACACCCAGTTCAGCCTCTCTAAAGAAGCTTTATGAAATGTTCCAGAGAAAACCTGTCATTCTCAAGTGGCTGGGTCATGCTTAGCGTTGCCAACCTCCAGGTATTGGTGAATCAAAGTTAGCCTGCTGTATGATATTGTAGAACAAGACCAGCAGTTATAGCCCAAGTAAATTACAACAATCGTTCTATGCACGAACCACTACAATATATATTGTAATATTAAAATCTTACAATATTGCTATGTGTTGTAACATAGTCATTCCAAGTCTTACAGGCAAATTGGCATATATTAAAGGATAAGCGTTCTATTCATTAATCCTTCTCCTAGTCTTTTTTAAGGAAGGATACACAAATTACTGTTATAAAATAACACAAATCCATAATAGTGTATGAATTATAAAGTGTCAAAGACATCTACTTACAAGCTAGCTGTTAATAACCTGCTCTCGCGTTGGCCGGGGGACAAAGTCCTCCCTGAACCATTAGGACTTCCCGTGGATAAAGTTTACTTGCTGATTGCATGCATCTGTGGAAATCCCCCTTAAAGCTATGGTGTGTCAATTAATAGTGCCAAGTAATACATAGCTGCTGAAGTTGTCCCTATTAAAGGTAACAAGTCATGTCAAGTGCTGTGTTATGCCCATGTGGATATAACATATTAAAGACATGGATGCATTTAGTTTCTTGGCGTCTTAGTAGCAGATCTACATCTGTCCTATCATCATTCTGTTTAGTATAACGCCAAATTATAAAGAAAGATAGGCCCTCATTTGTATGATTTTTCTCAAGGAAATGTTGTGTGAGGGATGCCTCCATTACTCGATTCCTAATCCGCGAACGGTGTTCACCAATCTGATATTTTATTTGTCTATTCGTCTTGCCAATGTACCAAAGTTGGCAGTTACATTTAATTGCAGATATAAGATTTTTTGATTCACAATTATTGAAGCTGTTGATCTTAAATTTATGCCCAGTCACCGGGTTGGTGATTTCTTGAACACGGAGCATGTATTTACAGTATTGACATGTCCCGCATTTGTAATTCCCACATGGGAGGGTAGTCTTATTATCCATTTTTATATTTTTGTTGACCAAAACATCTCTAATAGACCGAGTGCGTCTGTACACAATCCGTGGTCATTGGGCACAGCCCGGTAACTGTTGTACTAGGTGCCAGTGTTTGAATAGAATGCGCCTGATGATTGGAGATACCAATGTGTATTGCAATACACAGGTAAGTTTTGAAACTGAGGTTGTAGAATTATGTAGTAATAATTCTGATCTGTGTTTTGTCTGAGCTCGTTGTAAGGCAGATTGAATTCTTTTATTAGGGTAGCTTCTCTGAGTCACGTCTTTTTTCATTTGTTGTGCTGCCTGTTTAAAGTCGGACTCCTCTGTCACGTTTCTTTTAAGCCTAAGCAGTTGACTATATGGGAGGTTGTTCTTTAAGTGTAATGGATGGAACGAGTTGTAGTAAAACAGAGTATTATGGTCCATACTCTTCTTGTATGGTCGGACTCCTAGGAGTCCATCATGTTTTTTATAAACAGTGGGGGGAGGAGCCAAGATGGCGACCGGATAGTAGCTGCAGTCTTATGCTCCGCAAGTACAACAATATTTTCTTTCTCCTTATCCCTTATTCATGCCACCTGGACTATTTCTGCATAACACTGCTGGGAGAGTTAGACAGCTTCTGCATTTGTGTTTTGGTTGGACGGACTTAAACTCTTATCAAGTTTAATATGGGAGGTGGGAAACGCCCAAGGGAACAGGAGGAAATATCCTCTCCTCCTGCCAGCAAACAGACAACAATAGCTGACTACTTTCCCTCAAGGAACGTTACAGTTTTTAATGTGCCTACTGAGAATCGGTTTACTCCTCTGGAAGTCAACATAAATGAGGAGGACAGTGTTGGTGTAGATGAAGATGTAAATAACTCCGCTGTTCCCTTTAAGGATTCAGATAAGAACGAAGAGCAGATGGAACAGGCCGAAGTTATTCTGAAACTTTCTGAATTAACGGCTAAAACAGTTGATATTATTTTTGCCCATCTTGGTAACATCACAGCTGATTTAAAAAAGCTTATGCAAATGGTACAATCTCTAACAGATAAGATGCAGACTCTATCGAAACATAAGGAACACTCTAATTATCCTTGGCTTCCACCCCTTACCTCAGCAACTGTAAGTAGGGCTCCTGAAGAGTCAGCAAAGAGGGAAATTGAGAGGAACCAGCAATGCAAAAATTGCCAACAACTACTGATTCTTCAGCCTCATAAGATTTGCTTAACAGTTTACAAATACAGAGGGTACTTGCCACCATGGAATTCTAAATATCTGGCCACCAAACATCTGAGTGAGTTGCTCAGTATGAGTGGCCCCAATATAGACATTACTCGGGCTGAAACTGTAAGCAACTGGAATCAGGCCCAGAGAATTATGCTCACCTTCAAGAGTTCAAGAATTCCCTCAACGTTGCTGAGACAAAAGGATATGCTGAATAGTAAAGGAATTTTTCCAGTAAGAGCCTTTTCTAACTTACTGATTACTCCCCTCCTCCCAAACCAGCAGACTGTTTGTGGGAGAAAGAAATGGGATTTTGAGACGGGAATACTTGAGCAGGATTTGGCCTTGGTGCCTATTCCAGCTGAGAGAAACCACACTACCCAGGCAGAGATGGATAAAAACCCTATTGAAGAGAAATCACCAGTAACTCATACCAGTCTGGATTGTAAGGAGCTTAACAACATGATGGAAGAGGAAATACTCAATATCTTTCCCTCTCTCTCAAGAGTTGATCAAGAGGATATCATTAACGGGCTGGATGAGTTTAGGAGTAATTTATTGAAAATGGGGGATGTGCCTGTGAATCAGACGGATCTCCAATCAACTGAGGACATCCTGCAGTGCTCCTACCAACCAGTGCTCCCAATCATCTCCCCGCATTTTAATAAGGGAAAGGCATGTATTGAGCCTCAGCAGAGGGATGAAATTGAATTACCTTCGATACATCCCATAAATGCTGTTATGAACTGGTGTGTTGGTAAAAACGGTTCAATATACATAGACTCATCTGGACAACTGGATATGATATCTGCAGACTGACTGGATGGGGCATTACTACTGAACTCTGTAACTGCACCACAGACTCTTTCATTGGTCTCCTGGAATGTTATGGGTTGGCAGGCTAGGATTAGGGATCAGGATACATATAATTTTTTAACTAAACTTGATTTTATACTTGTACAAGAGACCTGGTGTTTACATACTCCAATACTTAATGGTTTTAAAGCATACGATTTAGCGGCTGATCCCTCCCCTCATGGTAGAGCAAAAGGGGGTCTGGGGATTTTAGTTTCCACAGCCCTGAATATTAGAGTTGAAGTTTTAGCTCCTTACTTGAAGTTTGCTATGGCTGTGGTCATATTTTATAAGCAGATATCTTATTTAATTATTAATATATACTGTCCCCCTTTTAAAACTAAATCTCAAATTGAGACTGTATGGGCGGGGCTTGAGGCTTACATAGGACATCTTATAAAGGTCAATTCGACAACTTATGTGATCATTGGCGGGGACTTTAATGCCAGGGTGGGAAGGGATGACAATAGCTTACACATGAAATACAAGGTTTGCTTTCCCGAAATTAGGAATCCAGTTCTTCCATTTCCTAGATCCTCCAAAGATTTAAAATCAAATTATGCCGGATATAGGATGACACAGATGGCAAACAGCTGCAAATTTTTAATTTTAAATGGCTCATACCCTAACGACCATCCGGCGGAATTTACTTATTGTTCAGGAACTAGGAAGAGTGTTATAGATTATATTATGGTATCTGACAACTTTGTCCAAGCTGTTGAATCCTTTGAGGTGTCCTCTTTTTATGATAGTGATCACTTACCACTTATCATGATGTTTGAATCTCCAGATATTAACCTGCGCATTACAGAAACACACAAAGAGACCCTTACTTACGAGAGAAAACACTGTAGAGTCAGGTGGAATGATAGAACTGATAAAAGTATTAAAGAACTCCTTCAATCGGGTCCTCTAAATGCCTTAGCTCAGAGATTACTAGATGATGAAAACATTGACACACAGCTAGAATGCTATGAACAGATAACGGATGAAATATACAAAGTGATTACTAAGCCTAACTATATACTTAAAAAGAGGATAAATGTACACTCCAAAACCTGGTTTGACAGTGAATGCAGGGAAGCCAAGAGGGCCCTTAGTGCCACCTATATTAAATATCGATGTAGTGAGAATGAGGCCTTGATGGGGGTAATGAAGAGCTTAAAGTCTCATTATAAAGCCCTCATTTGTAAGAAAAAAAAGGAGTCAATGGAGTTAGCTTGGCAACAGCTAACACAAGCAATAAGGGATAAAAACTCATCGTTATTTTGGTCCTTGACCTCGAGCCGTTTAACCAATTCCACTATGGCGTTCAATAATACTATTCTACCTGAAGCATGGGAAAAACATTTTAGATCCCTCTACTCTAGCTTGGAGAGCCCAGCCCCCTCCACTGAGAACTTGAATAGTGTCCCATGCTGGCCCCCTGTGCAATATGCAGAGGTGAGGAATCTTATAGGTACACTACAGAACGGTAAAGCACCGGGAAGTGACTTAATCTCTGCAGACCTAATTAAAAGGAATGTGGAATGGTGGACACCCCTCCTGGCCGCACTATTCACTGCAGTTGATAGAACAGGTAGGATCCCTCCTGATTGGGGCCTAGCAATAATTGTCCCTATCTATAAGAAAGGTTGCAAAGAAAACCCAGCCAATTATAGACCTATAAGTCTATTAAACATAATTAGTAAGTTGTACGCAAGACATCTGCAATGGAAATTTAGAGATTGGTTAGAACAGGAAAATTGCCTTTCAGAAGAACAAGCCGGATTTAGAGAGGGTCGCTCATGCTTGGACCATTGTATGATTATGGAGCATTTAATAGCTAAATACTCCTCTAAATCAACGGTCTCCCTATATACAGCATTTATTGATCTTAAGTCAGCTTTTGATTCTGTGTCTAGAATCATCCTATGGGAAAAACTGGAAGCAACCAATATAGATAGGCGACTGTTATTTCTGATTAGAGCTCTACATGAAAACACCTCTATTAAAATAAGATGTAATCCCCAGGGTCAGCTGACCAAGGAAATAAGAACACTAAAGGGAGTGAAACAAGGCTGTATATTGGCTCCCTTACTGTTTAACTTCTACATTAATGATCTTGTGGATTATTTGAGAAGTCCAGCGTTTCATCCCCCTAAGTTAGCTGACAAACACCTACATCTTCTTCTTTATGCTGATGATACAGTAATATTATCTAGAACTCCCATTGGTCTCAGAAGGGCCCTCCATGCATTTAACCAGTACTGTAAGGAGAACTGCTTGGAGATCAATTATTCAAAAACAAAAATAATGGCCTTTGCTAAGAGGCCAAAAAACCACTCATGGCGTATAGACACTACCCCGATAGAACAGGTACATACCTATAAATATCTAGGTGTAACTTTACAAGAGTCTGGTTCGAAGAATGCCCACTTAGCCCATGTCTCACTGAATGCTCAGATGAGTGCGGGGGCTATTCAAAGATTTTATTGGTCTAAGGGGGGTAGGAATGTGGCGGCCGCTATTAAGCTTTTTAATATGAAATCCTTGGCTCAATTATTATATGGAGCCCCACTCTGTATAATGGCAAATAAGATGTTACTTGAAAAAACTCAATCTAAATTTTTAAGAAATATCCTCCAAGTATCTACTGGAGTGTCAAATGCTGCCATTCGACTGGAGGTTGGAATGGTTACGGTCGAGGCTAGAGTTTGGATCGCTGCCATTTTTTACTGGCTTAAGCTGATTTACTTCCCTGGGCGACTTGTTTCACTCACCCTGGCAGATACCTTTGTCTCCCCTTGGAGTAAGATGATTGAGCAAAAACTGAGCTACTATG
Organism: Euleptes europaea; assembly: GCF_029931775.1. NCBI lineage: Eukaryota > Metazoa > Chordata > Lepidosauria > Squamata > Sphaerodactylidae > Euleptes > Euleptes europaea. The sequence goes on from NC_079320.1 coordinate 54,412,752, forward strand.
GCCTGTCGAAACAACTTTACAAAACAAATGACTATGCTCAGGCAAGAGAAATTGTTAAACTCCGTATATTGGATGTCGAAAGACAGCACGATATGAATAGGCTAAGGAGCCCTCTTTATGATATAAGTGGGTTGAATAGGGTGGTCATGATGCCATATATTAAGTTATTGGATAACCAGGAATATAGGAGGATTTTTACCCTGTTAAGATATAACATGCTACCCACAGCTGTTCTAGAGGGAAGATATAGAGGCGTGCCATATGGAAGTTGTCTATGTGAGTGCGGTGATGGCTCTGTAGAGACTTTAGAACATATTCTTTTTGACTGTAGAATATATAGGCAGATTAGAGAATCCCTGATTCTGCCTATAATTGCATGTCACCCTCATGAAAATAGAAGGTCTCTTCTTTCAATCCTGCTATCGGATAAGCAGCAGGAGATTACCTGTAAAATTGCCAAATTTGGTTGGCTGGTTCTTAAAATTAAGAAAAGGCAGAGTGGCGTATAAAGATGCCTTATGTAAATTCATATTTTAATAAGATGTATATTGGTAGTATGTAAGCTATTTTACTTATGGATTAATTGTGTTCTTATTTATATTCTGGTCTATGACTGTTTTAAATAAACTTGACTTATAAACAGTGACATCCAAAAATGGAATCTGCTGATGATGTACTTCTCCCACTAGTTTGATATTAGGATCTCACTGATTGATCCAGTATTTAAATGTCTCAAAGCTTGCAACATCATGCATGGCCACAAAAATATCATCTACATATCTGTGGTACGTCAAGATTTTATCCCTGAAGGGATTATTTGATAAGATATAAGAATATCCAAATGCTACCGTGTCATTGAGCTGGTGATTTACTTCATTAACATAATCTTTTTTTGATAAAATGACTATGGCCCCGCCCTTATCAGCCGGTTTTATAATTATCTCAGGTTGGTAATGTTACCCAGTCTTGTTGCTCAAAATTATTATTTTTAAACATTCTCCGTTTTTCCATATTAACAATATCACGGGTTACCACCTCCTCAAATGCTGCAATAAGATGATTGTTTGAAGGAGGAATGTATTTGGATTTCGATCTGAATTTATTCATGACCTCAAACGGTTCATTGTTCTTTTAATTTTAGGAGTCTGATAAATTTGAAAATATCAATCCTTGTTTGTAACGATGAGTAACTGGGTGTGGGAACATAACCTAATCCATATTGTAAGATATGCTTTTCTTGTTCATTGAGAACATATGGTGATAAATTCACCACTATGTTTTGCATTGTCTCCGTCCCCTGCGCTGGTAAAAAGGGCGGGAGTTACCACATCCTCTTCCCCGTCTCGGTCTCAAGTTGTACTCCCTATCAGAAACCCGACTAAATAAAATGGATGATTCACTATCATAATCTCTCTGTCTTCCCCTAGAAGATTCAGTATGTGCAGAGGTTTGTCCGGTCAGATCATTGTACCAAGGGTATATACCGTGTCTTGGGTATAGTCCATGGTATCCCTTTCATATTTTGCTTTGTTTTGTATGCTCTAATATTGCCCCTATACAAGTTTAATTCAGATTCCATTTGTTTAATCTTATTATCAAAAGCAGAGGAGGAAACTGATAGTTTAAGTTCCTCCTTTATTTTCTGTGTTTCAGCTTTTAATTTCTCTACCTCCTCATTAGATTGTCCTATAATTAGGGTCATCAGATTATATGCACATTTATTGAGAATAGCAACCCATTTGTCCTTGTAAATATTGTTTTCTTTAATAGTGTAGGGGCTTTTTGTAATTGTAGCGTGTAAGTAGATGTCTTTGACACTTTATAATTCATACACTATTATGGATTTGTGTTATTTTATAACAGTAATTTGTGTATCCTTCCTTAAAAAAGACTAGGAGAAGGATTAATGAATAGAATGCTTAACCTTTAATATATGCCAATTTGCCTGTAAGACTTGGAATGACTATGTTACAACACATAGCAATATTGTAAGATTTTAATATTGCAATATATATTGTAGTGGTTCATGCTGAGGAAGACTCAAAGGATCGAAACAGGGCAATAACCGGACCCCTGTAAAGCTACACCCCCAATCTACAAGGGGCATCATTGGAACCACAAAGCTACAGACGCCGAAGAACATCGCAATTACGTGATACGTTCCAAAAGAATAGTAACTTTACTCAAGCGTCTTTGTTACAGTTGTAACTGAATTTGTAGCCTTTGTTGGAAAATGTTATTTCATTATTATATGATATGACTTTGAATATCATGACAACCTTCAACTTGATTTGAATTATAAGCATTTATTTTGCATAGAACAATTGTTGTAATTTGCTTGGGCTATAACTGCTGGTCTTGTGCTACAACCTCCAGGTATTAGCTGGAGATCTCCTGCTATTACAACTGATCTGCAGCTGATAGAGATCAGTTCAACTAGAGAAAATGACCGCTTTGGCAATTGGACTCTATGACATTGAAGTCCCTCCCCTTCCCAAACCCTGCCCTCCTCAGGCTCTGCCCCCAAAAATCTCCAGGTATTTCCCAACCCGGAGCTGGCAACCCTAGTCATGCTGTTGGCTTGCCACAATAGCTGCTAAAGTAAGGCAGTTATGAGCCTTGTATAGGCCCAGTTCTCACATTTCTCATGAGATTGCAAGTGACTAACAAACTCCACAAAGCAGTGTGAGAGTTATGAGCTGCCTCCTCAAGTCTGAGGTAAGAACAAATCTTACCTTCCCCACAGGTGTTTCTCAGAAGGACAGGAGGACCTTAAGAGAAGCTTGGTGATGGAGCAGTGTGGTAATGCAATACATGGATAAATAAATAAAAATAGCTTTTTTACAGGTGGATAGGAAGAATGGCAGGCTTTCAAACTACACCTTGGGAAATCTTTCATTGTTAGACATTCCTCATGCCACACTTTTTGCTCTGTCTCCATCAGGCATCTACGTATTTGTCATGCAGATGGTGGTAATGTGAGAAACTCTAAATAACAGCTTTTTAAAAGTTACTGGACTGACTTTATAAATGTGTTAGATTAGATGCAGAAACAAATAGACACACCTATATAAACCAAAAGAACACAGGGAATAGGAATAATGCTTGACTGCTAGTAAAAAGCAGGTGGAAACTGAGAGTTTAAAGAGCCACAGAGTGCTATGAAAATCTCTGTATCTTGGTTAAAGGAACACCTGGGCCCGCTCAACTTGTGCTGATCACCAAAAGGTGTATCCTGTGAGGTATTTCTGACCCTTTCCATTGATACTTTCAATTTCGGTTCCAATATTCCCTTTTTAGATATAGCATTGGTTCTTCTTTTTCTGTTTTAAAAGAGAGATTTCTCTTTGACGAGAAATCTGTTTGCTCTTTTGTAACTTCAGCCCTTGCAGTTGTTTATGTTACACGCCTTCTAGCAAGAGGATAGGAAGTTTTGCGGAACCTGCTGCCTCTCAGCATCTACAGAGTGAAATTCTGAAATTGTACAGAGCCTCCCTTCCTGCCCTTCTTCTCTTTGAGTTGCTCTTTGATCAAAACAGATTTGATTAGAAACAATGCCTCTTGACCCCAAAGTAATTTTACTGTACAGTCTAAAGATGTTGTTGATGGACCAGATCTACAACTGATGATAGATTTGCTTAACGCCACCTAAAATGTCTGTGGCAGCCTATTGTGAGAAAACAAACCATCAGTTTCTAGATGGTTTTAGTCAAATCTGGAAGATAGCCTTCAGGGCAATGTTGATATTGTACTATACAAAATCAAAAAAGGGAAACAAAGATGCCAGGTGATAGCTTTATTGTCATGTAAAAAACCTACGTGTTTCGCTGTAGAAGCTTCATCAGAGGGATCTATCAAAACATAATTTAACTAAATACAACTAGTAGAAGAACCATACCATAAAATTACTATTGAAATTAATATTAATTAAAAAGACAGAATAAAATAAGCTCAAGAAAGGACACAAATTAATTTGACTATAGAATAAGATAAATAATCTATATATTAGACATGAAGGTAGATCACACAAATGCATAAACATATAAAACCAATACTGACCAGAGTTCCTTTGTGCTGAACCTTTCCACAGCAATTGAGTTCTATGTGAAATTCAAAGGCTTTTTACATTATAATAAAGCTGTCACCATGGCATCTTTGCCCCCGTTTCGGTTTGCTGGCACGTTGCTAGGTGCAGCCCTATTTTTCCTGTCTCTTTTGGATTTTATTATAGGATTCAGAGGAAAAGTTCTAATAGACAGATTTTTCAAAAGGTGTGAAATGTTCATCATGTTTTTAAAATAGCAGAATCCATCCTGGAATCTGTCCTAATGCATTTTTTTAAATCTTGTAGAAATGTAGTTTACGTTTTTCCCCATTTTCTTTAGTGTACGTAAAAATAATAAAATAAAATAAATATTACCTTGCAAATTAATAAAAGAAGAAAACAAAAGGGACAAAAACAGCCTGATGATGCCTGAGCATGCTGATTAACCTCCGAGAGATACACAGAACTGAGGGAAACAGTATCGATCGAAGGAGAAAATGGGAAACAGAGAGGGAAAGAGAAATTGCCCTGTTTAAGGCCTTATGAGTTATAAGTTGCAGTCTGAAGAACACTTTTTGGGAGTTCCATTGAATAAAAAGGGTCTTATGTCTGAGTAGACCTGCTTGCTGGAGGGAACTACCAATTGTCTGTCCTCTCTTTAATTTCTTGTGTGCTCAAACTTTGTACTAAAGTGTTGCTACTACAGCACTAAATAAGAGGCAGTTAATTTTTGATGCATTCATGTAGATATCTCACAGGAGAATCAGGGACCAACAAGAACCTCATATAAGACGCTTGGATAGGGCTGCCAAGTCCCTCTTTGTCACAGGTGAGTGGGTTTTGGGGTGGAGCCTGAGGAGAGCTGGGTTTGGGGAAGGGAGGGACTTCAATGCCATAGAGTCCAATTGCTAAAGCAGCCATTTTCTCCAGGTGAATTGATCTCTTATCGGCTGGAGATCAGTTGTAATAGCAGGAGATCTCCAGCTAGTACCTGGAGGATGGTAACCCTATGCTCGGATGACTTTTAGAACATTGTGCAGGTTGGCTGGGGATGTACTCAAGCAACAAGGATGGATAAGAGAGTTCCCATGTGAAAGCTGCCTTGTTGTGTTGCCTTCTTGCATGTGTGTGTCTAAAGTGTTGTGAAGTCGCAGCCAACTTATGGCAACCCAGTAGAGTTTTCAAGACAGGAGACTAAGGCCTTTTATGCAGGGATGCTTCCCTGCGGTCACCCCCACCAACTGCTTTGGGGCTTCCATTTGATTATGCATGATTTTTCCATCTTTGCAACAGCCAAAGTGGCCTTGTGTTCAATGCTTGCTAAGAGCACTCATGAAAGGAATGCCCGTGCCAGGCTTAGGAGGCAAACTGGCGGCGTTGCCTCCTAAAGAGGTTTCCCGGCTCCAAAAACCCGTGCAGCCCTCATAGGCGTATCTTTGCAAAAATAAAAAGGGGCGTTCCCGAGCTGAAAGTGCTCAGGAGGCAGACTAATGTCGGCCCCACCCCGCAGCCAGCGCCGTTACACCCTGGGAATGCCTCCCGGGGTGCAGGAATGCCTCCTGGCTCACCACTGCAGTTTGTGCCAGCGGCCAGAGGCCGGCGGTCAGCAGCGGCAGTCAGGGAGCATCGCCCGGCCCTGCACACCAGCGCTGGAGCCACTAACGCTGGTGTGCGCCTTCCAGGCGCCTTTGGTGTGGGCCCCTGAGCCGGTGGAGGCCGTAGTCGGCCTCCTAAGGGCTTTGGGCCCAATTTTCAGGAATGGGCCCTTAGTTTATCTCTAATAGGTATATTTGTCCTCCCTTGAAGAAGGGACAAAATCCATACTTCTCTTATATCCAAGTGAAACACATTGCAAAAGACAGTGCTCCAATGTATCAGTTCTTCCTGATTGACAGAAACAGAATCTATTTGAGTAAGGAAGCTTCTTATAGTGACTATCCATTATCTGAGAAGGTATCACATTTAATCTGGTTAACATAAAGACTCTTCTATATCGTGGGACAGTTAAATATTTTAAATGTTCTGAAGAGGCTCTTGGGTATGACAAATCTAAATAAACGGAGGGGGGATTATACCCCATTGAAGTCCCTCCCCTCCCCAAACCCCATCCTCCTCAGGTTCCACCCCTAAAATATCCAGGTATTTCCCAACATAGAGCTGACAACCCTAGTTTCAGAGAAGCTTAAAAGCTGCTCTGCCACCTTTTGATATTCAGCGCCGAAAGTGTGGTTCCCTTTTGGTTCAAGTGAAGCCCATCTCCTCTGTAGAGGTTCAGCTTGTCCCAGAAAGTTTCCCAGTGCCTAAAAAATCTAAACCCTTTCTCCCCACACCACTGTCTCATCCACACATTGAGACCCCTGATCTGGCCCTGTCTAGCTGACCCTACACGTGGAACCAGGAGCAATGCTGAGAATACTACTTCTGAGACCCTGGACTTTAACTTTCTGCCTATTTTTCCCCTTTCAGGGCCACATGACTATATTTCCCAATATCATTGGTGTCAATGTGCACAATGAATGCTGACTGCTTCCCAGCCTCATCTATCAACCTATCCAGGCAGCGCGTGATGCCCACAGGCAAATCATCATGCAGTCAAAACACAGGTCACAGATTTCTAATAATCAAATAACTGAATTCTACTTTATTTTTGCCTTATCCTTCATATGTAGAAATATATAATAATAATAATTTATTAGGTCTATGACCGCAGTCTTGGACCAAGGAAAGAGGGAGGGTAGAAATATGTATTACTGACAGTAGAACAACCCCAGTTCTTCTTTACACGATTATGAAAAAAGTATGATAAAAACAACTTGCTACTACAAGGGATTTGATGTGTTCCTATTTCATCCTGTTTAAGGTCTGATTGAGAACCCTGTGATGTCTATGAGAGCTTTCCAGTTCATGTAAATGAACTTTAGTTAAAGCACTGATATGGATACAATCTCTGATGTGCCCAAAGAACTGGATCCAACCATAAATTTTCTTCTTTTTAATAAAGAGCCATTAAAACCAAGGAGGCACTGGAAACACTTCCTGTACTAGATTTCTCTTACTTTTTGCTTCTTGGCAATAATATCTGCTTCTAAGAAGAAATCGTATGAAGTTTAATAAGATAATCTGTGTGGAGAGATTTTCATAATGTCAAAAATTAAGACAAATGGCTGAATCTGCTACAAGTGATTAACAGGGGAGCAATAAAAGAGACTCATGTTCTGGTGGGATTATATTTATACAATGATTTCTTTGAGCTTACATAAACAGCCAAACAGCCTAGACTATGTGCTCCATTTCTAGCTGTGGGTAGTTTGACCCTAAGACAGCAGTGTGTTAAAATGCACCACACATACTTACAACAATAGATTAACAGAGCAATCCTGTGCACACCCATCGTGATCTAAACCTATTGACTGGAGTAACTCTGCATAGGAATACACGTTTGATCATTGCACCAGAAGGGAAGGGGCAAGGATGGAGCACAATTTCTACAGCGCTACCTGTGTTGTTGCACCTGTATCTCAATTTGACTCAGGATGTCAGAAGGGAATAACTGGATTAGTGGTGCTGAATCAACATCAACAATAGTCTCCATCATTAAGGCAGTGCAATAGCATTATACAAAGAAAAGTGGGGGACCAGCAAAGATTTGCAGGGAGGATCTCATTGCCCCATCTCCCATTGTTTCTTCTTTTTCTTCCCCGAAAGTCCCCATAACCTGCCTCCATTTCTTGCTTCTTTTTGAAGTGTTTTTTTCAAGATTTCAGATTTTATACTTTTCTCAGGCTTATAGAAAGTTCTGTCTAGTCTGTTCATGGCCCCAACCTCTGGATTTAAGTGAGAAGTCCACCATCCCTAGAGGAAAGTTTGGCTGGGAATAAGACTTGATGCAGGTCGAAAAAGAACTTTGAGGCAGGCTGAGGACTGAGATAAGGCTTCAAAAGAGAGTCAGAGTGGTTAAGGAAGAATGCTAAATAGAAAATCAACTAAGAAAAACAAAGCTGTGGGTAGGGTAGTATAAGAACTTGGGGGAAAAGGGCTGAGAAGGCAAAAAGCAAAAAGGTACCGATGAGAGATAAGGCCTTGGAACAGGGTTGCTAAGTTCCTCTTCACCACTGGTGAGAGGTTTTTTTGGGTGGAGCCTGAGGAGGGCAGGGTTTGAAGAGGGGAGGGGCGTCGATTCCATAGACTCCAATAGCCAAATCGGCCATTTTCTCCAAATGAACTGATCTCTATCGGCTGGAGATCAGTTGTAATAGCAGGAGATCTCCAGCTAGTACCTCGTGGTTGGCAACCCTAGGCCTTGGAAGCCAACAGAACATTGAATGGATGTGACTTTGAGAGTTGTATAGAAGAGGGAATTCTAATGTGACTTCTAATATCATTGTAGCATTGTGACCTGGCAATCTTACGGGGATATTAATGGCCAGTTTCACATATTGTAATGACTGTTTCTTTGACTACAAGATCCAGTTTCTTGTGACATTATTGCAAATGATAGGAAGCATAGCAGATGACCCTCTACCCAAAGTTGCTGTAGCCACATTGCACTAGCTACTCTGGGCATACCAAGTAATGCTTGGAGTGACAGGTGCAGTAAGGGTTCTCTGAGCACCTTCCCAAACTCAGGCTCCAGGACTTTGGTTTGAGGAGACAGTCTCAGTTAGAATGATATAAAATCCATATAAGGGTAGATCTAACCACTGTGTACTATTCCAGCCACATATATGAAAAGGACATGGGTGTCACACTGAAACCTACAGCCCATTTCTTCTACAATAATTTATTAAACACCATGGAGCATACCTGTTTTTTAATCACACTGATTTTCCAAATAAAATAAAATAAAACAAAAATCCAGGAATATAGCTCTTCCACCCCTTGTAAACAAATGCATCTTTTCCAATGTGACAAACTATGCAAAAGTTGTACAATTCTGTGCTCTTTATACTAACTTTATTTTTAGGGACTAAAATGAATAATTCAACCAGATACTTTAATTGTAAGGTTCATTCAGAAAGCTAGGCTGTAAACGAATTTTAACAGCCACGGTCTGTGAAAATACCAAGTGTACTGCCTTCAGGCATATTGTAAAGGTTTCCAGAGTTCTGGGCTATAATATGTCAGGAAGATGCCCGTTCATCAATCAAATGCCATAAGGGAGTAAATTGGGAAGTGGGGTATTAGGAATAAACAGTTCTAAAAAGGGAGAAAGGCAGTGACAGGCTGCCCTAACAGAGCAATTTTGTTTCTAAACATAGAAGCGATTTCAAGGCCTCTGTGAATGCAGAGGAGACAATTATTGGCTAAACAAATAAACTAGTGTCTTTGAACCTCAGGCCCGCGCCAACATGGTTGCTTGTGGCTTTAGCAGAAAAGCGACGTTATACTTCAAGCCCCTTCCTCCCGTTGCTGTGCTAATATGTGTCACTTTAAGAGATTGATTAGGTGACCTGACTAGAATAGAGGGGAACATTTGAAACAGGGCTACAAAATTTGCACAGTTCTGTTGTCTTAAAAGTACTTTGGCATTTAGTAGAAATGGCAGGACAAAGAGGCCACGATGCTCTTAAAATCACCTACTCATTCCTTCCTACTTTCTTCGATCGAAATAAATTGGCTCAACTTTGCATTAATTAGAATTGTAAGTAACTTGTAAGGTGCCTATGAATGGTGACCGGAGAGGTATCTAGAGTCAGGACAGAAGGATCCAGAGATGATTCACAAGACAGTTTTACTTCCATGCAGGACAAACTATGTACATTGTTGCTTTTAAAAAATACAGCTGTGAGCATTGAGGACAGGACATGGCTGCCACTTGTAGCTACTATGTAAGTAAGGTGGATTGGGGGGATCACACATTATATGTAACAGGCTGTCAACAAATATCCTCTGTTCCTAAAATCTCCCCATACTACCCATAATATCATGAGGTGCTGATGTTGAATTCAACCTGGATTGTATATCCTGATTCCCCCTCATCATCTGCATTCATGAGAATCCTGTATAATGTATCATGGAGACCCGTTTGATGAGAAGGACAATGTTATTTATATATTTAATTTAAACAATCATGCCCTGCCCTTCAAGCAATAACTGTTTCCCAGCATAAATGTTTGGCTCTGTCTCAAGATGTAAATACGTGTCTCAGGATGTTCACATCCATTGCCTCAGTTTGAAGTATAGTGCTTTGAATGGGGGGTTGTACTTATAGAGAAAGCACAACTGAACTTGTCTAATTGCTTGTTGAAGTCCATGTGGAGGCATATTTCTATCATAACTTTGTTGCATGTCTAATCTCTGATTTTCTCTTGTATCCTCTTTTATGTTGTATGGATTTTTAAAAAAACAAATCCTTCAATTTTTGTGTTTCTTTCTTTTGAAATTTCTGATGCTATTATGGTTTCCATGTTGATGTGTTCCCTCAAAGGCTCATATCAAGTGTCCACTGTGATTGGCAATTGCACTGATGTGAATGTTGGTCGATCTATGCCTTTGTTTGGTTATATTGACTCAGAATTATTGGCTTGGTTGATATTTTATCAGTGAGCATTAATTTTTCAGAGAATGATGTGGTTCTGTTAAGTATCCATGGTAGTTTGGAAGAGATGATCCAACTAAAATGAAGGAAAAGATTTATATCTCTGTATGGGAAAGATTTAAACAAAGTTGCCGGTTTAAACAAAGTGTATCCTTTAGATGATCAATTTTCTTCACACAACACATAATTAAATAGTGGAACTCCCTGCCCCAGGATGTGGTGATGGCTGCCAAACTGAAGGCTTTAAGAGGAGAGAAGACATGTTCATTGCTACTAGTCAAAATGAATGCTAGTCATGATGCATCCCTATTCTCTACAGTCTCTGAGAAGCATGCCTATTATATTAGGTGCTGTTGAACACCTGCTGCAATCATCTTGCTTGTGGGCTACGCAGAGACACCTGCTTGGCCACTGTGCGAACATACTGCTGGGCTTGATGGACCTTGGTCTGATCCAGCATGGCTTTTCTTATGTTCTTAAAACCCTTTGAAATCTAAAAAAAAATGGGATGATTTTATTTTAAAAAGGTAAGAATAGCATGGAAACATTCATTCTGATGGAAGGTGGGAGACTCAGAGAGCAATCCTAAGCAGATATACTCAGAATTCTACTCAAGTCTACTTAATGGGGGCTTACTCCTAGGAAAGTATTTATTTATATAGAAAATATATATGCTGCCTCTCCAAATATCTGCTTGAGGTGGCTCATAACTCACACAACACATCAAAACAAACCATTAAAAACAAAACAGGGCATAAAACAGCGCAAAGCAACCTGTAACAGCTTAAAATGATATTCATAAAACAGTCTTCAGGCTAGAAAATTGCAATATCGACTAGCAGTGAGAGGAAGTTTGTAAGGATCCTTTTACATTCATTTATTTACAAAAAGATAGATCTTCACAGCTCTAATAGTTAATGGTATAATATAGGAAAATATTTGGTATGGTGCTCCTTCCAGAATACATCTGTTCTTGGAAATTCATCAAGTTGTGGACTTTCTAATTTCATGTAATTATGTTGATTTTGATCTCTCCTGGTATCTTTTCTTCCTCTGGGAAATTTATGTCATGTTCTGGCATTAGCCCCATATCCTCCTTAGTTAGTTTAATTTCTAACAATATCTATAGTACGTCTCCTGTCATTTCATAGTGATCCTCCTGTTTCCTCCGCTGACCTCTTGTTCCTTATTCATTTTAAAATATTTCATAGAATTTATCTTAGCCCCCTTGTGTAAAGTACCTTTGTGCTGTTTACTTATCTTTAACTTCATTTCAAAATCTCCTGAGTTCTGTTGGTTCCCTGACATTTTATGACTCACATGAGCTTCTTCCTTGTTCTTCTGACATAGGGCGAAAACGCATGGTCGCTTTAGCCTCCTTTAATTCCCTGTTTCAGCCAGGATTCAGCCAGGATCGAACGCACGTTCGGCGAAATGCATGCATTCGATCCTGGCTGAATCCTGGCTGAAACAGGGAATTAAAGAAGGCTAAAGCGACCATGCGGTTTCGCCCATACAAAATTATTCTTCTGAAGTACAAAATTATTTATGGTGTATAGAAAGTGGGCAGTTTTAAAACACTCGTACCCTCTATCGCTGATCAAGGGTGCTCCAGGGTCCCCCTGCTGGATTCTCTCCACCATGCCTCTCTACGACTGTGAGCCCAGCTGAGGAGGGCAGTCGGCTCTCTAGCTCTAGGTTGTTTTGTTTATCCAGATTCACCCAGAAAAGACTCCAGGCAGAATCTCTCTTTTGACAATGGGCTGCCTTCTTGGCTCTTCCCCTTCCCCAGCACTCTGCTTGGTCAGGCACTTCCCTCTGTCAATGAATCTCTTGCCACATCCAGTAGTCTCAGCTGCCTCAGACTGTACTGCATACAGAGGCGGAGGGGTTTTCTTCTTCTTCTTCTTCTTCAGCCAAACGGAATGTGCTTCGTTTACTGTTTTTACAATGTCTCTTCTCTCTGGGACAATGTCAGGATCTAAAAGAACCCAAGATGACCAATGCACATTCTTGAACTCCAGCAGGGGGAATGAGCCAGAGGGAATGGGAAAGAATCCAATTCAAATGGCCATCAGCAACTACACAGAGGAGGCTAGGAGATGTTGACTTTGGCTGGAGGCCTTGCCAGGGGATGGAAGGGTCAGAAGTTCTGCCCAAGAACAAATGTTTAGGTCTAGCTAGTCTCCTTGCTTTGTGAAAATCCAAAATTACAGCAATGAACACATTCCTGAACATGCTTTTCTGGAATTAAAGGGTGTGTCAAACAGGAGAGATTTCAGTCCAGAACATGATGTAGCCCAGGGATGGGGAACCTTTTTCCTGCCAAGGGCCATTTGCACATTTATAACATCATTCGGGGGCCATAACCAGGTGTAGATCTCCCGGCGGGGGAGAGGCTAGGGTTTCCAGGTCTCCAGCCACCACCTGGAGGTTGGCAACACCAGGGGAGGCCACACAGAGAAGGCCTGGAGGGCACCTCTGCTCCCCCCATCCTCCCCCCCAGGCGGGAGGGCAGCCAGCGGTGGGCCCGAGCAAATGAGGCGCTAGGAGGCGCAGCCCACAGCCGATCCGCAGGGAAGGAAGGGAGGAAGGAAAGAAAACAGAGAAAAAGGAAAAGTGAGGGAGGGTAAAAGAGAGAGAAAGGGAGAAAGAAATGGAGGGAGGGGGGAGAAAGAAAGAAAAGGATGGAGGGAGACAAAGAGACAGAAAAAGAGGGAGAGAGGGAGAGAAAGGAGAGTGACAGAAAAAGAGGAAGAAAGAAAGCCTTTTCCCCCCACACACACGGGCGCACGCCGGTCCCACACGACCAGGCCCCAGCCTCCACTCCTCCCCCCCACACACACACATCCGGCCCTGGAGCTCCCGAGGGCCATGGAAAATGTCCTCTGGGGCCGCATACAGCCCCCGGGCCTGAGGTTCCCCATCCCTGATGTAGCCCCTGTAAATGTCTTTTTGTCAAAGTGTGGAGAACTAGGTGAAAAGATTTCATTGGTCAAGGCAAGGAAGGATATTCTACCATGGAAGAAGAAGAGGAGGAGGAGGAGGAGATTTTTATATGCTGACTTTCTCTACCACTTAAGGAAGAATCAAACCATCTTACAATCACCTTCCCCTCCTCACAACAGATCCCCTGTGAGGTAGTTGGGGCTGAGAGAACTCTAAGAGAACTATGACTAGCCCAAGGTCACCCAGCTGCTTCATGTGTAGGAGTGGGGAAACCAACCCGGTTCACTAGACTGGCGTCTGACAGATTAACATCTGCCACTCATGTGTAGGAGTGGGGAAGCAAACAGATTAGAGTCCACAGCTCCAAACCACCGCTCTTAACCACTACACCATGCTGGTTCAATTGGAATGGAATGGACCTACTATGACTCCTCGCATTTCAGAATGTTTTGTCCTCAATAACTTTAATTCTACCATCACCAACTATATATGTTTCTCTGTTTATGTCTGCCAAGTTAGGAGGTGACTTCTTGCATCTGACAAAGTAGGCACAGGGCCAGCCTGTCTGCTAGGTGACCCTAAGTGATGGCTTAGGGTGCTACATATGGAGGGCTATAAACCATCCTTGCCCCCACCTGCGGCATCTGGGTCAACTTCAGCAAGTGGCAGCCTGGGAGGTGCTCCCTATCCCCAGTGAGTGGCTGCAGGGAGCCTGCTCTTTTCCTCCCTCCCTCCATGGGGGAGGGCAGGGCAACACCAGACCTGACCTGGCCCTCTTCTTCTTTCTCTCACCATCTCGCCTCTCTTTATGCCTCACTGGAGGAGGGTGGTTGGTGACTTCCTGCCTTAGTGTTTTGGGGGTGGAGACAATTGGAGCTGCTGGGTTGTGCCACCATTATTGGGGGATGGGGGAGGATGACTGGCAGAAGCTCCCTGCTGCAGTGTGGGAAAGGGCAGATGACAGCTTCTTGCAAATGCTCAGAAGAGGAGTGTGAGTGATTGCTTCCCTGCATTGCAGAAGGGGGCGCTGCCTAGGGCACCAAAAGTGGTAGGGCTGCCATGGAGTAGGAATTATGCTGGAATAAATTAGTTAACCTTAAGATGTGGCGGGACTCCATTTTTTAAAATTCAAAGTAAGCTTGGTTGAAATCCAAGACCATACAAAGCCTACATTCACATTGCACATGTGTGAAAAAAAAATTGGCTGTTCTTTGAAGGAAGATGATGTCAGCTAAAAAGAGGAGCAAGGAGAACGAGAAAATGCTCTTTGCAGTTTACAGATCCTTTTTCTTTGTCACCTGAAGATGTTGAACTATGGCAACACATGGAATTAATAGGCCTGCACTGTTAATAGATGTTGATGAACAAAGAGAATCTTTACTGCTGGAATCCTATCAGATTTAGGATTGACTTACACTCCAATCCTAAACAACAGTTTTTGGGAAAGGAGGGGTAAGTTTATATATTATGGCAGCCATGCAGAAACCACTTTAAATAACTCCATGTAGTGGCTATTCTCATGTGACAATCCATTTTGAAGGCTGCTACACAGGTGAACCATTCTTTTGGGATGTTTATAGAAGGCACCCTGTAGGTCAGTAATGGCCCAGTGCTTGCACAGGGGACTACCTTTACCTTTTTATAGAGGCTTGCTACTGGGAGGAAACCACAGCTACATGGGGGAATTGAAATAGGGTTGCCAGGTCCTTCCTTGCCACCAGCGGGAGGTTTTTGGGGCGGAGCCTGAGTAGGGTGCGGTTTGGGGAGGGGAGGGACTTCAATGCCCTAGAGTCCAATGCTCAAAGCAGCCATTTTCTCCAGGTGATCTGACCTCTATCGGCTGGAGATCAGTTGTAATAGCAGGGGATCTCCAGCTACTACCTGGAGGTTGGAAGCCCTAGATTGAAAGTAGACACCAGTGAGAACCACAAGGTGTAGGATACCCACTGTTTCCTATATATGGGCATACTACTGATGATATGATATGATATATGATATGATGTGATGTGATATGATCAAGTGTGGCCTTATCTGAGGATACTTAAATACATGGATTGAGACTAACACACACTGATAAAAAACAGATACTTCTGCAAACTTGGCGGAACCCTCAGGTTAGCAGAAAAATCAGAAAACCTTAAAAAATACAGAAAAAATGCCCAGTGGATTGTGATCCTTTTATAGAACTGGCACCGAAGCCAAAGTACCCTTCATAATGCTGTACATCCAGTGACAGACTGGGGGGGGGGGAACCACTCTGGAAAAGGACCCCACCCCCTGGAAGGAAGGAGGAAGAGGCTGCCTGTCTGCCCCATCCACCTACCCAAAGAAGGGAGGGAGAGGCAGCCCACCCAGTGGGCCATGTACAGCTTCCCCTTTGCCTCATAACACTAGGGTTCACCATGTCCAGGGCTCCCCCTCACACCTGAATTGGTCCAACCCAGTGGCAGAAGGGTGGTTCAAGGCCTTGGGCAGACCATGTGTGGCCTCCACGGTGCCAGGCTTGGACAGGCTGCACCAGGGTCAGGTGGGAGGCACACTGCCCTTTTCCCATGGGACTGGCCTGACCTAGGTGTGGGGGGAGGCCATCAGCCCAGCAGGAAAAATCTCAGTGGCCATAATTGCCAGTCTGCCAATGTGTACATCAGTGCTACATTTAGAAGAAGCAAACCCTGAATCAAAAAGGAAAGAAACAAAGGGAAAGAGACAGAAGTAAAAAACAAAACAAAATTACCGAAACAAAAAGAGCAAAAGAAAAGGAACTCACTGAGCTTAGGATGTCTCTCCATCTAGAATTGCATGGACAACAACATTGTGTTCTCATGAGTTCATTAGAGGAGTTATATATTGCTGTGTAATACCAGAAGAAGCAGAAGCAGAAGAAGAAGAAGAAGAAGGAGTTGGTTTTTATATGCCAACATTCTCTACCACTTAAGGAAGAATCAAACCAGCTTACAATCACCTTCCCTTCCCCTCCCCACAACAGACACCCTGTGAGATAGGTGGGGCTGAGAGAGTGTGACTCTCACCCAGCTGGCTTCATGTGTAGGAGTGGGGGAACCAACCCTGTTCATCAGATTAACATCTGCCGCTCATGTGGAGGAGTGGGGAATCAAACCTGGTTCTCCAGATTAGAGCCCACTGCTCCTAACCACTACACCACACTGGTTCTGAACCCTCCCCCAAGATCAAGGCAACCCAGACCACTTTGAACCTTCACGTGGAGATTAGTGATGACATAATTCCCTGTCCTGAAAATATTGTCCTTCTTAGCAGCTGCACATCACCATGTGCTGCCACCCCATCTCCTGACATGGATTGTTTTATCGGGATCACCTTTTAGCCCAATCTGCGTAAGGATCTTTACCGTATGGATATGCAAGACTTCTCCGTGTCAATTGGAGGAGACATCCAAGCTTAGAGGGCTCAGGCACAGGTTTTATAGGATGTCAGAACAAAATGATTTTTTATTGAGGAAGGGTCAAATGAGTTGTACTTTTTGTTGTGTCACACTAAACAATGTAGGAAGCATGTTAAAAAAAAAACCCCTCTGGGCTCCCCATCGAAGGCCAAAGCCCTGAGAAGTGATTTAAAGCTACATTATCCTGTTTCTAATTCCTTCTCTTTCTTCCTGCGGAAATGTAATTGCAAGAGGCTGGGAGAAGGGATTGGTGCACTGGCTTCTATGTCAGCCTTGCAGAGAGTAATAAAGTCCTTTTTTATGAGCTTTCCCCTAGCCTAGCCCTACTTTTCCAAATTAGAGGAGACAATATGGCAATTTTAGCCAGCTCTATAAGATCAGATTAATTTGCAAACTCAGCAACAATATCAGAACCCAATTTAAGCGACCATTCAAGGAAATATTCTTGAATTTAATCCATTTCCTATTGAGCTGAAGCACAAGACTCCAGGAGTCCCCCACTCCCCTGCACACACAACACAGATTTCTTCAGGACCTAAAGCAAAAAGCCCAGCATAATCATTTTTGACTCCTTAATAAAGCCCCGGCTCATGGATTTCACGATAAGGTGTAATTTTAGAGGGTAAGATTAGTCCATGACAGTTCAAGGATTTAGAAACTGTATGTGACACTGGAAAACCGAACAGTAAATTTACATGCACTGAAAGGCTATAGCTATGGGGCAAAAACCATACCGGCAGTAAAGCAAATGTCAAAATTCCTATGGACTGGAACAGAGTTGGATAGCACCCATGGCAGTTATAAATAGGCTGTTAGATAATTTTGCTTGGCATGTGAGTGGTTATTACATGTTCTACAGGAATTCTCTGAATACTTCTGTTGCATTGTTGTGCAGCCTCTAGATTTATATCCGTGGTCAGAAGTTTACATTCGGACCATGTCTGTTTTGGACAGAAAAGTGTGCGATGGACAGAGTTGCCACTGAAACAGTGCCCCTGTGTCAAGATCCTCCTCTTCTCCTCCATCACGTGGTTAAAGAAACACGTGATTTGATATAACTCCCTTATGCATTTCAGCCTTTCTCTCCCAGTAGCGACTAGCCAGCATGGTGTAGTGGTGAAGAGCGGTGGTTTAAAGCGGTGGAGTCTGATCTGGAGAACCGGGTTTGATTCCCATCGCCACTCCTCCATGTGAGCGGCGGAGGCTAATCTGGTGAACTGGATTTGTGTCCCCACTCCTGCACATGAAGCCAGCTGGGTGACCTTGGGCAAATCACATTCTCTCAGCCCCATCCACCTCACAGGGTGTCTGTTGTGGAGAGGGGAAGGGAAGGAGATTGTAAGCCGGTTTGAGTCTCCCTTAAGTGGTAGAGAAAGTTGGCATATAAAAACCAACTCTTCTTCTAATAATAATAATGTGAAGGAGAAATAAGAAAACACGCGTCACCATGCCACATATTCTGATAACTAAGCACTGCGCAGAGAACAGGGAGATCTCAGCCACTTTGGGCATGCTTTATGGACTCACACTTTCAACTTTTATGCTTCATGAATTTAAGAATAAGCTGGAATCATGTATGAGGATGCTGTGTATGAGGATGTCATTGAGAATGGTTCAGAAGCTGCCATTCAATAGACAATGCAGTCGACCAGCTTATAAGAAGGAGAGATCAGAAGCTCTTTAAATCAGTAGTGTGCAATGGAATTATTTGTTTTGGGCATAATTTAGAAGTGCTGTCTTTGATTTATAAAATTAAACCAACTTTTTGGTCAGGGTTTCAAGTACCTTTGCACTCATCTAATTACAAACACCTTCTCCCCCACTGTGTGTTTCTTCTCTGCACACAAACCCCTCCCCATCACAGCCCTCCCCGGATGACTTGTATGAATGCTGCAGGACCGGATGCAAGATGGCGCCATGGCAGGAGTCCTGTAAGTGAGCTCCTAGATATTTCTAATTTTTTGGCCACTGAAACGAACATTAAACTCAGGGAAATGACATTAATACGAACCAGCTAGCTCTATGAATGCTACTCTCTCTGCTTCTGCAGCCCAGTGTTAATAGCTGACATACTCAGGTACATCCTCAGAAGTGTGGCACTCTCTTACAGGACTCTGTGCAATGGAGACACTGAGGGAAAGGTCTTGTAAGGAAAAGCTTCATGTAGTAAAGGTCTCCTTTCCAGACTCAGATTTGGTAGCACTGGGGAAAAAGACGAATCAGTTCCTCATGCTGGGTCATGTTAATTCTTCAGACCTTAGAACTGAAAGATCTAAGGCTGGAGAGAAGATACCTCCACATATATCTCCTTTGCAGTCTACCAGCGCTTATGTTCTACTTAGCATATGAGAAGAGGGGCTGTGGCTCAATGGTAGAGTGTCTGCTTGGCATGCAGAAGGTCCCAGGTTCAATCGCCAACAATTGCCAAAGCGGCCATTTTCTCCAGGTGAACTGATTTCAATTGGCTGGAGATCAGTTGTAATAGCAGAAGATCTCCAGCTAGTACCTGGAGGTTGGGACCCTGTGAGGGTTGAAGCAGGATCATTCTCCTTTTGCCATTAGTATACCTTGGTCATGACCTGCAGGGACCACCCATTCCTGGGTGGTGGTAGGGAGTGTAATTCTGTCTCCACACTAACTCATTACTTGTACCCCTTTTGGAAAAGAAGAGCCTGAAATGGTTGCAGTCTGATGTCTGTCGCTTGCTGAAATTAGTGCTGCACAAAAAATAGTTGGGACGGTATTCTTGTTTATAGTCTTCATCGCAGGCTTGAAGAAAACTTCTTGATAACTTCTAGAAAGACTGGGTTTGCCAGAATTATTATTAGATGCGCAGAGTCTGATCGATCATTTTGAAGCAACAAAATTAATATTTTAAAGGACATAAATCTGGTCACTGAAAGCAAAAAATATATATATTATCCTTGCCACTGCACAACCTCTCATCATAATTAGGACTAAAAATAAAAAGCTACGTTTAAATGGAGTGGTTCAGAGTTTGCTGGATTGCAAACAAACATCAAATAAAGGAGCGACATGCTAATTGGAAGCTTGATCATTTAAGATACATTTGTTGGCATACGTTAGGGGCTTGCTATCTTTTAGCAGCATTAAATCATTCCACGAGAGCACTGCCAAAAACCCTCTTCATTTCCTTTCAGTGACTTCTTGTTGCCCTCAGTTCAAGTTTAATAGAAAAGGAAGGACATGATGTAGTTTTAATGACAGGAAACCAATGCCTTCCAAATGAATAAATACCATCACTGGCTGCCACAAAGTGTGCTAATTATTTCCTTTGATAAATTAAAAGCTGTAAAAGTCTCTAAAACATAGAGTGTGCAGATTACAGTCAAGCTTTCCCTGTTGTAATACTGAGAGTTAGTCTAATGTAATATATATATATATATATATATATATATATATATATATATATATATATATATATATATATATATATACATACATACACACACACACACACACACACACACACACACACACACTGGTCTCTTGCATATAAACTGAAAGTATATAGTTTGACCCCCAAACCAAGGCAGTGAATGACTCAAAATGTTATGACAAACCCATGTCCTCTTTCAAATTGCCAAGTAATATTTGTGAAAACTGTGTGCATTATAAAGTCAGGGTTCAGAAATAGGTCAAACTGTGTTAGAACAAGTGTAATGGCAAGATCATACAGTTTATTAAGTAGCATTACTTTTATTCCACTTTATCAGAGCCCTTTAAAGTCCTTGAATGATGGCACACAGACTAGGACAAATACAAATGTAGAGATATATGCCCCAGCGTGTTTTCTCAAATGCAAAAATGCCAACCTGCATAGCTTGTGTCAAGGGAATGTGCATGCAGAACTGTTCTCATGAAAGGGAAAGGTGTTGAGGGGAAGGTGTTCCAAGTATGCTTCAGAACTATTGTGCCTGGAACCAACTGCTAGATAAAGGTAGGGTTACCAGAGTGGGGCAGAATGATAAGCTGCAGTACTGCAGTCCAAGCTCTGCTCACGACCTGAGTTCAATCCCAACGGAAGTCGGTATCAGGTAGCTGGCTCAAGGTTGACAGCATCCCATCCTTCTGAGGTCGGTAAAATCAGTACTCAGCTTGCTGGGGGTAAAGGGGAGATGACTGGGGAAGGCCCTGGCAAACCACCCCATAAACAAAGTCTGCCTAGAAAACGTTGGGATGTGATGTCACCCCATGGGTCAGGAATGGCCCGGTGCTTGCACAGGGGACCTTTACCAGTCTCAAGGCGAAGGCAGGAGTTCTTGCAGAATGACAACCGATCTTCAGATTTCAGACATCATTGTAGAAGTGATATGCTAATGTCTTCATGCACAAATATCGTCTATGGACTAATTTGTTACAATATCATCTTGTCTTTCTCCAGGAGGTTGCAGACCAAGGGTCCCTAACATGGTGCCTGTGGGCTCCATGGCACCTACTGACATCTTTCTTGGTGCCCAAGTGTTCTTAGAAAGAGGCTGGGGCTCTTGCCTTGCGGGGCTTCTGATCTACCAAAGGAGTTCTGAAGGGGTGGGCAGATTAAAACAACATTGTTTCAGTTGCAGCTTCCACTGGTGTTGGTTTTATTCTGTGTCAATCTTTTCCCAGAGTATTTTTTTAAATTACCCCTCTTCTCCCTTGCATTTGAGCTTCCTCTGTGTGTGCATCTCTGCCTCCAACAGTTGGGTTCTCAAACTCCAGGTTGTGGCTGCACTTATTTGATTAACTTCCATATTGGAGCCCAAGTTTTACATTTTTCTAACCTCCAGGTACCAGCTGGAGATCTCCTGCTATTACAACTGATCTCCAGCCTATAGAGTTCACCTGGAGAAAATGGCTGCTTTGGCAATATGGACTCTGTAGCATGGAAGTCCCTCCCCTCCCCAAACCCCACCCTCCTCAGGCTCCACCCCAAAAACCTGCCGGTGGAGAAGAGGGATCTGGCAACCCTATGCAGCAGCCATTTTGTGGTTTTGCCCTTCGCCCTTTGCCACAATACCAAAATGGTTGGGGGACCCCTAAGGGTTTCCAGCTCAAGGTTGGAAAATACCTAGAGATTTTGGAGGTGGAGTCTGAAGAGGGGGGTTGGGGAGGGGAGGGACTTCAATGAGGTATAATGCCATAGAGTCCACCTTCCAAAGCGGCCATTTTCTCCAGGTGAACTGATCTCTGTCCCCTGGAGATCAGTTGTAATAGCGGGAGATCTCCAGCCACCACCTGGAGGCTGCAACCCTAGGGCCTCTGCTCCACTGTGAGCCACTGTGCAATTCACATGTAGCGTTGTGTTTTTAAGGCTACACCTGTAAATGGGTCATCTACTTGGAATTCATAGGAATTACAGGAATTTATCATAACATGATCTTTTGATTGGGCTCATAGCAACCCTGTTGCTAGCTATACAATCAGTAAGGGTAGCTGAACACCACCAATAGAACTGTTAATAACAGAATCTTTGTTCTGACTACGGTGGAGAAATTTGTCATTCCCAATCAGAGTATCATAGTATAGTGTCTGCCAAGAGAATGAAATGCAGAATAACGTTACATTGCAATGCAAGGTTGCCCTTTAAGTTAGGCATAAAAGGAGAAGAGTTAAATATAAAATAATTCCCTTGAAGCTCTAATTTGAAATCCCATCAGGGGCACTTGTTTACTAGCACTAATAGCTGACTAGCCCACAGCCTTTAAATTACTGCTTATTACAGCAGGGCTGTTCACACCCCTCCAGTTAAGGACCTGTCAGAATTTTCCTTGAAGCAACCACTGTTCAGGGGTTTATTAGAGCTTTGTGAGACTGTTTGCTATGAAGCCTGACAAACCTGTCTGGCCAAGATCAAATTATTCTGTTGAGATGAGACAATTCATGGTTTGGGAATGGGGTTGTTTTTGTTTTGGGAAAGCAATCGTTGGTGGATTTGTATCCCATTCGAGATATGCCATCTTGGTAAAGAAGAAAAGTATTCTCCTTCCTGTCCAGTGTTCAGTTTCTTCTCCTGATGTAAGCAAAAGCTTTAATTCTAGGAAGCAGGCTTGAGAACCAGATTGCTGTCAACCATAATCAGGAGAATAGTTGCTTTTACTGAGCATTGCTTTTTTTTATTTTAGTGTATGGAATATCCGTACAATCCAAGTATTCTGGCATCATTTATGAATAAGGTGAATATTAAACAAATGATATAGCTTCATCTGCAGGCTGCACAAAGTTTGTAGTGATTCTAAACTAGACGAGATATTGGGAGAACGAGGATTGGATTTCCACGAATTTTTTATTTTTAACTAGCCATCTCAGGGAAGACAATTTGGATTGGGCCAAAAGTAGCTTATTTATCAACATAATGCTTCCCGCCACCCCTACTGACAGCATTTCAGGTATTTTCCAGCAATTCTACACAGGCTGCCAAAGAAGATGAGGGCAGAAAGTGAAGAAGAAGAAAAAGAAGAGGAGTTGGTTTTTATACCTCGATTTTCTTTACCTTTAAAGAGTCTCAAACCAGCTTTCCTCTTCCCATAACAGACACCTTGTGAGGTAGGCGGGGCTTAGAGTGTTCAGAGTAGGGTTGCCAGGTCCCTCTTCGCTACCAGTGGGAGGTTTTTGGGGTGGAGCCTGAGGAGAGTGGGGTTTGGGGAGGGGAGGGACTTCAATGCCATAGAGGCCAATTGCCAAAGCGGCCATTTTCTCCAGGTGAACTGATCTCTATCAGCTGGAGATCAGTTGTAATAGCAGGAGATCTCCAGCTAGTACCTGGAGGTGGGCAACCTTAGGAATCAAATCCAGTTCTCCAGATTAGAGTCCTCCGCTCTTAACCACTATCCCATACTGGGTCTCCAGAGGATTAGAAAGGTACGATACAGTGCAGTAAAAGCAAGGTAATACATACAATGAACGTTGCAATAGACTACAGTCCTGTTCCATAAAAGAAGCCTCTTCCTGAAACAATTCCATTATATTGCAATTCTGATCCCTTTATAAAAGATGACCTCTTGAAGTAGGGTTGCCAGGTCCCTCTTTGCCACGGGCAGGAGATTTTGGGGGCGGAGCCTGAGGAGGGCAGGGTTTGGGGAGGGGAGGGACTTCAATGCCATTGAGTCCAATGGCCAACGTGGCCATTTTCTCCAGTTGAACTGATCTCTATCGCCTGGAGAGCCACTGTAATAGCAGGAGATCTTCTGATATTACCTGGAGGTTGGCAACCCTATCCTGAAGTGTGTGTGTGTGGGGGCCTTCCTGACCTCATCAGGCAGGCAGCTCCAC
The DNA here is from genome assembly GCF_029931775.1 of Euleptes europaea. Classification (NCBI taxonomy): domain Eukaryota; kingdom Metazoa; phylum Chordata; class Lepidosauria; order Squamata; family Sphaerodactylidae; genus Euleptes; species Euleptes europaea. The sequence continues at coordinate 54,436,977 of NC_079320.1, forward strand.
AAGGTAGGAGCCACTTTGGGGCACCCAATGAAGTTGGTGGGCAATAAAGTGAGGACAGAGAAAAGGAGATACTCTTCACCCAATGAGTAATAAATTGTACCACATCACAATATGTAACAAGTCATATAACATGCTAAATTATACCAAAACTGATATAGTAAAGAGAACTAGACTGAATAGCATCTCTGACCTTCCAGCAGCCAAAATCATGCTGTAATCTTCAAAGTTTCATGACATTTGAACAATTGTGCAGGCAAAAGGAATTAATATTATCAGAACAGGAAAACAGAAACAGTATTTACATAGGTACACTGTGCATGGAGTTGAGTCATGGAATTATCCACTGGCCGTGTTTGTGACATGGGCGATCCATGGCAAAGATATGAAGACCTGTGCTAATAAAGGGTGCTGAAGTACCTCAGCAATATAATTCCAGGAAAAAAAAAACCCTGTTTTGTACATCAAGCAACACTATCTGAGAACCTTCCAAAACTACCCCATGCTACCAACTATACCATTGGTGTCAACAAAGCATGATAAATCTAATCACTATAGCCAAAATAACTGTAGATAAATCTGAGGAGAACGGCTGTCAGTATATCTCAGGTAATGTTGCAGAAAAGCAAAAGATCCATTGCTTGTTTGATACAATCAAATCTAAATGGAATGAATACATTCCACTGTACCCAGATGATGCTTTGGGGGAAAGGCCCTCCTTCTACTAAAGGAGACAGGGAAATAAAGTAGCCAATACATATCAAGACCACCGGGTTAAATCTCAATCTCTACAATCATATTAATTACCTCACCAAGCCTGCTTAACATCTGATCAAAACCATTGCCATGGATAAACACAAAACTGATCTAGCCTGCTTTCCCTTTGATATTCTCATGATTTATGCAGCAATATGAGTGGGTGGCTGGCTGCTGGTGGTTTCACCAAGCCCAATGAAGAGTGCTCAACGAGTAGAAACCATCTCAGTCTTCAGGGAAATCATGAGAAGGTTTACACAAGATTGATCCCTCCTGCTTATGAGGTAGTTGAAAGAGGTTATGAACAAGATGTAGTCATCTCCACAGATAACAGGTATTATGCTTCTGCTACTGAGCTTCCTGACCATAAAAGCAATTGAAATGCAGGGTCCTCAAGAGCCATTATATGCCCTTGCCATAAAACTTTCATAGCCTGCAAAGAACTTGCAAAGCTTTCATATGTTAACTGGGTATGACACAATATCACACTCCAGTGACTGTGGAAAGAAGTCTTGATGGAAGATTCTGTTTAAACAACCCCACCTTTTTTTAATGGTATTGGACAAGACGGGTATTACTCAGATGATTAAACAAGTGTTTAAACAACTCCCCCTTTTTAATGGAATTGGACAATATGGCTATTACTCAGATGGACAAATACTTGCCACATTTATGGGCCCCCAGAAACCAAAACCATTGATCATGCCAGGCTACAACTATTTTCCAAAGGCAAGATAGATCCCCAGTAAAAGACGCTCTTTAGATACATGTTACTAATCACCAGGCAAAGATCTGGCTGCTAGGGCTGTAAAAAAAAAAAAAATTCGGTACAGTTCGGATTCGGCCGAATTTGGCCCTTGTGGGTTCGGTACGTGCCAAAGTCCGAACTCCCCCACTTCGGATCCGTTCAATTCGGCGGGAATTCAAAGTTCGGAAAAAAATTCAGCCGAATAAAGCCATTAAAAACACAATCGCGCCTTTCCGCGGCTCGGGGGGGGGGGGGCATTTTTGGGGTTAGAGGTCCCAAACTTTTGGCAGAGCTTCAAAGGACGTTTATTGAAAGACTCCCCAAGTTTTGTAAAGATTGGGTCAGGGGGGGCTGAGATATGGGCCCTGAAAGGGGTCCCCCCCACCCTTAATGTGCATCTCTCAGCAGAGCTTGCTGCCCACGCACAAAGCCCCCAGCCCCGACAACAGCTGAGAAATTAGCAAAACAACTGCAAACACAACCTTTTTAAACAACACCTTTGCAACACACAACTGAAACCTCCCCCCTCAAACCAGGGAGAGAGAGACTCGAGGGGGAACACACACCCCAGGCAGAACCGACGAAAGCCCCCTTTGGCTTCCCCCCCACCCACAGAAACTGCTCCCTCCCCACACACACACAGACTCTGCTTTCCCCCACACACACACACACATACACAGGAGAAAAATTATAGATTAAAGCCCCCAAAGGGGTCTTACTGTGGCTGTCTTCTGTTCCATCAAGAGGGGCTGAAGAGAGGACTTGTAATCCAAGATGATTCCAATTAGGCACGGAACGTTTTGCTCTGGAGAAGATGCACAGGATCTGATCCATTCATCCCAATAGGGAAAAGGGGAAAGGGGAAAGCCCATATCTCGGGACCGCCTGACCCAATGTTCACAAAACTTGGGGGGTATCTTAACAACACTGGTCTGAAACTCCGCTCAAAGTTTGGGATCTGCACCCCCCAAAATGCGCCCCCTGCAGCCATGGAAAGAGAAAAGGGGGAGGCGATATTTCTGCCCCCACTGAACCCATCTTTACAAAACTTGGGTAGTATCTTAAGAATAATTCACTGAAGCTATGCTAAAAGTTTGGGGGCTATATCCCCAAAAAAGCGCCCCCTGCAGCCACATAAATGGAAAAAGGGGGGAGGGGAAAGGGGGAGAGCCCATATCTCGAGACCCCCTGACCCAATGTTTACAAAACTTGGGGGGTATCTTAAGAACACTGGTCTGAAACTCCGCTCAAAGTTTGGGATCTGTACCCCCAAAAATGCACCCCCTGCAGCCATGGAAAGAAAAAGGGGGGAGCCCATATCTCGGGACCCCCTGACCCAATGTTCACAAAACTTGGGGGGTATCTTAAGAGCACTGGTCTGAAACTCTGCTCAAAGTTTGGGATCTGCACCCCCCAAAATGCGCCCCCTGCAGCCATGGAAAGAGAAAAGGGGGGGAGGCGATATTTCTGCCCCCACTGAACCCATCTTTACAAAACTTGGGTAGTATCTTAAGAATAATTAACTGAAGCTATGCTAAATGTTTGGGGGCTATATCCCCAAAAAAGCGCCCCCTGCAGCCACATAAATGGAAAAAGGGGGGAGGGAAAAGGGGGAGAGCCCATATCTCGAGACCCCCTGACCCAATGTTTACAAAACTTGGGGGGTATCTTAAGAACACTGGTCTGAAACTCCGCTCAAAGTTTGGGATCTGTACCCCCAAAAATGCACCCCTGCAGCCATGGAAAGAAAAAGGGGGGAGCCCATATCTCGGGACCCCCTGACCCAATGATTACAAAACTTGGGGGGTACCTTAAGAAGCTTCATCTGAAGCTCCAGTGAAAGTTTTGTTTCTGTACCCCAAAAAATACACCCCCTGCAGCCACAGAAAGGAGCAAATGTGCACAAGCACCCCCCCACACACACACACACACACGAGGATTTCGCTCTCTCTCTCTCTCTCCCTGGCTGGGCCGCACATCAGCTGATTCCTCCAGTACTCAATCCTGACTGATTGGCCAGAAGAAGACCCAGCTTGCCCACCGATTGGCCGGGGGAGGAGAATGCTGCTTACTGACGGTTATGCTGCTTACTGACGGCCGAATTTGCCGAATTTATTCGCGAACTCCCGAACTCGCTGAATCGGCCCCCCCGGTTGCCTGTCAGTTTTGAGTTCGGATCCTCCCGAACTAAAAACCACCGAATCAGGGGAAATTCAGCTGATTTTCAGTTCGGGCTGAACCGAATCAACAGCCCTACTGGCTGCAAACAGATCAAATGCATATAAGCAGAAACCTCCTGAACAAACCTCTGCCTACAAGGAGTCTGATGCATTATCAGTTGTTTAGACTAGGTTACCTCCTCTGTGTGTGTGAGAGAGAGAGTGAGTGAGAGAAAGAGAGAGAGAGAGAGAGAGAGAGAGAGAGAGAGAGAGAGAGAGAGAGAGAGAGAGAGAGAGAGAGAGAGCTAGTGCAAAACAAAATGCAAGATGCATCTGTTTCAAAAATGATTTGAAATGTATTACTTGCCTATGGCTGCAATGCCAGCAACTGTCCCAGATCTTTTTTGCTTAACCATTTCCTTGCAATCTTTGTACAAGTAGTAACTAGAGGATGATTTATTCTGCATCATTTTCAGAGCAGCAACTGGTTTTCCAAAAGCAGTCTGACCCTGATGTGCAAGTGATGAGTGACCTTGAAAATGACCTGTAAGGTCATTATTTTATCTACCTGCACCTTCTTTGTCACCCTGTATGTTTGGTTATGACACAGCCTCTTAAATCTGTTGGATGTCATTGGCATTTTGTTTTAGAAAAGGGAATCGTTGGATTATTTTAAAAGTTTCATTTAAAACATAAGCTACTCGTTGATTATTTCAAGACAATAGAAATTAAAAAGGAAACTGGTCTTGTTCCATAGGTGGCTTCAGAGATACCAGTTTATACCAACTCCTAGTCTGAAACACCCTCCTTCTTCAAAGATCAGGTGACCCCATTATGCAGAAATACCTAAGTAAGTCCCAATGTAAGTTTTCAATCTATAGGTGGTTTATTGCTTTATACTAATTCTTGGAATATTTGCTTAGATCAAATATTGATTAGCCACTTCAATGTCTTTAATTTCATTTGTTTAAATAGCTACTGTGCATAATTTCTTTCATTAATGGCCCAGAATTTAATGTACATTTGAGTAACTTCCATTCATTTCAATTGAATTTATATAGATGGTTGTGATTGGTTGCATCCCTTGTTCCAGTGTGCTGAATCTAGCAAAAACATAAATTTCATTTAGTTAGAACTCTTTTTTTTAATCACTAAGACTACTTTTACAGGCACTGAAATAATCCCACACTGAATTTCTTAAATGCAAAACTCTTTTGTAAAGTCAAAAGTCCATTCTGTTTATGCAAGAATAAGGCTTGATGAATGCAGATTTTTGTTGTTCTTTTGCTATAGCCACTTAAAATAAATCCTTCACTAGGACTTTCTTTAGCTGGGTTTTTCATTATTTCCAGAGGCAAAGCTGGCAAGGCAATTTATAATTCAATTTTTGCTAAATCCACAGCACCTAATATATATGTCAGGCATTTCAACAGCAGGGTACTTTGGGGGATAGGTGATAAATTGTGCTGATTATATGTGCAAGCTGTTCTTCCAAAACATCATATCAGAAAAGAAGGTAAGTACTATTAAGAAAATGTAACATATCTTCAGAATGTCCAGTAACATAACTGATAATCACTTCATAGGACTAGATTTTCCCTGGAGGTTTGCTACTAAATATTAAGGTCTTAGAGACTTTTTGATAACGTTCATCAGGTAGGAAGGCAAAATATGGGATGGCTTGCACAAGAACCTCATGTGCTGTTAGAATTTCAGTGGGCACATGGCAATAATTCATTTTTGCTGTGAGAAGGGACTTAGCTGTGGAAGCCGGGATGATTCCTGATTACACTAGTGAGAAATTTAAATGCTGTGTTAAAATATAACCGCAGATGATCTCTTAAACAGTGTCCATGTATTTCCCTATGAATACAATAATAATAATATTTATTTATTTATGTGTGTGACCTGAGGGGGGCCAAGAAAAGGCAAAATAATTCATTAAGTTCAATTTGACAATATCTAAATGTAAATGTGGAACGTGCTGGGTAAATGGGGTAAGCATCTCAGTTCCAGTAGATCAAATATTAAGAAAAACAAGTCCAGGTCGATAAGTTTAGCTGCAGAAAACAGAGTTACTTATGTACTGGAAACAGCAGGGATCAGACTCAGCCAGCAGGTAAGTGGGGGGGAGGGAAGAGGGGAGGGAGGGGGAAAATGCTGGTGGGGCCAAAGTGGCCCCAAATAATGATAAAAAATTTGGCATTATTTGGGATCCACTTTTTCAGCTCCCTTTTATTGCTTTTTTTTTTTTACTGGTAAAAGACCTCCCCACAAAAAATACCGAAAACGTATTTTAAAAGTTTTTTTCTGGTTCAGCTTTAGCTGAATGCACACCTATAGAATCCATCCTGAAAGGCCAAAACAGCCCTGGAAGTAGCCTTGCTGTTCTCTCTTTCTTTTATTGACAGAAACCAAGACTTGAAAGCTGATAATATTATTGTTGTCTAGCAAAAGCCCCTGAGAGCATTTGTTTCTTAAAGCTGTGTGTGTAAATGCCATCAAGTCGCTTCCGACTCATGTCGACCCTATGAATCAATTTCCTCCAAAGTGTCCTATTCTTAACAGCCTTAAAGCTACAGGTGCTCTCTTTATCATTTCGGGGTTTTTAACTCCCCCAATAATTTTTTTTAAATTAGATTTTTCTGCAAACCTGTGGCATTTTCAGGTTTGTAGACAGACCAGTCTTGTCTATTCATGGCTCCAGTCTCTGGATTTAAGTATCCACTGATCTGGCCACATTGAGAATTACATATACTGATACATATGGAGTGATTATGAATCCTTTCTAATCTTTGTAACATTTTATAAAGCTTCATTATATTTTCCTATGCACACATATTGTTCTGTAATGTAAACTATAATTGTAACACCAGTTGTTACATACAACATCAGAATTACTTCAGAGCCAGGTTTGGACCTGGTAGGTAACAACTGGTGTTACAATTATAGCTTTATAAAAATGGGTTTGGACCCATGTAGAAAACAGTAACTAAATCTTTGGCATACTCATTCAAGAAATGATATTTTTGGTGTAATAATTCTGTTAAATTTGCCGTAATGTTGAGTGAACCTGTAGCTGAATGGCAGGAAATATCCCCCAACATAACTAAGATTCCAGTTTCTTGTGCTTAAGATAAGCAAGGGGGCTACCAGTTTGAGTTTCATTTGGGTCCGGCAGTACCTTAATACATCCCCCAGTCCCCAAAGTAGCAATGTGGGGCTGCTAATGAGCTTTTAAAAAATCAACACAATAAATACTTAGGACTGGATTGTTAGAGGATTGATTTTTATTGTTTAGGAGTTTTTTCTCTAATAAAGTTATTGAGAGCTAAGAGAGATAATAAATGCAAAACTCTCTACATGCTAAAACTCTCACAGAAATTATTATTTATTTACATATTCCTTTAGACATTTATACCTGGCTTTTCTCCCCATAGGGACCTTAGTGGCTCACAGCATCATTATCCGCTCCTTCATTTTATTTTCACAACAACAATTCTGTGAGGTAGGTTAGGCTGAGGGAATGATTGTCTCAAGGTCAACCAGTGAGCTCCTGTGGAAGAGGGAGTTTCAAACCTGAGTCTTTTAAAACCTACTCAAATACTTTAACCCCTACACCACTCTGGTGTGATAATATTATGAGTAATGACATTCTGCAATGTAAAAAGAGTTTTCAATTTATAAAGGTAAAAGGCAAAGGTCCCCTGTGCAAGCACCGGGTCATTCCTGACCCATGGGGTAACATCACGTTTCCTAGGCAGACTTTGTTCACAGGGTGGTTTGCCAGTGCCTTCCCCAGTCATCTTCCCTTTACCCCCAGCAAGCTGGGTACTCATTTTAACGACCTCGGAGGGATGGAAGGCTGAGTCAACCTTGAACTGGCTATCTGAAACCGACTTCCATCGGGATCGAACTCAGGTCATGAGCAGAGTTTGGACTGCAGTACTGCAGTTTAACATTCTGCACAGGTAATTAAAGGAAAGTGAATGGATACAATGAACTGTTGGCTAACCCAAAGACTGGGCTGATTTTTTTAGATTAGAGGGGAGATATGAAGTGCAGTGGTTGTCAATTTTTACTTGAGAAGAGGGGAGGACTGATCTGAATTTACAATGAACTGGGCACTTCCTATGTCCCTACTTATGATTGACTGTTATACCTGCTCAACCAGTAAATAAACTATTCTAAGGATATCTTAAGTCTCCAAGTGTTTTTTCTTCCAAAGGAAACTGGCCTGGTAAAAACCTTTCTGGACCTCCCACTTGATGGAAAAGCCATAACAAAATGGTGTGCCAAAACATCAGTAAATAAGAATTAGCCTGTTGTTCCACACCTCACTTCAAATAGAATTGCAAAGAGGTAGTGTCCTCGGTCATTCTAACCTTGGTGGTGTATGTCCAATATTTCCCTATTGGAAATGAGAAGCCAGCGTTTTCATTTTCTAATAGATGCGTGAGAACTGACTTCTAACTTAGAAGTTCTCATGTACTTGGAGGAATGGTTGTAAGTGGTACACATAGCATTGAGGCTAACCGCTCTGGTTTTGGAGAGAGTTGTCTTTGATTACAGTTCTCACAATATAAAGCAGCAAAGAGGGGAGGGACTGAGGTCTGCTGCCTTTACTTACCTATTATTAATCTCACTGAAGTGTAGAGACCTACAAATTCTATACTTTTTATGAAAAAAATTGTTTCCAAGGAAAATAAAAAAATGAAGAATGAAATCATATCTTCCAAACCAAAGCTATTACAGCTTCCCCCTTTTGTCTCTGGAACTGACAAGATAATTCCTACAAACAATAATTTGCTTTGACAGAAAAGGTGAGCAGTCTGTCCTGAACAGCTAATATCTCATTGGGTAATTAGCTAGGGGTCACAATGTCAGTCTTTCAGCTGGATCTGTGGGATTGGTCATCATTTCCAAGTTTTATTTGGAAATGTGTTTCTGAAAAGAGAGATGGCAATCAAAGAAAGGAAGGTGAGCAAGTGAGAAGAAAAGGGCACTGGAACAAGAACAAACCAAGAATATATTGTTGAAAAATGAGGAGTGGAACAAGAAAAGTTGGAAATAAAATGGATACAACAAATTGTTCAAAGCCAAACAGATACACAGGAATTCACAGATAGGGTGGAAGACCAAAGATACTTTGGAGCAAACCAGCAAAGAACGTCTAGGGTCACTTCATGATGAAACTGTTACAAAGTTTAATTCATACTTGATCCCAAGCTTCAATCATTAAAATGCAATACCCACATACACCTAACAGTAAAAAATGAATTTTACAACCTGAGCTCCAAAGGGACATAACTAGGGGTCTGTGTTTAGATATGCCAAATCGAAAATGCGAAAATAGCTGTTTTGGCTTTTTTCAGCTTTTTTTTTCCAGCTGAAAAATAAAGGGCACCATTTCAACGGAGTCAAAAAAGCCGAATTTTAAAAAAAGTCATTTTGGGGCTTTCCCCAGCTTTTCAGGCCAATTATACCATATGGGGAATATTTGTGGAGCTCTAGGAGGGGGCTGTTTTTTGAGATAGAGTTACCAAATTTGCAGCATAGCTGCAAATGGATCTTCTTAACCCCCCCCCCCAATTGGTAAAGATTGGGTCGGGGTCCAATTTTATGAGCCCCCGAAGAGGGTGCCCCATCCATTCTCCATTGTTTCCAATGGAGAAATAACGGGGCCCCATAAAATTGGACCCCCTGACCCAATCTTTACCAGTGTTAGGGGTTCTTCTATGGAGAGTCATCTACAGCTATGTAGCAAATTTGGTGCTTCTATCTCAAAAACAGCCCCCCAGAACCCCACAAAGACTCCCCATATGGTTTAATGGAGCCAAGCTCTTTAAAAATGAAAGCGAACAGCTCTATATTAGTCTAAGGAGAGTCTTTGTGGGGTTCTGGGGGGTAGTTTTTTTAAATAGAGGCACCAAATTTGCAGCATAGCTGCTGGTTAGTCTCTTTACAAGAACTCCCAAGTTTGGTAGAGATTAGCTGAGGGATTCCAATGTTATGGGCTTCTATTTTTCTCCTTTGGAAGCAATGAAGAAAAATGGATGGGGGCAGCCTCTTTGGAAGGCCATAAAACTGGATCCCCTGACACAATCTTTACCAAACTTGTTAGTTCTTCTAAGGAGAGTTACCTGCAGCTACACTGCCAATTTGGTTTCTCTACCTTAAAAAACGATTCCCACAGAACCCCACAAAGCTTTCCCATAGGATTTAATCAACCCCAAATTTTTCAGATATTTGAAAAAAGTTGGGGGGGAACTCATACCAGTACAAGGATTCAACTTTTTTTTTGGGGGGGGGGTTCTGAAAAATGTTGGGTCTGTTAAACCTGAATCCAAAACGATACCGGAGGGGGGGGGGAATTGGTGCACACCCCTAGACATAACTCCTGCTCTCAGGGGATTCCCTAGATCTACAAGTTAGTTCTGCTAAAGGCAACCGTGTGGCATTTACTTGAGGTACCAATATGGCAAAACCACACTTATTGCAGCAGGTCTTTGGTAACTGAAGTTCTGGTTCATTTTATCAATGACTTTCTGTTTCTCTGTTTCCATTCTGATACTGGGTTTTATTTTGTAGTGTTTGTTTTAATGCTGTCATTGAGAAATGCATAGTAATATTATTCTTTTATGATTGTATGCTCATAAGAACATAAGAAAGGCCCTACTGGATCAGACCAAGGCCCGTCAAGTCCAGCAGTCTGTTCACATAGTGGCCAACCAGGTGCCTCTAGGAAGCCATAAACAAGACAAGTGCAGCAGCACCATCCTGCTGTGTTCCACAGCACCTAATATAATAGGCGTGCTCCTCTGATACTAGAGAGAATAGGTATGCAGCATGACTAGTATCCATTTTAACTAATAGCCATGAATACCCCTATTCTCCATACTTCTCCTTAGAAGTAGGATGCAAATTAGTAGGATGCAAGTCTGGTTAAATAAACAATAGGGATGGAAATAAAAGCCCGACTAAGATAAAATCCGTGAGCTTTCCTTGCTTCAACCCACAACCATGTTTCCCCCCCTCATTTCCAATGTGGTCACAGAGTAACAACATCATGACAATGGAATAAATCCTTCTCAAAGGTACTCTGTATTTTTAAAAAAATAATAATAATCCAAAACCTGAAATATGGAGTTACTAAAAAGGCCAGGGATTGAAGTATTCCTCAAACAAACTACTGCATAGATAAATGGTATCAATTAAGCCCTGGCAGTTCTATTTTATTGGCAGAAGCCTGGCATGGTGGCCTAAGACTTTGTCAGAGCCACAAACACATGTGTTTAATTAAATGCATCATTATTGCACATTGGGGTTCTCAGAGGCAGAGTTGTTTCCTAGGCGCAAATGCATTTTGCTGTTTCTAGACAGACAGCAAAGGCCTTGATGATGGATATAAATTAAGCAGGATTGACCAGAAGTAGTACTAATTGCTTTCTGAAGTAGTTTGCTTGTAGACCCTTTAATATCAAATATCTGTAACATTACATTTTATCACCGTGGTTCTGATATTGGGCCATGCATAATTATTGCACACACTTATTGCTAGAGAAGCCCCCTTGAGTCATTATCTTTAAGTCTTTGATCAATACTTTGCTTATAGCGAATCAGGGGAGCTGGATAGATTTGAACATCTAGTCACCATTAAGTTCTAGTCAACATTAGTTGACTAGTCAACATTAATCTAATCTAGTCAACATTAAGTTCAGAGCATCAGTCTATTAATTTGATCACTTTCAGTAGAAATGAGCATGTTACTTTCAAGTAAATGCATTTAGATTTTGAGTGTTATTAAAAAGAAAATCCACTGTAGGATTCTGTAACAGCAAATATTATTATTATGAGAGAGAGAGAGAGAGAGAGAGAGAGAGAGAGAGAGAGAGAGAGATAGATATGGGGGTGTTATAGGATCTCCTATTCTCAGTGCTTTTTTGTAAAAAAAATTTTTAAATAAAGTTCTGGAACTCATTAATAAAGTTCTGGAACTCATATACAAAGCTGCACTGATTCCCACCAATTCCCCCCCTCAAGACTTGAGAGAGCTCCCCCCCAAAAGGTGACAATACTCAGTATCACAGAGTACTGACACAAAAAAAGTCTTTCCCATTCTGATCTCTTCTGGGAAGCTCTAAGGTTAGACATTACTGGGATCTAATTGGCTGCCTTGCTTCAGCATATTCACTGGCTCTTATGAATATTGATCTCTGGGTGGTTATGAATATTCCAGAATGACTTATGCTTCCACTTCTGCTACTTGCTGCCCCATTCCAAACTAGATGTTGTGTACCTCTGTTTCCAGTGAGAAGAAGCATGACTTCTAGATGCCTGTGGAGAAAACCAGGCATGACAGCATCCCTGAAGATGGTGTAGAAACATATGTGGAGCTGTTCAAATCTTACGAGGTAAAATCCATACTGGCATTAATAAATGGGAGAAATGGTGAACTTCGGGTAGCTACAGCTCATTAAGCCAAGATAAACTTGTATTTACCATACCAATGATATTAATGTGGGGAAAATGTAAAATATGTTTTTGATACACAGTCTAATACAATTTCATCAAAGTAGAATCAGTATTGTATGGATCATGAGATGACTTAGCAGATAATTCAACTGACTTTAGTGGAACGAACTTCCAAGTAAGAGGTTTTGTATCATAGCCTTATACCTTTGGCACAACAACCCTTGGGGTGTGGTCTACAGCTCCCACCAACAATTTTGTAACTCGGCTGTTATTGCGGACTTCAATGCCCCCCTATTGATTATGACTCTGAGCAGAGGTCGGTTTAGCAGTGTGAGAGAAGTTGGAAGCCAATGAAGCAGCACTACTACAGACAGGTATCAGTTAGGCAAGATATCTGGGACTTTCCCTCCTTTAAAATGCTATCAGATACAGATTTTGGATAATGAAACTGAGTGGCAGTTGAAGGGTTAAATACATCTCTCCCTCTTGGCAAGAGGCAAACTGAGGCTGGATGAGCTTGCAATTTTCAGGTGATCTATGAAATGCCATGGAACTTTTTATGTTGTCTGTTTGAGCCCTAAGGCTGCAATCCTAAAGGGGGGAAGTTCCTTAGGAGCTGGCATGAATTGTGGCGGCATAAGTGCCCACTTAACCCAGGAAAAGGAGCACTTACACCGGCACAGATGGTATCCATGCCAGCGCTGGGACATGACGCAGCGGCAAGGGGCTCTGGCTCTGGCGCTGTCTCCTGACAGTGTTCCAGTGGCTCAGGTCCCCACATCAGCATCCTGGGAGGCATTCCCAGGGTGTTCCTGGGGGCGGAGCTGCCTTTTGGCAGCTCCCTAACCCCTTCTACCCCTGGATCACCCCTTCTTGCAGTGGTGTGGCTATGCCACCTGTTTTGGTGGCATAGCCCCATTAATTTCAATAGGGGATTTTCAGGTAAGTTTTTTTTTTAATTTAATTTTCATTTTGCGGCCAGGAATACTCTGTGCCTGTGGTGTAGCCGTCAAACTACCCTGATTTAGGATTGGGCTGCCCATATGGCAGATCGCCAGCATCCCAAGCACCAGAAAGCATGGCATAAAGTCTGGTGGTGTCCCAGGACTTTCACTGTGTGGCCTGCTGAGTTCCAAGTGAGGTCAGTCTTGGCCTTTGTAACTGATAGTGCTGTGTACCGTTATATAATATCTGGAATCCTACTGAGATTTATTTCTTTTTAAGTGATCTTAGGCCTTGTGTTGTTATATTGCTAAACACGTTATAGGAAGGTAACTATGACAAATATAATCATTTTAGGACTGACATTTTTTTTGCCAGTCTGGTTTGAATCAGTGCCTGACAATTACTGATGTCCATATGCTTTATTGTGCACAAGCCTGCATGTGGCTGGAGTGACAAATCTTCAGGGGAAGGAAAACCTGCCAGGGGGGATAGGCTATCTTCCAGCTTCACAATAATCACCAGCACAAAACTAACAGTCCTGTGAGTACTTGCCACAAGTATTGATCACTCCAAAACAATCATATATATTCCATGGGATAAATGATTAAAAAAAAACAACCCTTTCCCATCATGACATGTTTCTCCCTTCTCTCAGAATTCTCAAGGCTTCACATCCCATGAGTCACTGCTACCTTTCTAAAGCAAGTTGTAGAAGTGATATCCAAAGCCAGTACTTTGAAGGTGAACTGCAGACACACACAGCCCATTCCTGAGCTGGCGGCATGCGGGGACGGCAGGGAAGAGGCGCAGCCATGCCTCCTCCTAAGCCGTTTTGTGCACGCCGCGAGAATGAAAAAAGCCTTAAAAAAAGCCTTGAAAACAGCCTTGAAAACAGCGAGGCTGTGGCTGCTAAAAAGCAGGTGCAGCACCGCCATTCCCGGCGCTGGCGTAATAGGCCAAACGGGGATAGGAAGCTGCCTAACCGGCGGCTCCTCCCCGCACCCCGGGAATGCCTCCTGCGCTGGCGTGGCCATTCTATGCCGTGGCCTGCGCCATGGAGAGACCGCACCAGTGGTGCGGTGAGTCATGGCTCTGCGGTGCTCGGGCACCAGCAGAACTGCTCTCACTGGCAGCGTAAGTGTGTCTTAATCTGTGTTTAGACTCACGCTGGCGGCGAGGTCATGCCACCTCCTAAGGGGATTCGGCCCCCTTCCTCAGGAATGCGCTGACAAACACCTAGATAAATAGATAAAATAAAATAAAGGTTTTGTAAAATTAGTGAACAGGGAGCACATCTTTGAAGGGTTTTTTGCCCTGGACCTTTGCTCCATTCTTTCAGAAGGTTTGGAATCAGAATACAATGGCTGAACTAAAAGCTGTGTGCCCCATGAGCACTCAAAAAGATCATGTCGAATCATCACAGAATTCTTCAGGCAGACTTCTGAAGTGGCAAGCCATATGAAGACCCTTGCAATTGAACAAATATGTCCCATGAAAACAGAAAACTCCCTATGCTAAGCCTAACATTTGGGCCAGACCACAGTCTTGAGGGGACTGAGATTCAGTTTATTTTATGACAGACATATGTTAAGGGTTACTTTTATAATCACGCCCTTTTTTCAGTCTCCCGTACCCACTTTTAGTTTTCACTAGCAACCTTGTTCAGTTCTCTTGTTATTCATTCAGAGAGGAAAAATGCATTACATTGCCCAGCAGTCTTTGTATAAAAATATTTCCTGTATACAAAAGAGCAGTTATTTTAAATATGAGGAAATGCGCTGTGCTTTGAATACCAGGAGCTTGTTCTTACAACTTTCTGTGGCATGAACCAGAAGCATAATATAGATTGGACCAAAGGAGCTGCCAAAACATGAGCATGCTCTGCATATCCACAGCCCAGTTCTGACGTACAAGCTGCTAATGGATAACATTCTGAGCAAAGACAATGGATGCAATCTGGAAATTTTGGGCATAAGCCAAAGAAAGTTCAAATGTTTTAAAGCTCCACTAAAACCAATTGGAGTGATTAACCATGCCAGATGGACTCAGATATTGTGTACTTCCATTGAATAAATCCAGCTTGGAGCAACTAATTTTGTTACCAGATTTTGAAATGGAGAAAGTGATGTCCTCAATATAGAGGAAATAAATTGTGATCAAGCATCACTAAAATCAGTGGGGGGGGGGGAATAATCATTGCTAACTCTGGCTCCATTAATATCAATGGGTCTTAAATGTGACTAGCTTTCTGTAGATGAGAGTCTGTGAGTTCAATTAAATTAAGCAAGTGGCCAGTCATTTGCATTTAACCACAAAAATGCCTCTGACATTAAGCACATAATAACTCTTAGATTAAATGTGAAATAGGGATGTTCCTGCTAAATTTAATCCAGGATGGGCTTTTTCCTAGCCCAGTTCTGCCTAAACTTGTCAGGGCTTGGGTGCTAAGCAAGGTCAGCCGTGTGGTCCATCAAGGAAGGATGGGTTTACTTTGTGCAGGAAAGCAAAGGCAAATCACCTCTGTTCATCTCTTGCCTGGAATGCCCTACGGAAGGGGTAGCCGTGAGTTGGTTGCCACTTGATAGCATGTTCACCTTTGTCCCTCTTTCACAAGGTGTAGCAACAGCAAGATAATACCTGCCTTGTGACAAATTAAAATATCAATAAGTAGCTAGCCAGCTTTGGTGTTCACCACAACTCTTCTGGCTGGATATTAATTAAAGACAGGAATGCAAAGATGTTGCTAGGCATAGCAAAACAGTCATTGTTTCTTTGTCCTATCACAGTTTGTAAGATGGAGTGGAGGAAGTCCAGTTCCTGCCCTTCATGGCTCAGAAGCTGCCTTTGAACCCCTTCTTTCCAAACAATGGATGGCACCAAACTTCTTCAGGGGGCCTGGTTAAGACTGGTTAGGCCCTACTGGTGATAGATGGAACAGTGGGGGCTTTAGAGAGAGCCCTAAAGCACCTTAAGATGGGACGAGGTTTCCCAAACTCATCCCTCATTGCTTGGTTTCCTTGAATTTGGGGTGTCACCACTCTAGTGTATGCCAATTTGGGCGGGGGGCAGTGGCGAGCAGCTCCTCTCAACCTACCTTTGATACACAGTCCAGGAAAAACTATGGGTGGATTAAGACAAATTCATGCTTGGAGCCAAGGGTTACCCATTAATGCTGATGGGCTGCTGCAACCCAGTAAGTAGGGAGCCTGCCTGCATTGAAGGTGGGTATTAATAAGGCTCAGATAGGCTTTCACTTAAACAATCCTAGTTGAACACATTTATTGTGCTCGGTATCTTTATTCTTGGGACAGTACACAGGCAATAAAGATGGATAATGTTATATACAAAAATGATCTTACATCACAAAAAGGGCACAGAAGCAATGGAGACTGGATTTAGACAGCCTTTTCATCTTGAACTATTCTTCTTCTAACTACAGTTTCCATCCCACATGGCTTTTGTCCATGCAGGTCCCACGATCTCCAGCACAGACTTTTTGGTGGTCAAAAGGAAACTTCCTACTGTTTTCACCAGCAGAAAAGCTGGTTAGATCCAGTTCATTGGCATTTATTCCACTTAAAATATAAACACCAACAGTGATTTAGATCTGTCTCCAGCTGGCCTTTTTTTACAGGGACTCCCTCCCCCAACACAGCACAGCTAACAGCAGAGTTGGACGGGGAGGGGGGGATTTCGACTGGGACAATGACACAGGGGAAAGGGTTAAATCTTTCTCCTCCAGTTCCAGGATAATGACTCAATCACGCCCACCCATGCTGCTTTTAAATTTTGAAGAAAAATCTCACTATGGCTCTCCCATGCGATCCACAGTTTGTTTCTAAGGCTGCAGTCTTAAGCGTACTTACTAGGGAGTAAGCCCCTTTGAGCTCAATAGGACTTATATCTGAGTAAAAATCCTTAGGGTTGTGCTTCATTTCTTCTCAGCCTTTGACCCATTGATGTCATCAGGTGTAAATCTTAAACCCAATATTATGCTGTGAGTGTTTCTTGCCAGATTCACTTCCCCAAAACATTACCATATATCCCTGACAGATGTGGCACTGTCATCTTCTGATTCAATAAGATGTAAATCATTGGCAAAGTCAGGAGATCTGTTTTGGTGATTTATCCATTTGACTCAAAAACACAGACCTCGCTACAGACCTGTCCCTTGCATGCAACTATCGGTCCTTTAAAGAGCTGCCTCTCAGAAATGTTCATTAACTTTCTAGATCAAATTAGAAAGGACTAGACTCCAAACGCATCTGAATAGAATATGCCGAACAAAAGGCGCTATCATTTATGCATCCTTGTCTGTTGGCTATTACTGGTGGTCAAAGCCACCTTTAAAATAATCCTCTTAGAAAGACTTGTGATTATGGCTTTTATTGCTTCACTTAGACTCAGAGTTTATTAGTGGTGTTTAGCCTCTGGCCAGGAGTGTTTTAATGTCTCCAGATGGTACAACGTCTGGCACTTAACGTTGTGGAGAGGTTTCTGTTTTTTGGTTGGTTGTTTTTTTGGGGTTTTTTTTGCAAAATCATAAGCACACAAAGTACTTTCCCTATAATGATCTCTTCTGTAACTTTCCAAATATTATTTTGAATTATATTTACATTTGTCTTAATATATGGATACACAATTTGATCCCCGATGCAATATTCACACATTATTTTATATATTATATATGCATCTTCTGCTGCAATGGCCAGCCACACATACACACACTGTGAATAAAGCCCAACATTTTAGCAAGACGTGGAGGGTATGACAGTCCAACTTGTGGTCCTAGTCCATTACTATGACAGGGTCAATTTATGTCAGTTCATAAATAAAATGGATTACTATTCATGGCTCATGAGATCATGTTACAAAATAAGATCTGAGAATCAGCATTGAGAAGAAGAAGCAGCAGCAGCAGCAGAGTTGGTTTTTATATGCAGACTTACTCTACTGCTTAAGGAAGAATCAAACCCCCTTACAATCACTTCCCCTCCTCCTCCCCACAACAGACACCCTGTGAGGTAGGTGGGGCTGAGAGAGTGTGACTAGCCCAAGGTCACCCAGCTGGCTTCATGTGTAGGAGTGGGGAAACAAATCCAGTTCACCAGATTAGCCTCCGCCACTCATGTGGAGGAGTGGGGAATCAAACCTGGTTCTCCAGTTTAGAGTCCACCGCTCCAAACCACCACTCTTAACCACTGCACCACGCTGGCTCTCCAGTAGTGGTTAGAATGCCAGACTAGGATCTGGGAGACCCAGGTTTGAATACCTACTTCACTATGGATACTTACTTGGTGACCATGGGCCAGTCACTCACTCACTTGGGTCACTCACTCACTCTACCTCACAGGGTTGCTGTTATAAAGATAAAATGGAGAAGAAAAGCGTAAGCCGTTTTAGGTCCTCATTGGGAAGAAAACTGGGAGATAGGTAGAGGGATAGACAGATAGCACTTGTCTGTGTAGGAAGGCCCAGAAGAATGATGCTTGAGACAGAGACTCCCCATATGTAGCCTTCTGCAACCCCACCATCAGCCTCACTAACAATTACTATCTTGTTGATAAATATGGGACCTGTTTGGTCCTTTCTGCACTTTATTGATGGCCTTTTCTCTATGCTACATTTTCCAACCAAATTATGGGCTGTTTATTTCTTATATGTACTTTTGCTGATATTTGTCTTTGTTGTTCTATTATATGTCATAATAAGGTCCCAGCAAGCCAGATCAAGTTGTTATCTCCCACTGAAGAGAAGTAACATTCATGTTCAACTGTTTTACTGTTGTTATCTGGAGAAGCTCTCAGGCCTGCTTTTAAGTTTACTTGTGTTCAAAGGTACCATTTTTATCTCCTGTAATTTTTTAAAAAAAGGATTATATGGTGGGGTTAGATGTATTCCCTGGGAACGTTTAAGCTTAGAACATTGAGTTTCTTGTCCAACCACAAATCATCGGTGGCTGCATGGCAAATTAGATACCGCCACATGGATCTGTGTATATTTAAGTTATTAAACTGAATTGTAGCATTGTTACTGTGCCGCCATGGTGACAAGGGCTCCATTTAATAAACACAGTGCCATTTAGTAGTAATTAATCAACCAACTAAAATGTTACACTGAGGTCAAAGAAACCAGAAGACCAAAGGAGGGGAACATGAAAACTGAGCTGACATAGAAAATGAGGATGCAGTGCCAAGGGAAGTTTGGAGGCATTAGCATTGGTGAAACATTTAATCCAAACTTCATTTTAACATTGCAATTCAGAAATAATCACATTCCCTTAGTTCAAATTAAGGTCACTTTTGTAACTTTCCAATGCTGTTTCTCCCCCCTCCCCCCGAAAAGCCTGCAGAGATGCTTAGAATGGAAGGAGAATTTTACAAATGTTGTACTGTTCACTCATACTGTCTGGTTTCAATTCCTCTTAAATCTATTCTTCACTTAGTTGGTTTTTCTCAGATTTAACAAGTGGGGAAGCAGTGATGCTTTGTTAATTTTTATCCCCTTCCCCCCTCCTCTATTATCTGCTTCGAGCACAACAAACACAGTACTGTGATCACACACCCCCATCCTGCCCTTAAATCTGCTGTTACTTTATTTGCTTTCCTTTTGAGATACCAAAGATATGCTCCTATCAAGCACACAGTTTAGTGAGATGGATCACACTTAGGTAACTGGCAGTTCAAGGAAGTCCTGCCTTCCGATGTTTACACGAACATGCTTTAGAACAGCCATTTAGCTTCCCTTCAGTTCCACTCTCCTGCCCAGCCGTAAGTGTGAAGGCTGGCAGCGAGCCCTTTGGTTGCTGATAATATGAACCCCCCATTTGGAAGGCAGGGAAGTTAGAATGATAAGGAAGCGGATTTATGTTTTTCTCTGTCACTATGTTTCCAGTAAAGTTGTGCAGCCAGCCTTAACAGAGCAAGGTCTGTTATCACTTCTTTTTCTTTAAGGGATGCAGATTCTTTACCTTCTTCCTTTAAGAACAGTAAAGATAGATATCTGATAAACGCCACATTCTCCAGATCTCTTGTTCTTGGGAAATCCTTTTAAAGGTCTTCAAAAGGTGTTCCCAGGATTGTATCTTAAAGTGAATGAGCGTTGTTGTTTTTAAACAGAAGATAAGGATGGTTCTTCCCAAGACCTTGGTATTGTTGTTTGAGATTTCTGAACTAAATTCAGTGGTTAATACGTTACACACAGTTAGCTGTGAAAGGTAGTGTACAATTTAACATGGTATTTATTTAAAATACTTATAAACCTACTTTTCTCCTGACAATTCAGGACCAAATCAGAGGAGCATGCCTATTATATTGGGTGCGGTGGAACACAGGCAGGATGGTGCTGCTGCACTTGTCTTGTTTGTGGCTTCCTAGAGGCACCTGGTTGGCCACTGTGTGAACAGACTGCTGGACTTGACGGGCCTCGGTCTGATCCAGCAGGACCTTTCTTATGTTCTTATGACCCAATGTAGGTAACAACAATAAATCTACATTAAACTGTGTACATTAAAATATAAAACAAATTAAAACGTGGAACATTAAAAACAGTAAATATAAGCATAAATATAAAAGTGCATTAAAATAACATATGTAAAATCACCCTGTTCACAGCCAGAAGAACCTTTCCTTTCTTGTCCAGTGTCCGTGCCCCCAAACCTGTCCAGAATAATTCCATTTTACAGGCTTGCCAGAAAACCAGGAAGGTAGAAGCCCCATTATACTACTATTAAGAAAGATCAGACTTGCCTTCAGTATTTTTTAAGGGATGGGGATACATAGGGGGGGGGAAATCAATCAAACTGTGCAAGGGGAAATCAGCAAAATCAAAAAGAAATTAAAATTGTTAATATAAACTGTATTATGACTAGTAGCCAAAGTATTTTGTCATTGGTTTAAGTAAGAGTGATTTGATAAATGGCATGATCTAGATCGACTGGTCACATCTAAGTGTGAGTGTGTGCAGCAGCTGGGGCAACATATATGGTGCCTCTCAGAAAAAATATATATACCAATCAGTGCCTCTGCTTACTTATTAGCTTTTGATAAGCGAATAGAAACAGTGACTGCTGAATCAGGTAACTGCATCTAGGAAAGGAGCTGCATGCCCAGCTCTCATTGGTACGCACAAGTCTTCATGCAGCAAGGGAAACACACAGACATGCACGTGGTACATGCTGCACATTGGAGTGCATCACATGAAAAATCAATCCACACGACAGTATTACACAATTCTGTTTTATTGACATGGTTCCAATAGGCATCTTCCAGATTGCAGCCATGTTCGGTTTTACCCTTCGCTTCGGGACGCCTCCAATCACTGTGCCGATGGGGAAGGTCATTCCACACTACCAGGTGTTGTGTGGAATGTCCCCGTGTGTGTGCATTCCCTTCATTTTCAGTCTAACCATTTCTTGCTTTTTTTCTTGTTTTTTCTCTCTGTGGATGCTCTATTGCAGGGGTCCTCAAACTGGCAGTTTACATGCCAACTTTCTGTACCACTAAAGGGAGACTCAAATTGCCTTACAATCCCCTTCCCATACTTTCCCACAACAGACGCCCTGTGAGGCAGGTGGGGCTGAGAGAGCTCTAACAGAGCTGTAACTTGCCCAAGGTCAGCCAGCTGGCTTCATGTGTAGAGGTGGGGAAACCAACCAGGTTCACCAGATTAGCCTCCGCTTCTCACGTGGAGGAGTGGGGAATCAAACCCAGTTCTCCAGATCAGAGTCCCCGCTCCAAAACGCCACTCTTAACCACTACAGGGGGAAGGTCCTGGCTTGCGAGGAGGATGCTTTTCCGGAGAGCCCCCTCGGCCGCCACCTCCTCCCCCGCACACGTGGGGAATTTGTTAATATTTTTTTCAAACTATAGTCCGGCCCCCAACAGTGTTTGAGGGACAGTGAACCGGCCCCCTGTTTAAAAAGTTTGAGGACCCCTGCTCTATTGCATTGTAGCACAACACTAGGCACAATGCTGTTCAGTGTAACAGTTACTGCCCCGCTTACATGTAAAGTCCCTGCCTCACAAAATTCCACCTGTGAATGATACCTAGCGTACATCTTGCCTGTGATTGGTTGGCTGCTTCCCTACATTCAAGTGGCTATTTTCATTGGTTGTGGAATAGTGGTTTGCTATGTTTGAACTAATTTACCTGACTTTCAGCATACCCACTTTCATACTCACAGTTTTCTGCTAGCCTTACTAGGATATTTGATGTTTCTCAGGGCTATTTGGGATATCCATTAATCCTTACAACCTGATATAGTTTACCAATTTTGCTTTGTATTTTGTTATTACTGTTTTTGTTCCCATGTGTTTTTTGCCTTGCATTCTCTAAATCTAAATCATGTCATCATCTGTACTTAATGACATTTGTGATGCAGTCATCCTAGTCCTGAATTCAGTCATATTTTGAAAAGTGGTTAAATTCCATTACCTACTGCTGTCATTCACAGTTTATCTGTGCTCTGGTTAGACCACAACTAGAGTACTGTGTTCAATTTTGGGCACCACAATTTAAGAAAGATGTAGACAAGCTGGAACATGTCCAGAAAAGGGCAACAAAGATGGTGAGGGGTCTGGAGACCAAATCCTATGAGGAAAGGTTGAAGGAGCTGGGTATGTTTAGCCTGAAGAGGAGAAGACTGAGAGGGGGTATGATAACCATGTTCAAGTACTTGAGGTGCTGTGATATAGAGGATGGTGCCAAGTTGTTTTCTGTTGCCCAAGAAGGTCGGACCAGAACCAACGGGTTGAAATTAAATCAAAAGAGTTTCCGTCTAGACATTAGGAAGAATTTTCTAACCATTAGAGCGGTTCCTCAGTGGAACAGGCTTCCTCGGGAAGTGGTAAGCTCTCCTTCCCTGGAGGTTTTTAAGAAGAGGTTAGATGGCCATCTGTCAGCAATGCTGATTCTGTAACCTTAGGCAGATGATGAGAGGGAGGGCATCATGGCCATCTTCTGGTCACTAGGGGTGTGGCAGGGGAGGAGAGGTAGTTGTGGATTTCCTGCATTGTGCAAGGGGTTGGACTTGATGACCCTGGTGGTCCCTTCCAACTCTATGATTCTGTGATTCTATCAGTAGGTGGATCCATAACTGCTGTCATTCCTCTGAACAGCTGCTGGCTTTCCACTCCTGTGGCTTCATCTTGCCCTATGGTGAGTTATAAAACTGTTTATATTCATTGCAGAAGTATTTTCACTACATGTGTTTAGGGACTATAAACCTCAAATATTTCTTTACCACTAATGGGCACGAAAAGAAAATGTTTCCAATCCTTTGTTTACTGGCAGTACACACAGTACCTAGTGTTTTGCACTAGGATGTGTGCATAAATAACATTCTGACCACTAAGAAGAAGACGAGCTGGTTTTTATATGCTGACTTTCTCTACCACTTAAGGCAGAATCAAACCGGCTTACAATCACCTTCCCTTCTCCTCCCCACAACAGATGTATTGAGTGTGAATACTTCCTTATCTTATTTATCCTCAGAATGATTAGGATTCAGAGAACTGTTTTAGGTGTGCCCAATGATGTGGGCACAACCTGTAGGATTTTTGGCTTTTCTCAGAAGTAACCTGTACCATATCACCACTTCTTCTGGTTTTCCAAGTAGCATGGAAATAACAGGAACCTATCAGAATCTTAAGACCACAATCCCCTTCGCTGTGTGTAACTATCTGTGCAGGGTTCTTTCTTTCTTTCTTTCTTTCTTTCTTTCTTTCTTTCTTTCTTTCTTTCTTTCTTTCTTTCTTTCTTTCTTTCTTTCTCTTTCTTTCTTTCTTTCTTTCTTTCTTTCTTTCTTTCTTTCTTTCTTTCTTTCTTTCTTTCTTTCTTTCTTTCTTATACTGGCAAGGATTCAGTTATTTCTGCTTCACAAATGGGGAAATTGTCTTATGGGAAGATCAAATCTTGCTTATGAGTCAAAGCTTCTCCAGCTCTTCTTTATAATCCAGCAGACATAATAAATCAGCTTTAAGTGCAGATGGAAGTTTGTGTTGCAGAAACCGAAAGTCGTACCCTCACCTGGTAATGTCATTGTCTATCCTAGTTGTCTTCAAAAAGCATGGTTATAATGGAAGATGATCAAAGGCTTTTGTTATAACTATTTGTGCACCATAGGAGCTGTGTATACCTACAAAACAGGGCTGGAGGAGTTATCCATTTCTGCCACATGTGATGTGCTTGATGCCATGCTTCAGTATGGTGCTTTATCAGATGCATGATCTGTTCTACAATACAGAAATTCCCATGGTTGGGAGAGCAATTAGCTTGTCCACATAAGGAAGTCCAGTTGTGAATGATTGTTGTAGTGCATCAGTAGTGTCCATGATGGGTGAGTGTGTCCAAAGTGACCCTCCCAACATCTTCCCTTTTTACTTCAGTGGCAAGCCCACAAAGGTGACCGTGCTTGGACTTGCCACTGCCAGTCCATTGAAGTGAATATGGTGACTCATTCGGTAGCAACACCAGGGTACATCAGAATGCTGTTAGATTTATGGTTGTGCATTCTGTTTTCGTGAGTTTTTTTTAAAAAAATATGCTCATCTCTACTGTGATTACTGGATAAAGGAAGATAAATTTGGGAACCATGTGATATTTTGCTCAACATTAATAACACAGAAACTCTAGATCTTACTCTATTCAACTGTTTCTTCTTTAAGTATCTTGTCAATTTAATCAGACCCCTGAAACAGTAGCCATAAAATATTGTCTTGTACATCTAGTCATCTGACTAGGGTTGCCAGGTCCCTCTTCGCCATCGGAGATTTTGGGGTTGGAGCCTGAGGAGGATGGGGTTTGGGGAGGGGAGGGACTTCAATGACATAGAGTCCAATTGCCAAAGCAGCCATTTTTTCCAGGTGAACTGATCTCTTTTGGCTGGAGATTAGATGTAATAGCAGGAGATCGTCTGCTATTACCTGGAGGTTACAATTGAAAAAAGACTTGAATTGCAATTATTAGTTATTCAAATACTGGCAATCTCTATGGCTATGATTACTGTAATTATGAAAATGCTCCAATGATAGTAATTGAGTAAAATATATTTATCTTTTGTTCCTTCACAAAAGCATATAGTACCATAAAGGTCACAGTATTTAGGACAATATACAGACAGGCTTCCGGTAAATGTCCTGTTTCATACTATTTTTCATCAGTACAAAATAATAGTCCATAAATAATATATATCCTCTTCTTGAATAATTTTCTTCTTCTTTTTTTCAGATCCCTTTGCTGAAGAATATGGAAGACTTGCTGCTCTGCTCTTATGGCTATCCCACGATGCTTCTTATTTGACAACTTTCCACGTCTAAAGTAAATTCAGATAATTTCATAAGTCAATGACTCAATTCATGAGATCGTCTGCTATTACCTGGAGGTTGGCAACCCTACACTTGACTCACACAGGGTTTTTTCTTATTTCCACATGATGCCATTGTACATTCATGCCCCAGCCATAGGCACCCCCCCCTCTCTCTCTCTCTCACACACACACACACACACACACACAAAATCAATGTTTTATTTAACCCCCCCCCCATCTTTACTGCCATGTCACTGTTGGGGTGATCTTTTTAATGTATCCACAGAGGAAGGGATGCTTTGGATTCAATGAAAAGAACATCCCCTTCATTCCCCCTCTCCACATTGTCATGTTTTGTTCTCGGTTACTGAGCAACATTGCAATTCTGTTGCTGCACAATGAAAATAGAAAGTAGTGTTTGTAGGTCTATCAATTATCATTGTACATGTTTTGCTATTTTGGGGAGGGACAGATATCACGAAAGGTTGTAAACAATATATAAGGCTTGCGTTACTGAGATAGGAGGATAGAGTGGGTCAGGGACTTGTGGCTTAGTGCCATTACCATAAGCGCAGAAAACACTCACACTTACCATGGTGCTTGAACTAAACAATCAAGCCTGGAATGCAAAGAGATTCTTCGACACAGAAGGAGTGAAAATTTGCTTATCCGGGGGGGGGGGAAGTGGCCCATTACCTTGCTCATTGTACTAAGGAACCAATTCATTGGCAGGAGAGTGGTGGACTGGACCATAGGATAGTTAGGTGGATAAGGAACTGGTTGGAAAACCACACTCAAAGAGTAGTTGTCAATGGCATTTCATCTGAATGGAGGGAGGTGTCCAGTGGGGAGCCAAAGGTTTCGGTTCTGGGCCCGGTACTTTTCAATATTTTTATAAATGATCTGGATGAGGGTGTGGAGGGACTACTCAATAAATGTTCAGATGACACCAAATTGGGAGGAGCAGCAAACACCAGAAGACAGAGGTGAGATTCAACGAGCTCTGAACATACTGGAAAAGTTGGTGGATGTGAACAAGATGCAATTCAACAAGGATAACATCTTTCTACATCTGGGTGACAAAAATAAGGGGCATACATACTGGATGGGGGATACACTTCTGGGTAGCAGTGTGTGTGAACAAGATCTTGGGGTATGGGTGGACCTTAATTTAAATAAGAGTAGCCAGTGTGATGCAGTGACAAAAAAAAAGCTAATGCAATCTTGGGGTGCATCAACAGAGGCATAACATCCAAATCGCAAGATGTCATAGTTCCACTGAACATTGCTTTGGTCAGGCAGCACCTGGAGTATTCTGTGCAGTTATGGAGGTCTCACTTCAAAAAAGATGTGGGCTCTCCCTCACTGACAGTCTTTAAGCAGAGGCTGGACAAACACTTCTCAGGGTTGCACGAGGCTGATCCTGCATTAATAGGGTTGCCAAGTGCCCAGTGGTGGCAGGTAAAATCCCGCCGATCCATCGGGCTGTTCACCGGCCAGCTGATGGCTGGCGGGCACTGTGTGCATGCGCACACACACACGCGCACATGCATCACTTTCGGGTAAACCCAAAAGTGGTGTGGACACTCTGGCAATCTCAGATAAAACTCTATGGAAACCATAGAGTTTTGGCCAAGATCGCTAGAGAGTCCGTGTCGTGCAAGGTGCATGTGTGCATTGCGCCAGTCACTTGTGTGCATCAAGCGTCGCAGCCACAGCCCTGGAAAGCTCCTGCTGGTGGAGCTACGGGGCCTGGCAAGCCTATGCATGAAGCAGGGGGTTGGACTAGATGACCTGTATGGACCCTTCCAACTCTATAATTCTATTCCTAGAGCAACACAACATTACTTCAGGAGGTCCCTGGAAGTGATGCCACAGGACATGTTGTCAGCGCCCCCCATGTTCCCACACCCAAAGCTCCTGCTGGTTTCCATGACCTGTATGGCCCCTTCCAACTCTATAATTCTATTCCTAGAGCGACACAACATTACTTCAGGAGGTCCCTGGAAGTGGGGAAGCTTGAGCAGTGAAGGAAAGCAGAAAGAGGGTAATTGTTTTATTTTGTTTTTTTGACCCAGCCTCAAGGGGTTTATGTTACCCATGCCCTGACATGGATGGCCCAGGCTAGCCTGATCTCATCAGATCTCAGAAGCTAAGCAGGGTCAGCCCAGGTTAGCAATTGGATGGGAGACCACCAAGGAATGCAAGGGTTGTTGTGCAGAGGAAGGCAATGGCAAACCACCTCTGTTAGTCTCTTGCCTTGAAAACTCTACAAGGTCACTGTAAGTCAGCTGCGACTTGATGGCACTTTACACATGTTACCCATACCCTCACTTTGGAACATCTAAAGCGGCTCATAGTTGCTGATTAAATAAAGCTATGTAACTTCACTATCACACTTTATTCACTATTCCCTTTTAGCAGTCTTGGTAGTTTATATGGCTC
This sequence comes from Euleptes europaea, assembly GCF_029931775.1. NCBI lineage: Eukaryota > Metazoa > Chordata > Lepidosauria > Squamata > Sphaerodactylidae > Euleptes > Euleptes europaea. The sequence goes on from NC_079320.1 coordinate 54,464,809, forward strand.
TCCCCTGCCCCATTGTATCTTCACAACCAGCTTGTGTGGTAGGTTGGACTAAAAGAGTGACTAGCCCAAGGTCACCCAAGATCACCCAGTGAGTTCCATGGCAAAGTGGGGATTTGTACCCCAGTCTCCAACATTTGACCATCATGCCACCCAGGCTGTCAGTTCAATCAGCTGATAATTGTGGAATGTTGTGGTTTCTGCTATCTAGTTTGCTTTTTGTGGGATCTCTTGAAAGCAGCCCAAATTATGAAGCTATTTCTTCAGTGACGATGCAGCTGGCGGGAAGCTCATTTCAGTGGTTAGATAGGACAGAAGTTTGGAATGTAAAGGTTAAGGGATTCTTATAACTGGGCTAGGCTAAGTCACAAAAACAGTCAGAGAGAATGTATTGTCTCATGATGTTCTTCATAATCTGGTTTTCTCAGGAAGGCTTTTCAACCAAAGCTCTAGAGACAGAAAATACACATTTTCATACCAAAAAAGGGAAACCAATTCCCCCCCTCCAATGCCCTTAAATTTCCATTTCTAATATAAACAAAAATGATATGAAACATTGGGCGAAAACGCATGGTCGCTTTAGCCTCCTTTATTCCCTCTTTCAGCCAGGATTCAGCCAGGATCGAACGCATGCGTTTCGCCGAACGTGCGTTCGATCCTGGCTAAATCCTGGCTGAAACAGGGAATAAAGGAGGCTAAAGCGACCGTGCGTTTTTGCCCTATTTAGACCCCCCCCCCCAATAAATCTCCTCTGTAACATTCTGCTTTGGTCAAAGTGCAGCCACCCCTTTTACCACACAGCATGAGTGTTAATATATGAAGCTGATGATGTGAGTAATTAAATGATATTTCCACTACTTGTATAGCTTAAGTATATGAAAAGAATATTGTGAAAATCCCACATGTGTGAAAATCTTAGGGCAACAGCTTATACGTTTTTTGAGTTTCATTGTGAACTAAGCCATTTTCCAGCCAAGTCATAAAGTGACTAAAAAACAAACATTGCCCTGTTGAGTGTTCTTTCTTTCTTTCTTTCTTTCTTTCTTTCTTTCTTTCTTTCTTTCTTTCTTTCTTTCTTTCTTTCTTTCTTTCTTTCTTTCTTTCTCTCTCTCTCTCTCTCTCTCTCTCTCTCTCTCTCTCTCTCTCTCTCTCTCTCTCTCTCTCTCTCTCTCTCTCTCTCTCTCTCTCTCTCTCTCTCTCTCTCTCTCTCTCTCTCTCTCTCCCTCCCTCCCTCCCTCCCTCCCTCCCTCCCTCCCTCCCTCTCTTGATGAGGTTATTTCCATGCTATTCATCTGACTTCATTACTGACATACCTTTCATTAGTTTGGTATCTGATTAAGACTCCCAGCCATTTTGGAGCCAGACATGAGTAGTCTGGGCAAGGTGGCAAAGAAAAATTAATGTGTCTGTGTTACTCAGAGGTGAGTGTGTTTGCCTTGACTTTACAGTAGTAAAGGCGGCTTAAAATGGCTAGTGTCATTTCAACTGGGGAAGATTTTTATAGTTGTTTAAACAAGTTTAGCTCTAAACCAGAACTGAGGGGAAAAGAGGAAACAATTAGCATGGAGATCTTATGTCACAATCACTCTTTTGAATAGGGTTGCCACCTCTGGGCAACTAATATCCGTAATCTGGAAGACATTTGTAATGCCAAGAGGACTCCAGGCCTGACGTGGGCATTGGCAAACACACTTTGACCTGTGTCAGTCTCTCTGATTTTACTAATCCCATACCTCTTGAAATGAGCAGGAAATATAGACTGTTCCCACATGGCTTGCTGGTCAGGGCACTTTGAAGAAGAAGAAGAGTTGGTTTTTATATGCCGACTTTAACTTTCTGAGCAAAAGAAAGGCTTTTTAAAAACGAGGCTTGGATTTCCCACCCCTTCTTTCAGGTAGCTCTGTTGTTGTTTTTTTGTTGTTGTTCTTAAAATACTTTTTATGCAGCAGTTGGGTTTGGGGGGAAGGAAATCTTCTCTCACGGTGAGCACTGCGAAGTAAGCCAATTACAGAGCAGCATTTAAAGGGGTGGGACTTGATTTGAGCTTGGGAGACTGCTTTTCTGTATTCTTGGTTTGATTAGCACACAGTTTCATCCCTGATCATCCAAGCCAATGCATACAGTTTTCCCCAACCTGGGTTACTTTAATGTGTGATGAACCCAGGTCCAAGCAGGGAGATCCTACCCATGCATAAAAGACCAGTATGTGGTTCACTATTCCAAGCATATTTTTAAGTTTATTGCTGTGTCATGGATCCGATTTGGATCAGCTGTGTGAGGATGGGAGAGGACATTTAACCCTTTCTTACCAAGTATAGTTCTGCAAAGTGAAACTGGGCTCCCTGTGCTTTTATATCCTTTTAAAAAAGAAAAAAAGATGAACAGATGACTAATATCAAATAGGATGGGGTGTTTTCAGGGATTTATGCAGGGATTTAAACATCATTTATTTACTTACCCAAAGTACATTTTTATCCCAACCTTCCTTCAAGGAGCTTAGGGAGTAGGGTTGTCATATGCCTGCCAGCACTCCAGTGGCTGAAGGTAGAAAGAAAACATTTTAAAAAAAAAATAAATCACCATTGGTGATAGTGGGACATTGCTTCTGTGAAAACCTGGTAGTAATGTCACACCTCTGTGGGAATCACTGAAAACTCTATGGTTTTGCCATAGAATTTCCAGCGATTCCTAGAGAGGTGTGACATAACTCTTGGAGTTTCCAAGAAGTGATGTCACACTGTTGCTGATGGCTATCACTCCATATGTCTGCCTCACCTGGTCACTTGCTGTTTGCCAAGCTGGGTCTGGCTGGTTCATGGTTACCCAGTGAGTTTAACCATTTATTGAGCTAAATATTACTGCATTCCTGTAGCTATTCAGAAACCAGGGGAAGTAGAAGGAAGGGCTAAATATGACCCATGACACATATTGCAAGACAGGCTTCAGGTGAAAAGTTCTTGACATTATTACAATTACCATATAATGACTCTTTAAGTGGTATGATAAATGTTAAAGTGTCCTGTTGCACAGAGATGTAAGTTAGGACAAATGTTCCAAATGTTATGGCCAATAAAGTGAGCCCAAAGGTCCTAATTAAGGGGCAGTGACTTACAATAACACAAAACTTTAATGTCTCTGCCCACCCCTATCCATTCACACACATGAACAAGTAATGCCTTGTAATGTCTTAAATGAACACTGAGACTAAAGATCAAATTTTCCCTCATGCCTCCTTGTCTCATATTCTTAGGCCCTTCATGGCTATTGGTTCACTTTATTTCACAGGTAATCTCATTCAATATCCACATAGATTAAGGGGTTTCAAAGGCTTCTTCTCTTGTGTCAATTTGCCTTTCAGAATACAATTCTCTCTGCTAGGACCAGGGCTAAAGCAGTTGTTTAAGATGGCAAATATCACAGAACACATAAGTTTTACTGTCTCTTTTGCCCTGTCCTCACAGTCTGCTATCATGGTTCTCATGGTATCTAGGCATTTGCTGACCATGTGGATTGGACCTGCATGGTCAATAGCCTGAGTAAATCCTATGCATGTACAAGTGTAGCCATATATCTCATGTCTTCGTAATCTATGATGCTACCTTTTGAAGATTTCTCAATTTCACTTGTCTGTACATTGAGTGAATGCATGAAGGGCAGAAGTTGGGCATGAAGGGCATTCGTGTGAATATGTTGATTCACCATGTGTGCTCTAAAAAAAACCCAAATCTCAATCCTGAGAAGTTAAGGAGGCACAAATGCCAGTATTATTACGCCATTTTCCTTAAGATGTGAAAACACCTATGGCCAAAATGCATTACCAGCTCTTAAGAATCCTTTCCATTTTAAAAGCTTGCCAACAACAACATCTTCAGTTCCTGATGTTGATGTGGAGAAGTGACAGTCACAAAGTCTCTTTTAATTAGGTTCAGCAACACATTGCATGGATGAAGTTGCTCTTTAGAAGTACAGTGGGATGGGTCTGAGCTGATAAGGCACTAGTTTTTCACATATAGGACAAACGGGTCAAGCCTCCTCCTATTTCATAAGTATCATTAATTCAGTTATGCCAGCTATGCTACAATGATAATACAATAGACATGCCGCACATAGTTTGTCCTTTTATGGCTGTAGAGAAATATAAGAATAAAATGGGGTGCGGGGTTGCATGTCTCCTAGAAGTAGCTTTCCAGGTATGAACAGAAAGCTGGTTTGGGAGCACAACACATTGATTTCAGTTATCCAATATATATGATATGCAAAAGACCACATCATTTACTAGCTCAAGATACTTTTGCTCTGTTAAATCCATCAAACAAAACAGAATAGGTTGGCTGTTTAGCACAACTGTTGGTGGAAATTCCATAAAAAACAGCATTCTTTATTCCAAGGTACACAGACAGAGCCAACTTGGATGGGACAGCATGGTTAACCACAGTATTAGTTTGTTCTGTAGGTCTATGTGCTTCTATATCAGCCTTTTGTGTATTTACCAAAAAGTGTATGAAATTAAATGATGAACAGATTAAGTGGCTGTAACATCCAAATCAATTACTCTTGTGTAGTCTTACTAGTAATGTCCTAGAATAAAAGCTTTGATGAGATCATCTATATGATGGGATGCTGAGAATGAAGCATTCCTTTTTCTGTGGAAGAAAAAAGAATACATCAAATGTACCTTCTTGTGTAATCTAGGTTTATATCTTGCTGAAGTGATTTATATTTCTGGGTAATAATCCTTTGTTTGGATTATTCTTTGGTGATGATCAAATGTCTCAGGAATGGTAGACCGTGTTACTTAAGAGTTTATAAAGCCTTTACTTTGGTCAGGGAGAAATTTCCATGGAAGTATATTAAGAAGAATTCAATTACTTGGTACAAACACACATTCTATGAAGTATTTTGGATGTATACAAGGAATATGTCAAGATATTATCCTCAGTTTAACAGAATCTCCTTCTGAGCATGATGGGTAAGGTCTGTCAAAGATGGCCTTCCTCTCCACGACCATCTGTGCAGTTGTAAATACCTGAACTTGCCATTCATGTAAGAACTTGGGGCAATAATTACACAAAGGGAGGCATTTTCATATCACCACATACAAGTGTGTAAGTTCCTTCTCCTGAAGATCCATATGATCACCTTTCAGAAGCACTTGTTCTGTATCTTAGAAGAAGAAGAGTTGGTTTTTATACCTCAATTTTCTCTATCTTTAAAGAGTCTCAAAGTTGCTTACAATCGCCTTCCCTTCCTCTCCCCACAACAGACACCTTGTGAGGTAGGTGGGGCTGAGAGAGTTCGGAGAGAACTGTAACTAGCCCAAGGCTTCATATGGACGAGTGGGGAAACCAACCCGGTTCACCAGATTAGAGTCTGCCACTTTTCCTACATTACTCTCCATTCTTGCAGTCCTTTCCAGCCCCCAGGAAAGATCTTTCCTAGGGTGACCTGACACACCTGGAGGAACAGCCACATGGACTATAGGGCTGGAGTGAAAAAGGAGAAGGAGTGAAATCACTCCTCCTTCCTCTTCTGCAAGTGCAGCTCCATTGAGCAAAAGTGTTGATTTAATCCACCAACCTGCAAGGCTGTTCCTCTGCATAGAACCAGCAACCCCAGAAATGATCTCTCTTAAGACGGGAAGGGTTTGCAAGAACAGAAAGGAATATGAAAAAATTTCAATGCATGGATAGTTGGACACTGCCCAAGGTCCCTGCCTGGAACCAGCTTAAACTGACTATCATTAACTTCCAGTAAAAGGTGGATATGAGGAACCAGCTAAAACAGACTGCCATTTTATCAAAAGCCCATTATGTTCTCTAGCAATTCAACCTGAGTTCATATTCAAGTGTTAGTTAAAACACGTTAATGAAAATAAAACACCAAACAAATTTCCACCTACATTCTTTAGAGGCGATATAGATAACCATTAGAGAAAGGTGCAATGTTATTGACTTTAAAAAACACACACTAGTTCGTTGTGTTTTGTACAGCAGTTCTTTTATTTATTTATTTATTATTTATTTATTTTTGCTTAAAGTGCAAATACCTGGCAGGACTATAAAAGCAACTGGTATTTTTGAACAAGTTTATTTGAGCTGAATCTCTTATGTGTGCTGGTAGTGCCAAGATCCTGTCAGAAGAGGAAGACCTGAATCATCTTGGTTTAAACAGCAGCATATCAAACACATTTTATCACTGTTTGACTAAGACTAATCTCTGTGTCTGGTTAAAATGGAAGATGAAACTCATCTGGCTGTTCTTCTTGGTCCAAAATTTGGTTTTATTAAACCTTATTAAACTTTCATCTGACTGTCCTCTCAAAGGTATTTGGCTGACTTCTACTATTCTACATTGTTTTACATTCTACATTGTTTTACATAATAGTCACACTTTAAGGGAGCAATCCTGAGTAGACTGGGCAGAAGTACCATGTTATTCAGTGACACTTACTCCCAGGAAAATGCTTTTAGGATTGCAACCATAATGCTGAAGATTCTAATAACTCCCATTTCTCAGGACTATTGATCATATTTCATTGTCGGATGATCTCACTGCAAGAATTTGCTTTCTTACATTAGAGAGTATCCTGCTCTCTACCCAACATTTATTTATTTATTTATTAAAAAACAAAATTTCCAGTGTTACTCCCATTCACATCCAGATGTTAAAATGTAAATATACCTTTCCCTGTTAGAGAATCTGCAATCAGTTCACAACTTCGCATTATACTTAGAATTTCCTCAAGTATTTGCTTGCATAGTCCAATGTAATGTGTGAACCAGGCAATTTCAAATACAATCTTTTGTGGGAGACTATAAATGTCATAAACATATAAATAAGTAAATTAAACTCTAGTGGCCCCCTTTCTCCTCTAGCTGCCACTACAAAAAAATTAAAAAAGATCAGCTGCAAGCCTTAGCCATAATCATTTAATTGAAGCATTATATTTGTCAATCGAAAAATACTCCCATGTATTGCTGGGAATTGCATGTAGAGGAAATCCATATTACATTAGCCACGATCCTCCACAAAGACCTATGCCCCATTACTGGTAGCTGCCTCGCTACAGCTTGTTGAGGCTTTTGGTTTAAACCATACGTCCATATAGACAAACATGGAAGAGAGATTCCAGCTTTGCCTGTTTCACTGGTAACTTTCTACTGATTTTTTTCAATCAGTTTTCATCTGTATTGGAGTGCAATACAGGACCAGGTCGGTCATCTTTACTGGGAAAAGGAGCCAGACTGGGAAAGACCCCTAGTCCCTGCACAAAACCAGCAGAGATGAACTCTGCATGAATCATGATGGAGGTTATCATGCCTAATTCTTAGCTACCTGGCAGTATGGAGACCATTTTCCAGCTGTTTTTTTGCCCACTGCTCAGTTTCTTGAGGATAAGCGATTGGGGGTGAAAGTGGGGGTTTTCCTTACTCTGGGTGCAAACATGGAAGCAGGATTTTCCCTCTCTAAGTAGTTTTGCTCCTTTGCCACTCCCTGCAGTAGGTGACTTTTTTTGAACATTTGATGTCATATATTCCAAGTTGCTCCTCCCTATAAAAATTCCTCAGCAAGGGCATGGCATTTTCTTATATGCTGACTTTCTGTATCTTTTAAGGAGAGCCAAACTGGCTTATAATTGCCTTCCCTTTCTCTCCCCACAACAGTCACCTTGTGAGGTAGGTGGGGTTGAAACAGTTCTAAGAGAACTGTGAGTAGCCTAAAGTCCCCCAGCAGGCTTCATGTGGAGGAGTGGGGAAACCTACTGATCAGAAACACCCCACCCCCTCAGCTGCTGTTGGCCTCTTAGGGCAAACATATAGGTCTTGATCAAGACCAGGCTGTGTAAGGACCCTATTGTGTTTACCCCAGCAGGGCAAACAGGAGCTCTGTAGGGCTGTTTCAGGTCAGGAAAACAGAAGCCATTTATGCTTGGCAATTAGCAGTAGGTTCCAGGCTGAATTGCCCTGAATATTTTTTTGATTTTTTCAAGCTGAACCGCCATTCTGGAAGTGACTGTGAAGCTGGTGCATACCTGCTTCACATTACTTAAAAGCCCCTTTAACACAACCTTTGGTGTTTGCTCCGCCCCACCGCAAAGAATCCCCTGAAGGAACCATGCAAAATAACAGCGGCATGTTAGCTATGCACATGCTAATGGCTATGCAAACAGGAACAAACATGAACAAAAGAGTAGGTGAGTGGTGTGTGTGTGGAATTTCTCATTTTGCGTTGGGACCATGAATAGGCATTTTTAAAGTTGCATTTTAAAAAAGAGCTTTGAGCGAGCACCAAAACTGACTCTGCATAAATGGCCAGTGTGAGGGGTAACATTTAAATGAGCTCCCCAATTGGGATCCCACAAGCTTGCTTTTTAAAAGAAAAAAAACCTTGATCTCTCAGCATCTCAGGAACATTGGCCCTCAGGTTTTCTGCAATGCAGAGCCTGACTTTTCACATGGTGGTGAGGCTCTTTTTGTAGTGTTGTTAACACATTGTAGAACAATTGGTTTCTTCCCAGTTCATCCTTGACTAAAAGTATAAACATCCTCTTGACTTCCTTGTCTAAATGAAAGGAAGATAAGCTACTGCAGAGTAAATGAATACTGCATAAAGTATAGAACATCTGAGGTGGACGTATGCACAAGCAAAGTATATTACAGCTTAGAACTTCTGATTACGAAAGGTCTCTAAATACAACCAAAAAAACCCCACAAAACTTTACTAATATAACTTTTTGGCAATGCTATGGGGCCTTTTAAACTGAACACAGCCGTATCATGTCTTAATTCAGCCCTGATAAGAGACCTGAGGAGTTAAAAGTTAAAACTCTATGTTGTGAAGCGTTGGAGGGTATGAAAGATGTGTGTTTCATTTAAAAGATTAAGGAAACGTTCTAAAATAAGGGTCACAAACTAGTTTTCCTTTTTCACATACTGGAAAGTATAGTAATGTGACAGGGATACTACTAGTATAAAACATGGATGTGATGCTGTGTGAAAGTACAGGCTGTGAAGCATCTCAGCTGCTTCCTTATTCAGAAATGATTTTTCATGCTGGTAGTTCTCATGACTCAAGACTGATTAGATCATTGCTGGTGAAGTGTCTGGAATTACACAGATGATTTATAAGCAATTGTGATATATTTCACTTGTACTGCAGGAAAGTATGAACTATTTTTGCCCTATGAGAAATGAAAAAAAATCACACCAGACACTCCGTATCATGATAAAGAAGGAATTGGTAGCACTGAATAATTCAAAAATTCCAATTAGTCTTTCCAAAAAGGGATAACTATGTAGCCAAAAATACAAACAGAAAAGAATAGGAATAAAAAATGTTGTTGTTGATGACAGCAACGATGCAGAAGAAGAAGAGGAAGAACAAGAGGAGGAAGAAGAAAAAGAAGAGGTGTTTTTTTTATATGCTGACTTTCTGTACCTTTTAAGGAGACCCAAACTGACTTACAATCGCCTTCCCTTCCTCTCCCCACAACAGACACCTTGTGAGGTAGGTGAGGTTGAAGCAGTTCTAAGAGAACTGTGAATAGCCCAAGGTCCCACAGCAGGCTTCATGTGGAGGAGTGGGGAAACCTACCTGGTTCACCAGATTAGAGTCCGCCACTCATGCAGGTGTGGGGATCAAATCCAGTTCTCCATATTAGTCCACCGCTCTTATCCACTATACCACGCTGGTGTAGTGAAAAAGAGTAGTCAAAAAGTCTAGTCTAGTGGACTCAGTGCCAAATGGACCTTCATAGACCAGGGGGTGGAATGTGTTGTGCTGTAGACATCACAGCAGCCTTGTGTAGACATAACCCTACCCAACTGGCTTTGCCACTTGGCCTCTCACCAGAGCAATCTGACCATTGCTCTGAGGAGAAATTTGATAATAATTATTAAAGGACTTTGTACTTTGTTATGTGCCAGGGAAGTAACATGCATTTTTGCAACTTCCTTTTAAAATGTTCAACCAATGTGTCTAGTTACATTTGTCATTCCTAGCCTTCAGCCATTTTTATCCTGTCCCCAGATAATTAGGAGTAGCTACCCTTTAGGGCAGGATTAACAGCTAATTAAAATTTTTATCACCACTGCGAAAGCAATTTCAGATGGTCCCATGACTGAGGAACATTAAGTAGAATAGAAACTCTTGGAAGTATAAAGCAGAAAAGATTGCCCTGTTGCTATAAGGATGTGTTCAACATCAGCCCCATGTCTTCAAGGAAGCATTATCATCTTTGCCCTGCTTTGCCCAATAAATTCTTAATTATGAGTGTGTGTGTGTTGCCAAGATTTTATTCTTAATGCTGTGTAAGCTCTGCACTCAAAAATTATACCAAGTAGCCCAGGCTAGCCTGATCTCATCAGATCTTGGAAGCTAAGCAGAGTCAGTTGTGGTTAGTATTTGGATAGGAGACCACCAAGGAAGTCCAGGGTTTGTTTGTTTATTAGGCTTGTATGCCGCCCATTCCTGACTTTCAATGTGGCTCAGAGCAACTTTCATCATATTAGTACAATTAAAAAACCCAAAATTTATAATTTAAAACCACACTTAAAAATTGCCAAGGCACCATAAAACCATACCACAAAACACTGGTAGGGACCCATTCAGAGTGAAGGAGCAAGGGAAAACAGTAAATATTCTCTATCAGGAAAGGGATGGGGAATACATAGATAGGATAGGTAAATGATTGGGGAGGGGAGGGAGTGGGGAGGCCACCAAGATAGAAACCATTACTGTCCTCAACTGTAGGCTTAGAAGAACATCTCAGTCTTACAGGCCCTGCAGAATTGCTTCAGGTCCCATAGAGCCCGGGTCTCACTTGACTGAGCATTCTACCAGGCTGGGGCCAGAGCTGAAAAGACTCTGGCTTTGGTTGAGGACCACTGGGTGCTTTTAGGGCCAGGGACCTTCACATAGAAGCAAACCACCTCTGAATGTCTCTTGACTTGAAAACTCCATGAGGGGTCGCCATACGTCAGCTGTGACTTGATGGCTAGGGTTGCCAACCTCCAGGTACTTGCTGGAGATCTCCTGCTATTTCAACTGATCTCCAGCTGATAGAGATCAGTTCACCTGGAGAAAATGGCCACTCTGGCAATTGGACTCTATGGCATTGAAGTCCCTCCCCAAATCTTGCCCTTCTCAGGCTCCGCCCCAAAAACTTTCCTTAAAATAAGGTGGAATTGCTATTGCTATTGAGGAATACCAATAGTCCTGAAATTGTGGATCAGAATTCCAGTGAATTAGGAATGGTCAATATTTGTAATTTCAAGCACCAAAGTCCTATATGTGGAACTTCTACTCCACAACATTCCTTGTTTTCCATTCAGATGACAAGTAGTTAGCAAATAGCACTACTGCTATGTTCCTTGTGGGTTCTTTCATGGCTGAAATGGCATATTTGTCATCACTTTCAAAACCATGCAGATGTGACCTAAGTATTCCCAGGAGTTGCAGCTTTCTTCCTGCTATTTTTTCTGCATTCATTTTACACAAACCTGGCAGTTTAGCACCATCATTCCAACAAGTGCCATTTTGTAAAGCTCCTTCCCTTCTCTTCAACAATTCTCTTCAATTATAATGGCCATACTAGTCAATGGTGAAACATACTTGTAGAATGTTTCCAAGTTGCAACTGCCCGTGCTTCTTACTGAGAGATGAATAGGCTTGCCAACTGCCAGGTAGTAGCAGGAGATTTCCTGCTAATTCAACTGATCTCCAGCCGATAGAGGTCAGATCACCTGGAGAAAAATGGCCTCTTTGGCAATTGAACTCTATGGCATTGAACCCCGCCCTCCTCAGGCTCTGCCCCAAAAATCTCCCACCAGTGGCGAAGAGAGACCTGGCAACCCTAGAGATGAACCTGTCCCCTGTTCCCAGTACACATGGATGTACAAACTGTACAACTCATTGAACCCAATAAGTTATGACAGGGACCAGCGTGGATTCTACATGGTTGGGCAACCCTTGAAATTAGTGTCATCTGGACATGGCCATAGATATTTCATTGACAACAGAATTCAAGTTTCCCTTAAATGTTACCAGGTAGTTGGACCTATGTTCCAAATTAAGCCCACTTTGTAGCCAGCAATATTTTATATAACGCATGTGGATTTTTTAGGAATTGGATATATCCCAGTGTAGTTTAAGTTGTCCACATTACTACTTGGCATCAATATATGAGCTCCTCTAAATGGACGAAACAAATACATGCAAGATTTCCATCTGCTTGTGTTTGGGGACTGGAGAAGAGGAAGAAAACAGGTAACTACTTTTTTATTTTCTCAGTGTAGCACAGCTAAGATACAAGCATCTGGTTTTAACGAGGATCTGCTATTTACTAAATGTCCCAGATGGCTATACTGAAGCACAGCATGGTCAAGATTGGATATTTTTAAGAACAACCAAATTAATCGTTGATTCTCCTGAAAGGTTTGTTAGTTTCAGACTTGCTAAACCAGATTATTTTATCGTTTTTAGATCATGAAGGCATTCTAGCAAAACACACACACACACAAGTTGCTAAGAAAGAAAGAAAGAAAGAAAGAAAGAAAGAAAGAAAGAAAGAAAGAAAGAAAGAAAGAAAGAAAGAAAGAAAGAAAGAAAGAAAGAAAGAAGCATTGTCCCTTCTCTCTGCCCAAATAAATGCAAACCTGTATAAATTACACTATCTGGGCACAGGAAGCCTTTGTTCCAGTACAGATCGTCCGGAACAGGGCCTGAGTTGAGCCACATCCAAAGACCCCAAAATGGCCTAGGAATTTATTCCATGGCAAAAATGTTGCAAAGTACAAAGCTGAATGATGACATCAGGATAATGAGCAGCTTTAAAGCATTAGATGGAAGCACCACCAGATGGATATACAATCACCAGCACATCTGGCTGGCAGTGGTTGGTTGCAGTGTCAGAAGAGGAGCTCGTATGGGGGGCATGCTTTGATATGATAAATAAGGGCCTCCAGGTGGATACTGGAACGACGATGCATCCAGCAGTTGATGTTTATTTGTAATAGCTGAAGATGCTCATTAAATGCCAAAATGCACCATTAAACAATGCCTGCCTTTAATGTTCCACAGAATATTCTTCTCTCCACTGCCTAACAAGTTAATGAAAGGGACATCAGTCTTTAGAGCAGTTGCCATGAATCAAACATTAACTCAGCACAAATTTAAATTACACAGATGAATAAAATAAAGCTTGGTATAAATGATATAAATATATGGTTTATAGTCCTGTAAGTGGTAAGGATTTTTTCCTGAATAAAATCTTATTTCCCTATTTACTCACGTATCTTTTGAATTTTGCAGGGATGTCAGTTCCTTTACAATCCTGCACAATGTCAACCAAGTTCAGAAAAACAGGGGAAGACTTAGCCAAGGGGCAACAGGGGCAGCTGACCCAGGCCCCATATTTTGGGGGGGGGGGCTGACTATTGTTAGCCAAATTGCTCTATAATATGGGGAAAATAGCTTAAGCAATCGGTAACTATATATTTATAAAGCAGGATGCACTCAGCTATACCAGAATCTGTTTATGAGACCTTGAATAAAGACAGACAATGGATTTCCAATTAAATAGTATTTATGTCTTTTTCATTCAAATCAATGTTGCATACACACATACAGAGAAAACTAGGAAATTCAAGAGAGGAGTAATAGCACAGATGCCAACGTGGCAGGAGGTCGTTGGTGGGGGTATATTTACCTTTCAGAAGAAGTGTTGTCCAAGCTCAGGCAGACTAAGACAGATTGAAAGTTAAAGCCGAGATGGGGGCAGGGGTTTCCATGGGCTTGACCAGCAAGGCGGGAGGGAGCGTGGTAAGGCTGTGCAAAACCAAACCAACAGAGTAACGGCGAAGGATCCAGAAAAGACCTAAGGTGACGAAATGGGCTGGGGGCACCCCAGATATACTGTTTTTCTGGGGGAAGGGAGAGGGGTTTCACCCCTCCTTGGTTCCCAGGTGACAAAAAGTGACAAAAGGATTAATTGTGGCTGTAGTGGGGTAGTGAGAATTTAGAAATCTATTCTAATTCCAATGGCTTTTGCACCCCGGGAGGAACTGGGAGATCTCTGCTGACGAGATTAACATTCTGGAACAATGGGGGCGATCTCTGCAAACGTCCTAGGATCGCTGCTGCATAGCTGGAGGAACGGCTCATCATTCTTATCAGGATCGCTGTTGACTGCCCCATTAAGCTGTGGATGTTGCAATGGGGAAGGGGGGTGTTTTGGCACTTGACTACGTGACTGTCTGCTTTCCATGACATGGCTGCGGCTGGAACAGTGACTGCACAGGAACATGGAGTCCTTCAGGTTCGCTGGAGGTTGCCCTTGCATCGGTTTCCTAGCTGCAAACTGCACGGCGCTCACAGGAGCGACCGCGTCCGTTTCAACAGAGCACGCAGTGACCATCCCATATTGTTTGGGGCAGGTGCGCGGCCAGCACAGTAGTCGAGTGCCTGCATAGCGGGTTGCCAGGTCCAGTCCAGGAGTTTTAGGCAGGCCCGTATGCCATCACTATGCACAGCCCTGCCCCCTCAAAGAAGGGGGGAGAAGAACAGCAGGCTCCTGAACCTTTTGTACCTGCTCCATCAGGGGTTCTGGCAGCTGACTACCAGCTGCAGTAGTGGTCTTGGCCCTGGCAGGGGTGGCAATGAGGTGGTGGTGGCGGCACTAATTCTGGAGCCCATCCTGGAGTTTTGCCCAGGGCCCCAGAATCACTAAAACTGCCACTGCAGCAGAGGGAAGGATTTTGACCAGCACTGTCACCAGGGTTCCTCTCAGCCTATCAAAATGGAAATTGCAAGGCTTTAAAATAGCCTAGGCTGGTCCCACTGTTAGTCAGCACTGGAGTGAACTGATCCACCCTCCTGCTTTGCTGAGGCTGTGTGGGATTAACAGGTCACCTAGGGACTAAGTAATGATTTTTGGGCATGAGAGTTTCTCTTTTTCACCTGCTACATACCACTCCTGTCGGGAAATTTAGGAAGCTAAATAGCAAGCACAGTAGGAACTGATGAAGATCTGCACCATGGCACAAGAGGACAGGTTTTCCCACTGCACTATTTTCCTGTACATTACCTGTACTTTTGCCCCCAAAATGAGAATAACAATGTGGGGAGCTGCTAACCCCTCCTGTCAAGGTCCCAATTTAAAACACCCTCTACTTGTTATTTAAAGAAGCAGCATCTCTCAGAGCTTCATTCACAGAACTCCCAGCATCATGTTTGAATTAGTGCTATCTAATAAGAGGATTGTGCCCTGACCTGGATAGCCTGATCTCATCAGATTTCAGAAGCTAAGCAGGGTCAACCTTGGTTAGTACTTGGATGGGAGACCACCAAGGAATACCAGGGATGCTGTGCAGAGGAAGGCACTGGCAAACCACCTCTGTTAGTCTCTTGCCATGAAAACCCCAAAAGGGGTCGCCATAAGTCGGCTGCAACTTGACGGGACTTTATACACACACAACAAGAGAACTGTAGCATTTATAGACATTTGGAATAATTTCATACTTGTAATACAGGGATACTTATTAATGTGGTAGAAATTTTTTTTTTAAAACTAAGTAAAAGTGGTTTAATACACTTAAAAGTAAAACTTTGTTTTGTTTTAACAACACAGTTGATATTCGATAAATTGTCCCTAATTTGTGAACTTCTCAAAACTACTGCAGTAGCTTATAATTTCTTGTGCTCTGCTCAAACTTAAATACTGGGGGGAAAGTTAAATTAAATCAAGAAACAGTTGTACAATTTCATATCAACTTAATTCACTGCATAGAGTTGAATGAACAGATGGGTTTTGCATTAGCTTCCTCAAGTGTTCTACCATAATTACCTTTAAGAGGAGATAATTTCAGTTCACTGGGTTTGCTGTTTTAAGACTTTCAGGGAAATGTGAATTTTCCATTGACAACAGTTTGAATATGTGACACTGGAGCCAGAGTAAATTAAATGGAAGAACTGCATAGTCTAAACAAACAGAAGTTTCCATTATCAGAACAGAAGCCTGACAGCCAATAGCCTGAACCATAGTCACACATTTTTATTTGCACATAATGTACTACCCATATTTCTAAAAGTTGTTTTTTATGTCTTGTACCATTACATCCATAATAGTCATGCTATATCAAAAGCCTTTTCTTTTTTGGAAAGCAAGATATAATTCTAATCTTCCAAAATTACAAGAATATTAATTAAAGTACAGTAATGGTGTCCTTGTATTTGATATATATCCAGAAGCAACCATGAGATGATACCCTGTCTGGCTCCATCATTAATTCCTTATTCTTAACCTAGCCTGTTAGATATGTACTATAACCTCATGTAATGATATCAGTTATTCTTCCAATGCTGAAACAATAGTTTCCCTTGATTCGT
Organism: Euleptes europaea; assembly: GCF_029931775.1. Taxonomy (NCBI): domain Eukaryota; kingdom Metazoa; phylum Chordata; class Lepidosauria; order Squamata; family Sphaerodactylidae; genus Euleptes; species Euleptes europaea. The sequence goes on from NC_079320.1 coordinate 54,481,192, forward strand.
CTTATTTGCCTGTATCTAGATTGCTCACTGCTGAATCTATTAATCATACGATACCCTTGCTTTGGTAAAATTCATCTCTTTTCCACATACACTATCAGTCAGTGGCTGACCAAGCACTGACATTTCTTGAGCTAGCTCAGTGATGTATAGAGACAGAATAGGATGGTCAAGGATGTGAGCAATGATCAATTATCTGTTCCATATACATTCACTGAGCGTCGTCAAACTGGTGTTTTTGAGCTAACTTAAGAATTACTTTAAATCTGTTTTATTTGACTGTATGATCAAGGGAGCTTGTAAACATAGACCTAAACACTGTAAGCTCTTGTAAATACAATCTAGCATTCTGGCAAATGGAGAGTCCTGGATTGTGCATACAAGAGCCTATGAGCCTGTGGGTGTATGCACAGAGGCTTCACACAGACATGAGCCTTGAATCAGTAGCTGTGGATGTGTGAACGTCAAGGAAGGGTCCTGTCAACTGTCTCCATATGTTCAAATGTACATCAAAAAAGGTTTTTTTTAATTATATTTGAATGTATAATTAAAGAAGCAAAATTGTTCTTCTAACAAACATTACAAATTTTAATAGGAATGAGGTACATGTTATTAAACATACATTTATTTAACCCTTTCTGGCTATATTACTTAGAAACTTTCCATTACCTCAGTACACATTAGCATATAGTTGTATATTCATGGTTTTGTTCCATTTTTTTTAACATTACCCCATATTCTTTAGGGTGGTACCATAGACACAATATTAATATGTTCTCCATACTTAAACTTGGCTGACTCATTTTGCCAAACTTCTTGAACTCAACACAGTTCCTTCTACCAAAATCAGTAAGACCAAGGACAATCAGCACAGCCAATTTTCTTTTAGTAGGTTTTTTAAAATATATATCTTATTGTTGCTCAAGTCACTTTTTGAGAACTTGTGATGGTTATGATCTGGTCATATGGTCAGCGCTCACAAAACCACTTCAGTGTGGGAAATTGAAACTGAAAAGTAATAAATAACTGCAAATGGAGGGGTTGATTATGAGAATCACTGCTATACAGACTTCTCATGTGTGTGTGTGTGAAGTGCCGTCAAGTCACAGCCGACTTATGGCGACCCCTTTTTGGGGGGTTTTCATGGCAAGAGACTAACAGAGGTGGTTTGCCAATGCCTTCCTCTGCATAGCAACCCTGGTATTCCTTGGTGGTCTCCCATCCAAATACTAACCAGGGCCAACCCTGCTTAGCTTTTGAGATCTGACGAAATCAGGCTAGCCTCTGGGCAGACTTCTCATACAATAGGCTATTTTATCTGTAAAGTTTTGGCTCTACTTATTCTGTTGTGGGTACCACATATAAATAAGCATACACTCTTTTCTTGAAACTCCTAATTCTTTGGTAATCGAGACAAGAAAACAAAACTCATGTAAGGTAGATACACATTTGAATATTCCCTTAAGTCTCCCAACAAACTGAAAACTAACACAACCGTAAGCAAACTGGACTGGAACTTCTCTCCAATGTTATTTATTTATTACTTAGCTAGTTAGCTAGCTAGTTAGTTAGTTGTTCATGGAATGGTTTACATAGAGGGAGAACATTAACAAATGGTATTCTCAATCTGCAGTTTGGTTTGGAACCACCTCAGCACTTTAGCACATGTTCTGCTGCTTGCACAGACCCTTCTGTCAACCGAATACATTGCAATTATTGCCTCAATATAATATGATGCAGGAGCTTACCGCAGGTGACTTCGTTTTAGCCCCAGTGGTTTTTCATTTTATATTGCTCACATGAAATTGACTCATGCAATTGCCACTTTGATCCATAGCCACTGACCAAGTTTTCAACATCACAACTATCTCAACTGACTATTTTAAATTTTGTGCCAATTCCAACTCAATTATCATTAAAAACATGAATGAAAAAGTCATTGAGCAAACCATGTCTATATCAGCATGAGTGTTTCCTTTTGGTATGCAGTTTGAAAACTTCGGTGCCCTCTGTTGGCCAGTTAATATGATCTTTACGATGTAATTTTTTGCAAAACTTAAGCCGTACAAAGATTGCGACTACAAAAGTACATTTGATACTACTAGTTTGCAACCATTGTAAATCAAGCATGACCTTGTTATAACTTGTGATCTATTCTTAAAAACAAACAGTGGCCTAACAAATTAAAACTGGAGAGTGTGAAGAATGAAATACATTAACTGGCTATAAATAATGTTAATAAAAAATGGAAGTCAATGGAAAATTCCCTGAAAGAATCCAGGGAATTGCAGAAAGTCTAACTGCCATTAAAAAAAAAATTGGGAGAGAAAAAATATCCATGTGATGATGTCCTCTATATAGTAAGTAAAAATTCGCACAATTTCCATTTAATACAATTCCATTTACGCACGTGTAAAAGTCAGATACTAAACTTCACTTTGAGCAGTATGTGTTTTAGTTCTCTAGGCTTTAAATGCATACAAAGGGCATGGAATCTTTAAAGTCCACACAGTTAAAGAGGTAAATTATTTCACATGAACTGACCTTTATTGGCACCCTGTGGAAAAAGAACAATTAGAAAAAGCCAGAAGAACAACTAGCCAGAATATTTGCTTGTTTCAGCCGCATCTCTAACTCACAGGAAGGCCCCAGCTAAAACCCAACAGCTGGGTTCTGTCATTCCTGATGGAGGGCAGTCTTGTTAGTGTAGTGTGACCTCTGGAGCACTAACACAGATAATACTGGCACCTCTCTCTCCTCTAATCTACTACCAGTCTGAGCAATTCAGCAGGGGATGAGGGCATTAAGGCCATATTATTCCAAACAAAATTCAGCAATGGTAGCAAACTATTATGACAGTGTAAGATGGATTTTACTAGTCAGAGCCTTTCCTTTCCCAATTTTTTTCTTTTTTAAAAGCCTGAATAGAAGAGATTTCAGCTGAAACCACAACCACAAAACAATTTAGTTATGTAAATCTCAAAGAAGAGTAAGTGGTTTAAGGAGTGCAACTCCAGAACACAATCAGCTGCCTTTTAGTTTTGTACACGGCAGAAACCAGCATATATGAATGCAGTATACAACCCAATAAAGTATTTGAACACATGGATAAAGCTTTCTTTTCGTGCCTGAGGAAATCAGATACATGAACACATGAAGCTGCCTTATACTGAATCAGACCCTCGGTCCATCAAAGTCAGTATTGTCCACTCAGACCGGCAGTGGCTCTCCAGGGTCTCAGGCAGGGGTCTTTCACATCACCCACTTGCCTGGTCGCTTTAACTGGGGATGCTGGGGATTGAACCAGGGACCTTCTGCACGTTGAGCAGATGCTTTACCGCTGAGCCACGGCCCTTCCCTTGAAATGAAAAAAGGAGCCTTCCCGTCCCTGTTCCCCCCCCCTTAATTCCTCCTCCCTCCATCCTCGGCGGAGCGGCCTGTTCGACAGACGAGAGCAGGAGACAGAGAATGAGTGGGAATATTTGTATTTTGTACTTTAAATTAACCAGTTATATGTATCCCTGGGTCATGGGAAAGAAGACACTTGTGGGCAGCCACATATCCATGGATGGGAAAGGTATAAGGAAGGTTCTTTTCACTTTGAGTCTCCTCCCCTAAGATAGTGAGCAGAGCAGAAAACCATAAGATCCTGAACTGTCTCAGCCAGGGATGTACTAGGAATTAAGGCCACTGGAAAAGTCCCAGTGGGCTGATGACTGAGGGGCCGCCAGCCCAGGCCCCAGTAAGGGGTGGCCCTCACTTTCTGTGGGGCAGGAGTGAGCTGTCTCCACAAACTAATGGTCCTGGGGCACCTGGCCTAGGCGAGCCCTGAGTGGGAAAGGAAAAGAGGCACCCAGCCAAGCCCTGCATGGTACAGGGCTGGCTGGGTAGGCTCTTTCTCCTTCTTTGTTTTAGGTGGATAGGGTTGGGGCCCTTTCCCAAGACTGTTTTTTACCCTCCCAGTCCACCCCTGGTCTCCATTGGCAGCTGGTGACAGCCATCAAGGAGGAAGAATTTGTACCTTTATTGCTGAAATTGTAAAGCCTTCACACATTTTCTTAAAGCTAGTCTCCACAAACTGCAGATCAAGTGAGGAACTGTTTCTGACAACATAAGGACATCAGAAAAGCCCTGCTGGATCAGTCCATGTAACCCAGCATCCTGTTTCTAACACCCTGTATACTTTTATTGTACTTGTTCCAGCTCTATGATATCCCTTTTGAGATGCAGTGACCAGAACTGTAAACAATATTCTAAACGCAACCATACCATAGAATAACATAATGGCATTACAATGCTGGCCATTTTGTTTTGATCGAATTTTGGCACACAGACAAAATCCCTGTGTGGAAGTGGCCCTAGTAATCTATTTATCATTTAGGTTTAGAATTCCATATCTTGCTACATCTTCCAGGACAGTACTACCTAAGGGTATTGGTGTACATGTGGCAATTGAATGCTTTCCCATGCACAACAATTCTTAGCACACAGAGAACTTAGCCTTTTCCATGACATATATGATTTCTGTGTTTAGGGATTCTCTTTTAGGGAGAGAATATGCAAACATGCAACCTGCCTCACACCCACTTACATATACCAGCTGTGTAGAGTTATACGGCCCCATTATCTGCTGTTGGTGTGAACAGGCCCTCAGTTTTCCTTAGGAGATGTTTGGCTAAAAGCATTTCTCATGGCAAAATTACCACATTCTAATTTAAGTGTTATTTCCCAAAATTTCTTGTTTTATGTGGTAACTTGGGGTAATTCTCTATGCTATTTTGATGGCAGCCTTTGAAAACCTGAAATAGTATAGACCCTGAGATTTATCAGCTCAGAAACGTTTGTATGCAGAGGTCTTGTTAGTATGTGAACACTGTACTTGTGAAGAATGAGGCCTCTAGGGCTGTTGTAAAAAAAATCGGTACAGTTCGGCTTTGGCAAAATTCGGCCCTTTTAAATTCAGGCAGTGCCGAAGTCCGAACTGCCCCGCTTCGGATCCCTGAAATTCAGGTGAGATCCGGAGTTCAGGGGAAAATTCGCCCCCCCCACGGGCCTTCACGGGGCTTCCCTGAAGGCGCGGGGGGCCCTTTAAACAGATCTACGCCTCCCAGCTGTTAGGCGCAGATCTGTTTAAAGGGCCCCCCCGCGCACCTTCAGGGAAGACCCCTGAAGGTGCGCGGGGGTGGTGGAACAAATTTGTGCCTCCTGGCCAGGAGGCGCAGATATGTTTAAAGGGTCCCCTGCATGCCTTCAGGGAAGCCCCGTGAAGGCGTGCGGGGGGCCCTTTAAACAGATCTGCGCCTAACAGCTGTTAGGCGCAGATCTGTTCCCCCCCCCCCCCGCGCGCCTTCAGGGGGCTTCCCTGAAGGCGCGCGGAGGGGCCTTTAAACAGATCTGCACCTAACAGCTGGGAGGTGCAGATCTGTTTAAAGGGCCCCCCCGCGCGCCTTCAGGGAAGTCCTGTGAAGGCACACGGGGGGGAGCCGAACCCCGGATTTGCTGAATTTATTCGCCGAACCCCCGAAGTCGGCGAATTCGGCTCCCCCCCTTTCCCGCCTTTTTTGAATTTGGTTCCTCCCAAACCGGAAACCGCCGAATCGGGGGAAATTCGGCAGTTTTTCAGTTCGGAATGAACCGAATTGACAGCCCTAGAGGCCTCTCAACCAAGGGTTGTTTGGTCTTTATCTTCGGTGTAATGGCAGAAATTTTTAAGAATTAAGTAGTGGAGAGAATTGTACTACACATTAGATGTGATGATGCAATAAAAAGTTACCTGTATTCACCCAAATGATTTTTAAAAGTAGCAGTAATTTTCTGTATGTAAATAATGGCACCCCTGCCAGTTTATATGAAGCCATAGTACAAGTTAGAATGGCATGCACTGAAAGTTAAATGCAGCTATTTAAACAGATTGATTATCAAACCTGCGGGAAATTCATAGTATAAACATTCTGACCAACTAATTTATTGGAAAGCCTGCATCAAGCATTCCAGAAAATGAGTTGAGAGAGAGAGAGAGAGAGAGAGAGAGAGAGAGAGAGAGAGAGAGAGAGAGAGAGAGAGAGAGAGATTTTATGAAAACATCTTTACAGCAATGGTGAGAAATTAAGTTTAATTTTTTTAAAAAATTAAAAAATTCGCATTGATGTAAATAGTCTGACATTTCATATACAATAATGGATCAGTTCTTAATCTGTAATGTCTGGTAGTCCATAGGCTCATTCCTTCTTAGAGTGAGTCATTCTTTTCTGGGAAATGTTTATATCCATTGTACTTACATCAGTAAGAAATATGGCTCATTGAAAATTTTTTTTGTTAGACAAGATATTTAGAATTTAAACGTGCAAAGACAGAGCCTAGTAATGGTGCAATCCATACACAGATGGGCTGACGGAAGTTACCAGAAAAATTCCCACTGCCCTGGAAGGCTGCCTTTCCCTAACTCCATCTGCCCAGAGGCCCGCTGGCCCCATTTCCCCTCCTTTCATGGGGTGCTTGGCGGCAACTCTCACCAATACTGTCTGTTGCTGGTGCCCTACAACCTTGCTGTACCCCCACTAGCATCCAGGTTTCAGCAACCTCCCTGGGCCATGCAGTATGGCTAAAGCAGGAACCATAATGTATGGCTTCATTGTGGTACCACTGCTTAGGCCCAGGAGGTACGATGGGACTGAGGTGCAGCTTTTCAGCTGCAGTCCTCTTCCTGGTCAGTATGGACAGCCCAGTTGGCTGGTGGAGAACCAGTGTGGAATAGTGGTTAAGAGCAGAGGACTCTAATCTGGAGAGGCGGGTTTGATTCCCCACTCTCCACATATTTCCATAGTATTATGGTATCAACTGGCTCTCTGGTAACATGTATATCATAAGCAGATCCACCCTGCAAAGTAATAATTACAGGAAAAAAAAAACTGGAGCTACATATTCAATGTATTATATAGGTATATAAGTATGTATTTATTTACATTATTTATAGTACACCTTTCTCACAGGGACTCCAGATGGATTACACATAGTGAGTCACCACAATCAACAAATGGGACTTTCAATAAACAATGCATTAGGATTGTAGAAGTCTGGAACAAACCAGAAGGAAGTAAAGCATAGCATAAGTATTAATATGACACATTAAGGGGTGCAAAATTATAAAATAGAATCCTATTTACAGCAAGCTATACACGGCATTATACTCTAGGGTTGTGCAAAAAATTTTTTGGTAAATTTGGGGTTCAGGTTTATTGGGCCCGATTTTTTGGTAAACCGGGAATAAGCCAAATACCCAAACTGTAAAGGGGTATTTTAGCTTTATTTCCGGGTTTACTGAAAAAAATTGAATCCATTATAGTCTATGGGGATTTTTTTTCCGGGTATCACCTATTCAGCTTAGGGCACATTCCTAGGTTTTGGTATTCGGTCAACCCAAAACCCAAGTATTGCCGAAATGACTAATTTCAGGTTTATTTCACATACATTCTAATGATGTGTGACCTGAATACATGAACACATGAAACTGCCTTATACTGAACCAGACCCTTGGTCCATCAAAGTCAGTATTATCTACTCTACGCAGCTCTCCAGTGTCTCAGGTAGAGGTCTTTCACATCACCTTTCCATAACAATCTCAGAAAGCCAGTAAATGGTGAACGTGCATCAACAGCAACTATGCAATCAGACACCTTGTTAAATGCTGTCACTGATTCGATGTAAAACTATTCAAAGTGCTTTTCAATATGCACAACCCTATTATAGATCACCGTCTCTCAGCATTTATCCAAAGTAAGTTTGTAAGTAAGTTTACAAAGTAAGTTTGTAAGCCATTTTGTACAGTGCAACCTTATTACCTGTACAGAAAACCCCTCTTGGATAATTCAGTTTTGCATAGTTTTGTGGAAAGCCAGGAGTGTAGGAGCCTTCCTGACCTCCTTGGGCAGGCCATTCCATAAGGTGGGGGCTACAACAGAGAAGGCATGTGTATGGGCAGCAACTGGTTTTGCTCATTAGCAGGTTAGCACCTGAAGGAGACCTTGCTCAGATGAGCAAAGATGACATGGCACAGCATAGGGAGAGAGACAGTCTCACAGATATGAGGGTCCAAGGCCATGGAGGGGTTTGTATATGACAGCCAATATTTTAAATTGAACCTGGTAACTGATGGGCAGCCAGTGAAGTATGCAGAATGGGAGTAATATGCATGCTTCATCTCACTGCCAATAACAGCTGAGTCACAGCATTCTGAACCAGTTGAAGTTTCCAAATTGATTTTGAGGGTATACCAAAATACAGTGCATTACAGTAGTCTAGTCTTGATATTACTGTAACTCGGATCTAGGTGGCCAGAACTGCTGTATCAAGGTAGAGGCCATCTTACAGCATAGGTGGAGGGTGGAAAGTGTTGTTGTTGTTGTTTTTGTGGCTGCATTAACTTCCTTATCCAGTAATAAAGTTGTTTCCCATATAACCCTGAGACTTTTAACCGAGTCAGCAAGTGTCAGTTGAACTCCATCAAAAGTGGGAAAAACAATGACCTTCAAGACCTCCACCTTCCCAACCAGAATTACTTCTGACTTTTCAGGGTTTCATTTCAATTTGTTAACTTTTAGTCAATTTAACATAGCAGCCAGGCAGCCAGGCAGTTATTTAGGACCTCTACCACATCATCAGGAGATTTGTATAAGGATATACGGAGTTGGGTATCATCAGCATATTGATGACAGACAACCCCAAAACCGTGAATGGATTGTCCTAAGAACTTTACATAGAGATTGAAAAGCACGTACCATATGGAACCCCACAAGATAAATCCCACACTGATGACAACTAGTTTCCAACAGCAACCCTTTGAGTCCAATCCGTGTGGAATAATTTGAACCAGTTCAAGGCACATCTCCTGATACCGACTTCTGTCTCCAAATGCCTCAACAAGATTGCATGATCTATTGTATCAAAGGCTACAGATAATTCCAATAACAGCAACGGGGTGCCATGGCCTTTGTCTACTCTCAGATGGAGTTAATCAACTAAAACTTGCCGAGCCATCTCTGTCCCATAGCCTGGATTAAAGCCAGGCTGAAAAGAGTCTACAGGAGATGAGTTATCCAAGAAGACTTGGAACTGTTATTTACTGCTCTCTCTATCACTGTGTCCAGAAATGGTAGATTAGAGACCGGGTGATAATTGGTCACATCATTTTTCTGTAGGGATGGTTTCTTAAGTAGCAGATTGATAGCCTACTATTTGAGTGGCTGAGGGAAGGTGCCCTGAGATAGTGACTGATTTATAATAGACACTAAGAGTTTTTTGATGTGGTCATTACACGATTTTAGCAGCAGAAATGGGCAAGGGTTCAGGGTACAAGTAGTGGCCTTCCCAGATCCTAGGATCTTGTTAATCTCTAGCATGGAAACTGGGTTAAAATGACCCCTAAATAGACCAGGTGGAGTATTAGGCCTTTCTTCTTATGTTACAGCTGACATCCAAATCCGAGTGCATTCTCAATATTTTATCAGCAACCAACTTGGCTAAGGTATAACCACTGTGCCTGGGACAGTAAAGGCTTAGATTTGGGTCATTTATGCATGGTCGCTTTAACCTCTTTTATTCCCTGTTTCAGCCAGTATCAAATTTTTCAGTATGCACTCATTCCTGTTTCAATGCAAAACGAACCTGGCTTTTCCCACTCCTCTTCTGGCCTGAATTAAACCGTTGATCCTGGCTCATTCCAGAGTCACAGAGCGTGCATACTGCATTAGGGGGAAACACAGAAGATTGGCTTCTCTTATAGCCAATCATGAAGCAGTGTGTAAAGAGGCGGGGATTCAAGTGCTTGCTGCTTCCTGCTACCTCAGAGCTCTTTCTAAGCAAAAGAAAGGCTTTTTAAAAACAAGGCTTGGGTTCCCCCCCCCCCTTCTTTCAGTAGTTCCGTTTTTTGCTTTTTGTTCTTAAAATGCTTTTTTATGCGGCAGTTGGGTTTTGGGGGAAGAAAATCTTCTCTCATGGTAAGCCAATTACAGAGCAGCATTTAAAGGGGTGGGACTTGATTTGAGCTTGGGAGACTGCTTTTCTGTATTCATGGTTCAATTAGCACACAGTTTCATCCCTGATCATTCAAGCCAATGCATACAGTTTTCCCCAACCCGGGTTACTTTAATGTGCAATGAACCCAGGTCCAAGCAGGAAGATCCAGCCCATGCATAAAAGACCTTAAGTATCAGCAGATGCTGGGGTATCTTGAACAATTGAGATGGATGTGAAATAGCTGATGCTATGATAGTAGAACGTAACCTTTCTTTGCTGCCCTCACCACCACTTCATAGGTTTTACAATGAGCTCTATAACATGATCTATCATATTCAGTACAATTTCTTCACTAGGGCCATTTGAGATGTCTCCCAACCCTTTTCAGACCACCCAGCTCTGTGGTAAACCAGGGGACTGGTTTTCATCCCAAGAATGGGAGAGGTCAACAAGGATCCACTTTGTCGATAACTTCAAGGAGCTTCATGTTTAATGCTTCCACTGCAGCCTCAACAGAATACATGTTTGGAATCCTAAAATCCCCCAGAGTTTTCTGGAATCCAGTAGGATTCATGAGTACGATTCATATGTTGAGTAAACATATGTCAATTTTGTTTTAAAAAAATCAAACAAAAATACATTCATAAACCAACACAACCAGAGCGCCAGCATGGTGTAGAGGTTAAGAGCAGTGGTTTGAAGTGTTAGACTCTGATCTGGAGAACCAGGTTTGATTCCCCACTCCTCCACATGAGTGGTGGAGACTAATCTGGTGAACCGGGTTGGTTTCCCCACTCCTGCACATGAAGCCATCTGGGTGACCTTGGGCTAGTCACACTCTCTCAGCCTCACCTACCTCACAGGGTGTCTGTTGTGGGGAGGGGAAGAGAAGGTGATTGTAAGCCGGTTTGGTTATTCCTTAAGTGGTAGAGAAAGTCGGCATATAAAAACCAACTCTTCTTCTTCTAAAGGGGAAAACCAATTTTTGTTGTCTTAGTCCAACAATATGTTTCAGTGCACAACTGAAGGCATATGATTCTTGTGCAAGATCTCCTGCTCCCATCCTAGTTTGCTCATATATACAATTCAATACACATGCAACAATCTCCTCCACCTTCCATATTGTACCTTTGGGAACTATTTTGAGAATGAATGAGAATGAATGCTAGTTTCACTTCCTGAAGCCCTGGGATTGGTAAGATTTTGAGCAAGCAAAAAAGCAAGTGAGAATACAATATGTTTTATGTAGTACAAGCAACTGCTGAGTCTTTGTGTATGTGCAAGAGTTTGTGTGAGAGTTCTAGTCCAAGTAGAAATTCTGTGCTGCATCCAACCCACTTTCTGTACTCATGTAAGCTCTATTTAGCTCCCCATAGCTAATTATAGATCTTAGGATGGACTTGATGTTTGGGGAGGAAAAAAGTGTTCAGAAATGTAACATATCTTTCCACAGTGCCCATCTTCTCCTTCTCACGATTATATTGATAATTAGCTCACAGTTTGAACTGAAAAGCACTTTGAATAGTTTTACATTGAATCATTGACAGTTAGGCCTGTCGATTTGGTTCGTTCTGAACCGAAAAACCGCCGAATTTCCCCCAATTCGGCGGTTTCCGGTTCGGGACGAACTAAATTAGAAAAAGGCGGGAAATGGGGGGAGCCGAATTTGCCGACTTCGGGGGTTCGCCGAATACATTCGGCAAATTCGGGGTTCGGCTCCCCCCCGCACGCCTTCATGGGGCTTCCCTTTAAACAGATCTGCGCCTCCCAGCTGGAGGTGAACCAATCATTGAAAAATCAACTCCCTGTTCACAACCAGTTAACAGGACATGAGCTGAACTGGTGGGTGTTCAAATAAACTAGGCCTGGTTAAAATACTAGATACAAGCTTTGGTGTTTCCTTGTCTTCAACAAGAGACAACTAAAGAAAAAACCTCTTCTGTAAGTTAGTTGTGTTGTGTGGATGGATGATAAAAGACAACAGTTACTGGGAAAGCAGTATGAATGCATATATGTGCAAAGAAACTTAGGCTAAAATGGATTATACCATGTTTTAACAAATGGTCCACATCTTCTCGAGCAATGTTGGAGCAAAAGGTTCAGTTCCTCTCAGAGGACTCTGACCCTCAGCATACTTATTTTGTTGCTCATTTTTTGGAGGCTGCAGAGAAAAGATGAAGGGAGGTGTTTTTAGTGTGTGTGTGTGTAGTGCCATCAAGTCGCAGCTGACTTGTGCCGACCCCTTTTTGGGGTTTTCATGGCAAGAGACTAACAGAGGTGGTTTGCCAGTGCCTTCCTTTGCACAGCAACCCTGGACTTCCTTGGTGGTCTCCCATCCAAATACTAACCAGGGCTGACCCTGCTTAGCTTCTGAGATCTGATGAGATCAGGCTAGCCTGGGCCATCCAGGTCAGGGCGGTTTTTTTAGAGATGGATCTTATTTAAGTTTTATGGTTTTATTGTTCAAGTCTAAGAACGGGGAAAGAAAGAAAGTAGATGTGCAAAGTATTTGTGATCAGCTCCCATAACAGACAATGGCTTAGCTGGGCAAAATGGACCAAGCTAGACTATAGTGACAAATTAAAGAGTCTCCCCCTCCTATAAACAGGGACAAAGCACCTTTTTTTGTAAGAAAAACAAGAAGTTTTTTGATGGTTGAGAGTTTGGGGGCAGCAACAGAGAATAAAATGTATTCATGCACATGTGCAGAGTATTAGTAGTCTGGCCTGAATCCTCCCAGGAATGCGACAACACAAAGGCAAAACACACAGTTTCTTCCCTCACCCCAGCAGAACTGAAATACCTCTTTTATTTCATTGATCTATTAAAAATAAAGATTATGGATAAGAAACAGAACTGGAGAAAACTTCATGAGAACATGCAAAATATTTGCAATTCAATTTTGAACATTTGCTCAAGTAAACTGTGTTCAAGGGTGATGCTTACAATCTGAAATCAAATTGCAATCCAAATGCAGGGGATCAAGCATCCCCCTTTAAAAAGTATTTGAGATAATATGGGAATAATTCTACATGTACAAGAGCAAATTTTCTAAAAGGAAAATATATGTTCTCAGGAGACTTGAAGAATACTCTGGATTCCATAAAAAAAACTCATTGACTTTAGACTGCCTATTTTGGTCACTGAACATTTGAAAGATTTCTTAAGAGACCTTTGACATTAACTTATCATTACCAACTTTTCATATGCAAGAGCTGTCATCTTACAATATATTTCAATCATTAATCTTATTATGCAAACTCATTCCAAATAATATAATAAAATGTTCTCCAGTTTGTCCTTTTATATCCTGCAGATGGTTATGTTTCACTCTGAAGTTCCAGTTACAATATTTTTGTTTTTTCTAATTATTTTCCCATTCCATCCTTTTCATGTAGCGTATGCAGCTCTTCCCAATAATGTGTACTAGACTAGACAAAATCAAAGCTGGTTAAAAATTGAGACAAAATATGTTGTCAAAATTATTTGGGGGCATACACAGCCTTATGAGAGCTGGCCAACTTCATTTCCAGTTTGGTTATGGAAGAAAGAAGGCTTGGAAAGAACAAGTCAAAAATAGTACAACAACAGGAAGTAGATGGAAGTAAAGTACTAGAGACAGCCAGGGTCCCAGTACTAGTCAATTGATCATAAAATTACAGAGGGATAGGAACATTAAGGCAAGAAAGCAGGCATAATGTCAGGAAAATCCCGTTGAACAAACAAACTCTAATTTCTGGAGGGCATAGTGTATTGGGCCCAAGCTATTTAGCGGCCAATCCCAAACATTGGTTTGCTGACTTTTTTTAAGGATTAGCAATGAAAGGAACTAATGTACTCACATCTTTAGTAATTTCATGTTCAGTAATTAAAAACATCAGTTGATGGCAAAAATCTCCAGCTCTGAAGAGCTCACTCAGTGTGAAATATCCAATAAACTCACTGCTTGTTTTCCTTCTCAACTTCTGTTCCAAACCTACCTGGTAGATTTATTAGTTGATTTCACTCCAGCAGGCTGACTCCCTATGGTGATTCCCAACGGTCTGCCGAACGAAACAAGTGCTTGCCTACTGCTGCAAAAGATTATGGCATCATGGAAGTTAGCAAGAGAATGAATGATGTGGCTAGCCATATACTCAATATTACTGGAGGAGGGGGTTATATGCAAACATGGCCTTTCTGTCAGATAGAATGAATGTGATATATAAGTTGTTCGGCCCTTCCCCTTAAGTAGCAAGTAGAAAGGAATAATCTGTCTTAATAAGGCCATGCGTATAGTCTTAACCAACAAGAATGTAACCATCCATATGTGATTCCATTATTAGATTAGGACGCTGAACCCAATGTAAATTATCAATTTATAAATCAATCAGTCAGCTAAATTAGCCTGCTTGATACTGATAAATGGGAGCTAACAATGTAATTACTGCTTACTGAACCATGACATGAGTTTTCACATCACATCAAATCAGTGTTCTGAATTATAGAGTACTGACGTAAGTTTCATAACTGAAAACATATCTTCCAATGTTTAGAATGTCTTTATTAAAGATTAAAAAACCTTACAATTAAATTGCTTCAGAGGGTAGCCATGCTGGCCTGCAGTTGGTCTCTGAGGTGCACAGTCTCTAAGTTAGTCTTTACGGTACATAGTTGGTCTCTAAGATGTACAGTTGGTCTTTAAGGGGCTGCTGGACTCAAATCTAGCTCTTTTACAGTTAAATAACTCTGCTGATCTAGAAAAGAATCTGAAGTCAATAGCCAAAATCTTGTGCAAAATTATACACTTATAAGCCTCTCTGAAATAAAGAGAATTTAAATATGCCTAGCTGGATTCTCCATAAAGCATGAGAGTTCATTCTTCAGTATTGGTCAGCTGCAGAACTCTTTCATATCAATGGAACTTCTGCAAGGAGCAAATTTGAAGAAGAGGAAGAAGAGTTGGTTTATATACCCCACTTTTCTCTACCTTTAAGGAGTCCCAAAGCAGCTTACAATCACCTTCCCTTCCTCTCCCCGCAACAGATGCCTTGTGAGGTAGGTGGGACTGAGAGAGTTCAGAGAGAAGTGTGACTAGTCCAAGGTCACCCAGCAGGCTTTATGTGGAGGAGTGGGGAAACAAACCTGGTTCACCAGATTAGAGTCCACCACTCATGTGGAGGAGTGGAGAATCATACCCAGTTCTCCAGATTACAGTCTTCCTCTCTTAACCACTACACCACAGGGCCGTGGCTCAGTGGTAGAGCATCTGCTTGGCACGCAGAAGGTCCCACGTTCAATCCCTGGTATGACCAGTTAAAGGGACTAAGCAGGTAGGTGATGTGAAAGACCTCTGCCCCAAGACCCTGGAGAGCCGCTGCCAGTCTGAGTAGACAATACTGACTTTGAATCCAAGGGTCTGATTCAGTATAAGGCAGCTTCATGTGTTCATGTATTCATGCTGGTTTAATGGATGTCATCTGAAACATGCTGTGTAACATTATGTAGATATTTATGTAGATATCTATACAAATAGGAATGGAAATAGTTGGTGAGCACATGGTCTAGCACAGGGCTTCTTAAACTTTTTCCACTTCCGAGCCCTTTTCGCCTAAGAAATGTTTACGCAATTCCGGGTATATAGGTATACAAATCAAACATTTAATGATAATAAATCATAAAGAAATGTATTTTAAAACAATTATTTGGTATACATATAATTTTACCATTTATCAAAGACGAAAGCAAATTTTTCACAACCCCCACATTCAGTCGCGACCCACAGTTTAAGAAGCTTTGGTCTAGTAGATTTAATCTGCAGTCCTAAATCTATTTTGACCAGGAAGAGAGCAGGGTTGAAATCTAATAAAATAATAAATGACTGACTGACTGACTGACTGACTGACTGACTGACTGACTGACTGAATAAATAAATAAATAAAAGACACTGGGAGTAAGCCCCATTGAATTACATGGGACTTACTTCTATGGTGGCTTAGGATTGCTTCCTAAGTAGATTTGGATCTTCTTAGTGCCTGGATGGAAGGCCTATAGTGGAAGAAAGGTGGGATAAACATAAATAAGAACAGGACCACATTTTATGCATTTAAAAAAGTGCTGCAGAAAAGATAACATCATAGAATATAAACAGTATTTTAGCTTATGAAGGAGAGTTCTAATAGTCCTGGGCTTGATTACCAGTCTTGGTGTGTCCAACCGATCTGTTCTTATAAACAGTCAAATATTTACATTGGCTTTTTATACCACCAATTTTAACAGCTCAAGGTAGTTAACTATGATATTTTGGCCTTGCCACTAAGAACAAATCCATGCTAATGCTTTGACCCTCATAGGACAGTTAGCAAGTCTGGATGAAGAATGTTAATGGTACACTCTAAAATAACCACAGTGCTGCTTAATAAGAAAAATAGGCTTCAGTGAAATGAAACTAACCAAAACCCCATATAATTTTTTTTAAAAAAAACCTCTTAATAAAATGTATAAAAACCATAGCAATGTCTAACAGACATAACAGAAACTCGGAATGAACCATGCGCTTTCAGTGCTGTAGCAAAATTACCACACTACTTTGCATGCCTGTATTTTGGTCCCAAATCAGAAATTTAAAATAAATTCATTGGATGTATTTACTTCAACCCCTTCGGTGTTCATAACAGCTATGCTTCCAAAGTCCCCAGTAGTTTATTGTACCCAGGTTTTTTTTTCCAATTTAGCTTTCATGTAATTACATATCATGTATTTAAATTATTATTGGGAACTTTGGGCTTAATGTTACAACTTGCTTACTAAAACCATTTACTGCTTAGTCAACACCCCTTTTTTAATGAATGTGTTCAGCACTGGTTCAAATCATTCTTCACAGACATAAGTCAAAGGGTTGCCATTGGAGATCAGTTGTCATCAGTGTGGGACATGTCCTGTGAGGTATCATAGGGTGCGGTCCCATCTCCCATTCTATTCAACCTCTGTGTAGCAAGTTAATGCAGCCTGAAAAAAACACTTTCTACCAACTTATTTTAGTCTAGAAGATGGCTGCCTACCTCAGCTGATCTGGCTGAGACTAGACTACTGTAATGCACTGTAAATAGGTCTCTCCTCAAAGTCAACTCGGAGATTCCAGTTGCTGCAGAATGCCACAGCTTAGTTATCATCAAAAGCTAAGCAAACCGTGCATATTACACCCATTCTGCAGTCACTTCTTTGGCTGCACATCAATTATAGGGTTCAATTCAAAGTGTTGGCTGTCACATACAAAGCCCTTCATGACCTTGAACCCTCATGTCTGTGGGACTGTCTCTTCTCCTATACTCTGCCATGACAGCTTCAGTCCTCTGATCAGAACCTTCTGAAGGTGTCACCCAACAAATGGGTATGATCAACAATAGTCCATACATGTGCATTCTCTGTTATGATATGCACCTTATGTACTGGCCTGTCTGATGAGGTCAGGAGGAATCACATTCTCCTGGCATTTTGCAAACTATATAAACTGAATTATTCAGGAGGGCATTTTTACAAAACTAATAGGTCTTTATTACAATGGAGTTATTCAAGGAAAATGCTTTAATAAAGGGAAAATAGACTGTGAATTATATTACTGTGTACAGTACATACCATCTGTTGCTGGATGTAATATCCTATATGTAATTTCTGTATTGTTTAGTATGCCATGTTAGTACTTATGCTTTGCTTCAGCCTTACACAAGGTTTTTACTTGGTTTTCATTCTTGCATCCTAATTGTATTGATTTACACTATGTAATCTGTCTTGATTACAGTGAGAATGTCAGTGAGAATGGGGGAGGGCTTATGAATGAATGAATTCAGGTAATTGGGCTGTTTGTGCATATATCCATGGGAATTTCCCTAGCATAAGCCCCACTGAAATGAATGGGGCCTACAACAGGCTGTTCTGTTAGATAAAATGAGTACATTTTTTTCCAAAGGCAAACATCAGCTGGTACATAACATCACCTATGGAAAATACTGTTTTTATTAATCCATTTATTGTTTGGCAGAACATGAGACATTTTGAGACGGCTTTAGATTTTGAAGCATCAATGAAATAGAGGAACACTTAGCATCTCCTCTGTGTGAATGGAGGCTGGTCAGTGGTGTGGATGGTTTTATGACCTGCCACCCTCTTTGAACAGCACGGAATCCTCTTTGGCTTTGGCCCGCATCCCAGAAAGATTGCCCTCAGGAAAGTGGAATTTTCACCTTGTGGCATGAGATTGGCCAATGTCAAGAAATGTCATTCCCTTCAGGACGCAGAACTTCTGGAAATGATATCATGCTAACTTCGTGACCATCGGGAAGACACAGGACTCAAAAAACATTTTCCTTTGATCTGCTGATAGTGGGCAATTAGATTCCCATCCTCCTCACATCTGTTTCAGTCTCTAACTCCGACGGGTATTCCCTAAACCATGGAAAAGTTAAAGGGGAATTGTAAAAAGTGTGTTTTGCTGGCAAACAGCAGCAAACTTGCTGGGCTTTCTTCATTAGTGTTAGCTATTTAAGCCATCAGCAGCATTCTGGGAGGACATCAGACATGTGTCCACCAGATGCTTGCAAACAGAGCTCCACTAGGGACCGGACTCAACTTAACAATAATCTGCAGACAGCGGGTGTGAACCTGAGCTGGGCCAACACCTCATCAGGCTGCATGGCTAATTGATTTCAAAATTAGACTTGGAATTTCTGAACAATAATCTTAAAAGGCAGCAATAAAATACATCAGAATCCTTTGAGCTAGCCAAGCTTTCATCCAAATGGCTTATTATAAAGAGCTGGCACACCTGAACTTTGGCATTGACAAATAAATTCCCAAACAGCAAATGGAAACCACATTTGGCACTGGGGTTTTTGTCAAGTGAAGTTTGTAGACATCAGGAAACAAGATCTTGATTTTCCCCCTCCCCCAACCAACCACGGCCCTTAATGACAGGAAATAATTCATTGAATGTGTGTTTTGCTATGACTTTAGTGGTTTTTACAATAAAAATATATGTAGTGACTATTCAAAAATGTGGGTTTGAGCGTCTCTCAGTCTATGACACTAGAAGCCCTCTTCCATATCCATCAAGAGCTCCCGATGATAACTTTGCCACACGAGTAGGTCTTACCCCTTTGAACTCTGAAAGTCTGCCTTGTGGCCTTAAGATCCAAAAGGGTTTAGGTTTCTCCTTTGCCTAGCTACAATAAATTATCCCCCCCCCCCCCAGCAATGCTTGGAATCTTATCTGAAAGCCAGGATGGGAGCAAAGAAACGTTACTGTTTCTAAAATCCTGACTACAAATCTTTGCTGGAGTTAAGACTTTCAAAATAGGTAAACTTGGGTTTCTCATTCTAATCTGTTTATGCAGGGAGGGTTATTTTCTGCTGAGTCTTAGTTAAGAGGAATGCAAGAAAGGAAAAACAGTTATCAGATTTAGCAACGTTTGAGGTTGCTCTGCTAGCTTATACTTCCGGATGGTGAGTAAGCAAACCTCTGATGTCACTGACTGGTACAGAAAACGCTTCAGGACTTCTTGTGACCTGTCTAGTTTGTGTAGTTTTTCATTTGAAGCTAGGCATATTTTTGAAATGGACAAATGCAAAGATTCTTGTACACTGGAGGGGGGGAGTTGGTTGGTATTTGGAATAATTAAGGGATACAACTCTGCTTTGGATTCCACTGTGTTTCTGGCTGAAGTATCATTACATGTCATTTTTTGTTTGTTTGTTTGTTTAACATACTCTGGTTTCGCCAGTCAATATTTTCAGCACAATTATTGTAATTCCTTTTGGAGCTGATTTCAAATTACATATACCTCCCAAGGTATTTTATGTTTTGTCTTAGGGGGTTACCGCACTTTGAACTCCCAGCGATGTATTAAGAGTTTGAAAATGTTGTAAAAAACATCGCTTTTAAAGGGTATTTGGATACCATGGCTTATAAATGGTTGGAAGACGTCTTCACAGCTAAAGTGGCCAAACAAAGTGTGAACAGTATTTTTTATAACATTTTCAAACCCTTAATACATCGCTAGGAATACCTAGTGCGGTAACAGCCTTTGTTTGGCCCCTTTGGCTGTGAAGGCGTCTTCCAACCATTTTTTGCTGTAGTATCCAAAAACCCTTTTAAAGCAATGTTTTGTATAACATTTCCAAACTCTTGATACATCGCTGGGAATACCTAGTGCGGTAACAGCCTTAGAATCCCCTGTAACAGCAAAAACGATACCTGAATTGTAACTATATCTTGTATTCTTTTGCCTCTGTTCTCAGAAGGGCAGATGGAGCTTAGAATCCTCTCCTATAGGGAATCTGTGGTGGGAAGCCATAGACTCTTCTTATCCCCCACCCCCACCCCCAATTTGTGCAGCAAGTAGTACAAATAAAGTCTCCCACCCTCCACCTTGCAGGTGCAGGCCTAAAGAACCATATGGATCATGCAAACAAATGAACTGTGTTTACGTAGAATCAGAAAGCTCTCCTAAAATCATTGAGATGGTGCAAGAATGACAGATATAGGAAATACTGTATATAAAAGGTTTGGTAGAAAGATAGAGTTGCCAACCTCCAGGTACCTGTACTGAACTTAGTAAAGTCTGAAGGTAACAAACAGTACAATAGCTCAATTTCTATCTCACTAATATACAAAGTGTAAAGGAATCAACGCTATTTATATCTTAATCATTATCATTGTCATGCCCTTATTTTAATGTATAATTAGTGGCATTCTAAATCATGCGTAGGCATAACTTGTGCCCAAAATGATCTGTTGCATACAAATTAAATCAAGTTCTAAATAAACACACCAACCCTGTAAACAGAGATTGTACAGAATTATACAAAAATCAAACAATGATTACTCTTAAGCCAACACTGGCTTTAACACATGAGTGCAGATAAATGCCCTACTCCTGGTAAATGTTTCATGGAACACAAACTGCAAACCAACACCCAATGGGCTGAAGCGATATAATTATATCTATGTAAGCAAAGTTCCAACCAGATTGCAGTACAGAAGCACAATTCTCCATATTGGAATTGAACAAAAGCACGAATTCTCTGTGAAAAGCTCAACAGAGGAGCTAAGTAAGAAGGCAAGAACGTGGGGTCGATCCAATGCACGTTTCGATCCTATTTCTTCATCACCTTGCCGACAGTCTTATTTCCAGAGGAATTGGCATGCAATTTCCAAGTGCTTAGTCATTCCGGTGTATAAGCAACACCTTCTCAAGGAGATCAGCGTAGGTAGCCCTCCCTCCAGGTACCAGCTGGAGATCTCCTGCTATTACAACTGATCTCCAGCTGATAGAGATCAGTTCACCTGGAGAAAATAGCCGCTTTGGCAATTGGACTCGATGGCATTGAAGTCTCTCCCCTCTTCAAACCCCGCCCTCCTTAGGCTCCGCCCCAGAAATCTCCCACTGGTTGTGAAAAGGGACCTGGCAGCCCTACAGATAGATCAGTTGAGTGTTCGGGTTGCCAGCTCCAGTTGGGAAATACCTGGGGAATTAGAGCATATAGATATATTTAATCGAATGCTATCAGCAGTGATTGCATTGTCACAGGGACAGCACAATCCTATGCAGGTGACATCCATCTAAGCACACTGAATTAAATGGACGCAGAAAGGCGTAACTTTCCATAGGATTGCACTTTTAGCACACGTAGGGTGCATTCACACATACTGAATAGTGCACTTTCAATCCACCTTCAATGCACTTTAATTATTGTTTGTAAGTGGATTTTGTCATTTCACACAGTAAAATCCAGCTGCAAAGTGCATTGAAAGTGCATTATTCGGCATGTGTGAAAGCGCCCTTAGTATTCCAGACTAAAGTATAGACAACTAGCCTGGTGGCATTTAGAAACTAACGTCTTTATTGCAGCATATATTTTCATGGATATTAGTTGATCACTGGAAAAGACAGTCATGCTAGGAAAAGTTGAGGGCAGCAGGAAAAGAGGAAGACCCAACAAGAGATGGATTGACTCAATAATGGAAGCCACAGCCCTCAATTTGCAAGATCTGAGCAAGGCTGTCAAAGATAGGACATTTTGGAGGACTTTCATTCATAGGGTCGCCATGAGTCAAAAGCGACTTGACGGCACTTAACACACACACACAGCTTGATTTATCAGAGGCATGAAGTGTTATCTTCGGTTGGCAAATTAGCTAGATTATTTAATAATTCATTTTTAAGGCCCTGCCTTTCTCCTAAATGGGGACCCAAAGTGGCTTACATTTTTCTCCTCTCCTCCATTTTAGACAGACAGATTCAAGAAGGGAAGATATTATTACAAAGTGAGGCTAACGAGAGATAGGTGAGACAGATTGTAAAGTATACCTTTTAATAATGTTGCTTGAGGCATGCTGATGGTCTGATAAGTGCTTCAGTCTCACTTTTTCTTTAGCAGACTTCTTCCCTACAGAGTGTAGTTCTACCTTTTGATTAAGTATAACCCCACTACATACATGCACAAATTGATTTCCAAAATACTAATTTTAAATTAATTTTAATAACCCAACCCATTGTCAACATTTCAGTATCTTTATATGCAATGTTAAAACACTGAGGGAGTTACCCCGGAAATAAATTTCACAGCGACAAGGTTTCTGCCCCTGCTGCCACTTTAACCACCACATTAGCATCTAATTATTAAAGCACTGGTGCTCATCTTCTTGCATGTCTTCAAAATGGCTTGCTGAACTAACTGAAATGAAGAACAGATGTACAAATCAAGTCATTACAGGCCAAATTCTGACCTCCATTAGAGCTGTGGAACCCCATGGATTTTCAAGGGGGTTGCCTGGGTGTAAATGAGGGCAGATTTCAGTGTAAGGTGTCATGGCAACCATCATAATAAGAATATTTCCATCTGGATGTAAAGTACAAACATGCTGGTCAAACATGTGATCATGCATGTTTTCTTTTTCTCATACATATAAACATATACATCCAATACATATTTAAGGCACAGGAAGGCTTTGAAGTAGTTCAAGCAGCCCAACAAACCCTCCCTAGAAAGCACTGAGGCAGCTGCTATTATTTCTTACATGTTTTAGATTAAAGTCTTGAATCTACTAAGAGTAGACCACCACAGGAGAAAGGCTGTGGGACACTGTGAATGTTCTTATGCAGGGTGTTGGAGAAACATCTGTGGCAAATTAATCTATTCTTATCCTCTGTGAAAATTCACAGAGTTTAATAGCTTTCTTACCTGTGAAGGGGTGGTCTAGTTACTGGGGCTGCTACACAAAACACAACAGCACTCCAGGTTTCATGGGTCTGATGTTATTTCACATTTCTAAGAACAGAGTCTCAGTAAAGCATCTGAAAAAGAGAGGAGACACACACGGTGTAGAAACAGAAATATAAAATTACAGCGTGTGCAAATGTAGGAATGAAAATAAAACTTAGAGTGAATCAGAAACAGTAGAACTATATGTCAGCTTTAGAGTGATAGTTCATAATGTAAAAAAAGAAGCAATTAAATTCAATGGGTTTTAATCACTTTTGCTAGCAGCATTCAGTTTCTTATCAAGGGAAGATGAAAACAATCTCTAAAATGTAAGTCAATCAATAAATACCTTTTGATTTCAAAGATTACTTTTATTTATAAAAAGGCAGCCATGTTTTAATGGACTAGTACAAGTCAAGATTTGTGCCACAATAGCTAAGTGCTAAAGATTTAGGGCAACCGGCAGGTGGCAGTTTAGGGCTGGGATCTCTGAGGTCCAACCAAAGGAACGTGGTCCTTACAATTATCTAGTACAACTCCTTACATAGACTCAGGATCCTCTAAAACCAGATTTTCATTCTAAAAAAAATAGCCTATTTCATCTAGGCTAAAGTACCGGAGATTTTTGGACCCCCCTCTCCCCCCACCCCCGGTGGTGGCCATGTTGCTGGTGCAATTATTGTTCAGTTTGTACTTACAACAGAGATTCTACATGGCAAAGGGTAACTCAGTTTTTTTACCCTTGTTAACTGTAGTTTCCCTTTCATACCAGATGCAGATTATAATCACACGCATGCACCTCCTGCTATTGTCATGCCGCCATCATAATTCTCCATCCATTAAAAAAATAGTTCATATGTACCACTGATCAAGAATAGCACAAAACTACACTTTAAAAAAAATGTGTAGTTGCATAGCAACTTTCTTTCAGTAATGCAGTACTTGAATCCTTTGGTAATGCTAATTGCTGAAAGGTACTGGGTGTCCTGCTGCTTGAAGTAAGTGGAAAGAGCACTTCAAGAACTTTGCAAATGCTAATCTAGAGAGCAGAAAAAAAAACTGTTGCCACTTGAATCGTCATAGTAACAGCGTTACAACATTGCCATCTGTGTGTGTGTTGTGTCATCAAGTCGCTTCCTACTCATGGCGACCCTATGAATCAATGACCTCCAAAATGTCCTATTGATAACAGCTTTGCCAAGGTTTTGCAAAATGAGGGGCGTGGCTTCCTTCATAGAGTCAATCCATCTCAGATTGGGTCTTCCTCTTTTCCTGCTGCCTTCATTTTTCCCTAGCCTTATTGTCTTTTCCAGTGACTTTTCTTCTTATAATCTGAACAAAGTACATTAGCCTCAGTTGAATCATTTTAGCATCTAGGGACAGTTCAGGCTTGATTTGATGTTTAGCTTGTAGTCTTGCTTCGGCACTTTCTCTTTAACTTTCAGTAGTCGTTTCAAGTCTTTGCTATTTTCTGCCAGTAATGTAGTATCATTGGCATATCTCAAATTGTTAATGTTCCTTCCTCCCCCCGCCCCGCAATTTTCATGTCACCTACATCTAAATCTAATCTAGCTGTCCTTATGATATGTTCCGTATACAGATTGAAGAGATAGGGAGATAGCTTTTCATGATACAGTCACAATCTATGACACATCCACTGATTTTCTTTTGAAATTATCTTGTGTGCTCCAGTAAACAATGTAAATTTGCAATATGATCTCCAGTGCCTCTTCCTTTTCTGAATCCATCTTGAACATCAAGCATTGTCCTGCCCCCCCCCCCGTTTTTTTTTAAAAAAACCGTTCTGTCTGAAAAGTGAATATAAAATTGTGTTAGTTTTTTATTGGGGAGGATCTGTGGCTTAGTGGTAGAGCACATGCTTTGTCTTGCAAGATCTCAGGTAGCCCTGGAAGACTACTGGCAGTCAGAGTAGGCCATACTAGGCTAGATGTCATCTGACTCATTGTAAAGCAAATTCATATGTTAATAGGGTTGCCAGGTCCCTCTTCGCCACGGCTGGAGGTTTTTTGGGCAGAGCCTGAGGAGGATGGGGTTTGGGGAGGGAGGGACTTCAATGCCATAGAGTCCAATTGCCAAAGAAGCCATTTTCTCCAGGTGAACTGATCTCTATCGGCTGGAGATCAGTTATAATAGCAGGAGATCTCCAGCTAGTACCTGGAGGTTGGCAACCCTATATGTTTAATCTTTGTCAGATTCCAGGCGGGGACTCATAGGACTGAATATATCTTGATAGAAAGGTAAATGAGTGTTGTCAGGATAAAGGCACTCCCCCCCCCGCACTGTTTCCTAATCTTTTCCCATCCCCTCCTTGCCTGAGAAGGTAGAGAAGAGGAGCTTGCAGCCAGCACGTTTCCAGTGCTGTCAACTGGGCTGTGTTATTGGTACAAACCCTTCTAACACCAAGCACTGATCATTGGCTATGCCTTCTACAGAGTCCCTTCAATGGAGCTAAAGAAGGGCCTGGGATTTACATTGCAAGTGGCCAGGATGCCATTGAAGGTTCATCTGTGAAGGTTCTGTGAGTAAAAGCATTTCCAGTATGCGAAGGATATCATGTCTAGCTGTGAAATTAATTGACTGAAAAAATTTCCTGTTCTGTAAAAAAGCTGGAACTATGGTATTACTATGTGTAGTAATTCAACGAATATGTTTTACACAGCAGTGGGCTGTACACATTTAGCAAGCCGTACAATTTATAGGGTTGCCAATGACTGGAGATCTCCTGCTATTACAACTGATCGGAAGTGCTGCCTCGCAAAGGGCCTTTACCTCTTAGTTTGAGTGGTAAAGCGGCCCTTTAACACTCAAACTAAGAGGTATAAGGCCCCTCGTGAAGCGGAACTTCTGGTTCTAAACCGGAAGTGATGCGTGCGGTATGCACGCGCGCGTGCACGTTTGCCTGCCAACCCTCAGGTGGTCGGCGGGCAGAGGGGTAAATTGCCGGGGGTTTGCCCGCCACCAGCAGGCACCTGGCAACCCTACTCCCCCAACCCTGCCCTCCTCAGGCTCCACCCCAGAAACCTTGCACCGATGGCAAAGAGTGATCTGGCAACCCTATACTTTACCCACCTATCTGTGTAAGAATTTTCCACTTTGCTTTGTGACTGTTGGATTTACACTCTGTAAATGCTCAGGGGTTATGCTCAAACTGCCCTGACAGGCAGTCCTGTTTAAAGAAAGAACCAGTTCTCCCCATCCCCTTTCCCCTCAATTCTTTCTGAATTCCAAGCTGCAGAGTTTGGGGCAATCAAGCCATTAAAACAGGGATGGGGAACCTCAGGCCCGGGGGCCGTATGCGGCCCCCGAGGACATTTTCCGTGGCCCTCGGTAGCTCCGGGGCCAGGTGCGTGTGTGTGTGTGTGGGAGGTGTGGAGGCTGGGGCCCGGTCACGTGGGGCCGGCGGGTGTGTGTGTATGGCGGGGGGGAAGGCTTTTCTTCCTTTTCTTCCTCTTTTTCTGTCACTCTCCTTTCTCTCCCTCTCTCCCTCTTTTTCTGTCTCTTCGTCTGTCTCCCTCCGTCCTTTTCTTTCTTTCTTCCCCTCCCTCCATTTCTTTCTCCCTTTCTCTCTCTTTTCCCCTCCCTCCCTTTTCCTCGTTCTCTGTTTTCTTTTCTTCCTCCCTTCCTTCCCTGCGGATCGGCTGCGGGCTTCGCCCCCCCTGGCGCCTCGTTTGCTCGGGCCCACCGCTGGCTGCCCTCCCGCCTGGGAGGGGGGAGGATGGGGGAGCGGGGGTGCCCTCCAGGCCTTCTCTGCGTGGCCTCCCCTGGGGTTGCCAACCTCCAGGTGGTGGCTGGAGACCTGGCAACCCTAGCCTCCCCCCCTCACAGGGTGATCTATACCTGGTTATGGCCCCCGAATGATGTTATAAATGTGCAAATGGCCCTTGGCAGGAAAAAGGTTCCCCACCCCTGCATTAGAATTATAATGAAGGTAACCCAAGGGTCAGGACAGGTGGGCTTTGTGCATGTATGCAATGGGGACCATCCTACCTCACAGTGGCCACATGGTTTTAGTCTCTTCCCTTCCTGGTGAATTTATTAGGGGAGGGGTTTTCCAGGTTTGTGGGAAGAGGAGTGAGGCAGCTGTTCTTGGAGAGGGATATCCATTCTTCCTGGGCAGAAAGAGAAATGCTTTTGGGGACTCGGAAGGAGATAGGGCTGCCTATCTTTGCCACCAGCGGGAGATTTTTGGGGTGTAGCCTGAGGAGGGCGGGGTTTGGGGAGGGGAGAGACTTCAATGCCATAGATTCAACTTGCCAAAGCGGCCATTTTCTCCAGGTCTGATCTCTAACGTCTGGAAATCAGTTGTAACAGCAGATGATCTCCAGGTACTAGCTGGCAACCCTAGAAGGAGACATACACACCAGCACATGGTCTGTGACCAGCTAGACGGAAAAGAAGGTAAACTGAGATGGGCAAAGCCTGAACAACTAACCTGGAACCATTAAAATATTTCTGCCTATAACAAAAGAGATAAGAGATGAGTTTTAGGCCCAAGGCAAGTGCATCCATACCTATTTGATTTCTCCATGCTCCGATGCTTGCAGTCCTTTTGCTGTTCATCCATAAGCTTTTACTTGTTGTATTCATTGATTTCTTATATGGTTGAAGAGAAAATTTTCTTGTTCTGAAATTGGAGGTTTTGTATGGAAAATTTCTCATGTTTTGTCCTATGCTTATCAAGTATAAGACAGATACAGAGAGATACAGAGGCAGCATGTCTAATGAACATATCTAACAAGTAAGATTTCAAAATCCCCCCCTACCTTCTTGTTGGCTGACTTAAGGAGGGAATTCTGATTTTTACAGAGTCTGACTACAGGCCATCAAACTGCAATTCTGTTAGTAGCCTGCTGGTAGTAGCAGAGAGCAAACATTTTTTGTGAAAAGGAATTAGTCAGATAAAGCTGGAGAAGTGAACTTGTTATGGTCTAGCAGCTTGAGACCAGGGTTAGCTGAGTAAATCCTTCATTCCTCTTAGTAAAAACAAAGGCCTGCAGGGTTATTTTACTACACTGTGATCTGTGGAATGCACTCCTCTTTAAAGTTTGCCTGACACCTACTGTTTGGATTTCAGGCAAGGCGTTAAGACATTTTATTATTTTGTAATTCATTTTATTTGTGTCTTTAATTCCTGACCATCGTCAGTGTTTTATTATTTGTCCAACTGCTATTTAATTGTACGTTGCATGGCTGTGTATGATTTTAGATTATTAATTGAGCTGATTTCTTACTTTTTGTAGCTACATCTTGGTTGTGTTAGGTATCTTGCTATTAAGTTATTGTATTGCTTTATGGTTGACTTTGTTGTGTTAAATTAATATTGCTGGTCTGGGTTGTGTTATGCTCACATTATTTGAATTGGTTTAAAAAAACCCAATTTTATTCTGGCCAGGAATGAGGGTGAGCTATAAATGTGAATAAATAAATAAATAATGTCTTGATATTGTTCTCAGTTGCCTCAAGCTGCTTGTTCTGGACAGAGGTGCTAGGAACAGCATGATGAATATATTCAGCAGGCAAACATATCATTTTTAAAAGCCAAGATCACTAGGGTTGCCAGGTCCCTTTTTGCAACCGGCGGGAGTTTTTTGGGGCGGAGCCTGAGGAGGGGAGGGTTTGAGGAGGGGAGGGACTTCAATGCCATAGAATCCAATGGCCAAAGCGGCCATTTTCTCCAGGTGAACTGATCTCTATCGGCTAGAGATCAGTTATAATAGCAGGAGATCTCCAGCTATTACCTGGTAGTTGACAACCCTAAAGATCACTCACAAGCTGAGCCTCGAATCACAGAGCTCCTCTCTTTTCCAACTTGAGCTGCTGTTGAACAGCTTTACAGCTTTGCAATGGAGTTTCATTTCTTCCTGGCTTACAGATGGTTTTGCATCTGCTCAGTAAGTGAAAGTGATTCTCCCCCAGGGTCATAGATGGTCAGTTCAGTTCATCGCACAGTCTATATTAACTGCAATATCTAAATTCCATCTATGCAATGAAAGAGCACTAAGGGGAAACATTACCACCTACGCGAAGACTGAGCAACAGGCTGACCACCTTAGCTAGTATTGTTTCCACATTTGATCACCTGGCACATGCCATGTTTCCATTTACACATTTGGGGAGGTCCCCCACTTTCTTGAGTCACTGTTGTCAATCCAAACCAGATCTAATTAATGACTCATGATGGCCCACATTCATAACCCTGGCAATCAACCATCCCATGAAGCCCATTAGGGTAAGTGAATTAAAAGAGCATCTGAGCAGGTATCTGGAGTGTGTCTCAGTTCATTCTTTCATAATAAACTATGTTCTCCCCCTCATTCATTTGTCAATCATAGGAACTAAAGATTATTATTTGTTGCATGTACGTGACACCAGCAATTTGCAAAGCCTGTTGGCAAGAAAATCGGGTTAGAATGACAGAGTGAGAAATTAAGCAGAAGTCTGATGTAATTAGCTACAACAATCAGTGCTCTAATTTCTGATTTATTGTTTCCTGTTTTCCTGCTGCACTCAACCCAGGCATACTGTATGTGCTTCACATTGGTCAAACAATTGCCTTATCAGTTCCAGTAAAATCAAGAGGTCACAGTTAACAATATTTGCAGGATGCTTCCCACTGCCGTTAGGAAATTGCTATTGCTAATAGTTTCTTGGCCCTATTTCCTTCTTTATACAATTTTATAAAAACCAAAAGCCCTACAACCGGGGGGGGGGGGGGAGGAAGATCAGATTTCTGCTTTTCCATCTATATTGGAGTTGTATTTTATTTATGGCCACATTGTACATATTAGTATCAAAGTACATTTAATATGTTAAGGTTTTTTTTTTTTTAAGGAAGAAGGGTTTTTCCAAACATCTGCTTAGAAACAATAGACACATGGAGTCCTTTTGCATTAACGCTATGAAACATTGTTACTTGCGAGCCAAGTCTTGATCCTACGGAGATCAACAAGAGTTTGCCACTGACTTCAGTGGGATTAGGATTTGGCTCTATAACCCTGTCCTGGCTGCCACTTTCTCATTTATATATAGTTTGAGGTTTTTGGACAACAGTCTCATTTGTGGTAATCCAGAACGCTGTTCGTAAAGTGTTATAATATAATCATTGCAAATCTGGTTGTAAACCAAATGGTTGTTCTTTTTAGTGTGACAGCTTTATAGCAAAGTACTGCTCAATTGGGTGGGGGGAATCTGTACAAAAATTCTCATTTAATAAGGATTATATTTGGGAGGGGGAGCAATGCTGATTATTAGAGCAACATGTAGAAGCACCCTGTCATACAATAATCTGTTAGCAAGTTTCACTGTTCTTCAGTACTCCCATGTCAAGTCTGATAAAAGTATCAAAAACAATTGAGACAAAATACTACAGAACGTTAATTACTTTTAACTCAATGCCCTTCCACAATCTACATTGGACAAACAGGTCAGTCTCTTAGACAAAGATTAAATGGCTATAAGTCTGACATCAGAAACCACAATATTCAAAAACCAGTGGGAGAACATTTCAACCTTCCAGGACATTCTGTTGCAGATTTAAGAGTAGCAGTTCTCTTACAAAGGAATTTCAAAGGGAGATTGGAAAGAGAAACTGCTGAATTACAATTGATATTCAAACTAAAGACAATGCATTTACCTGGGCTGAATAAAGACCTTGCATTCATGGCTCATTACCAATGCTGATTTCTCCACACCCATCTCTCCCCGGACATCAAAGACTCTTCTGCATACCACACCTAATCCCATCACGCCTGCTATTCACATTTTCATACTGTTAACATTTACATACTAACGCTTGTCTGAATTCACTCTCCTCTACTTAAAGACAGATGGATTCACTTTCTAGCTGTATCTGAAGAAGTGAGCTGTGGCTCACGAAAGCTCATACCCTGCCAGAAAATATTTTTGTTAGTCTTTAAGGTGCTACTGGACTCTTGTTCTTTTCTTCTTTTAGCTCAATGATACCCACTTCTGAGTCAACAGACATAGGTTCAGACTGCAGTCTGCAAGAATAGTAAGACGCTGATGCACATGAGCCCTAAAAAATTGAAAGCATGTGGTCTAATGGTTAGAAAGTCAGACTAGGGCCTGGGAGACCTAGTTTTGAATCCTCACTCTGCCATAGAAGCTTGCAGGGTGACCTTGAGCCAATCACATACCCAGACTAACCTACCTCACATGGCTGTTGCAAGAATAAAATATTGGAGAAGAGAACAATGTAAGCTGCTTTGGGTCCTCATTGGGGAGATATAAATGAAGTAAGTGAATAAATAAACTAATTATTCCAGTTATGTAGTAAATAAACATATCAGTACTCTTGTTTGTAGAGCTAAAAGTACCATTCAAAATGAAATGGATCAGACAACATCTTCTTGTTCCCAAGAACAGAACTTGTTCCCAAGTTAGTGTGCATAGGATTGCAAGTCAAGTCTCAGTTGGCCTTGAATTTAATATGCATCTACCTAACAGTGATAGATGTATTGTAAAGGTGTGTCCTGGATTAAAGGGCTTTGGGGATGTGTGGAGGGAAACGCCATGTTGTTAAACCCTGGAAACTAGGCTTGCCAGGTCCCCCCAGTGGTTCGAGTGGTAAAGTGGCCAGTTGTGATGCAGTGCTTCCAAGTGTAAATTGGTAGTGATGTAATTGCATCAAGCACAGCCACATGCGCGCGTGATCCATTCCCCACTCCTGAGCCGGTCAGATTGGCAGTCAATATCCTGCCAATCCAAGCAACCTGGCAACCCTACCTGAAACCAAAGGGGTAATAGAGAGGATTTTTTTTGGGGGGGGGGGCGGTGTTTGCTTCATCTAGCGTGCTTTGTATTGCAACTTAGCTAGACTCATGTTTATGTTTTCCCTAGACCTGTATTTGCTCGGACAAAGACCTGTTTTCCATGTATGCACTCTAGTTTAGTAATAAAGCTTTCTTGTTTCAGAAAGCAGACTGTGACTAGGGTTGCCAGCTCCAAGTTGGGAAATACCTGGAGATTTTGGGGGCGGGGCCTGAGGAGGAAGGGGCTTGGGGAGGGGAGGAACTTCAATGCCACAGAGTCCAATTGCCAAAGTGGCCATTTTCTCTGGGTGAACTGATCTCCGGCTGCAGATCAGTTGTAATAGCAGGAGATCTCCAGCTAGTACTTGGAGCTAGGCAACCCTAGAGATTACAGATGTAATTTGGTATGAGATTACAGCTGCCAGTTAGTTCACTGGATAGAATTCTGGCCTGGACTTGTGAATTGGCAGCCAAGTGGAGGTCCACAGCAAAGGAGACTAACACCAACAAGGGAAACTCCTAGCACTGGATGAAAGGGAGGACAAGAAAACACTGGATGCTGCTCACTGGACCAGACTCCCATTTATCCCCATAATATGGTATCAGAGAGGATTCAAATCTGTCCCAGCTGGTTTTGGTTCCTGGCTGACCAGAACTGTGCTGATCAGCCAGTATGAAGCCTGTGATAAGCAGCATAGGAGACACAAGCTAGACACAGGCAACCCAATCACAATATTGTCCAGTCACTTCCCTTTCCTCCACCCCCCCTCCAGTGGCACATTGTGCCCTTTTCAGTGCTTCCCAAATGCTAAAGTGCAAACATTTCAAAATTTACTTCCATTTCCACAGAGGCAGCAGATCCATATAAATATTTTTGCACTCTAATATTTACATTCTTTGAAATTTATGAGGGCCACAAGGAACTGAATTTTTGCTCTGTGATAAATAGTCTTTGTCCAAATCATAGATCCATCCATGAAGCAACAATGTAACGTGATATTTGAGATTTAAAATTAAAATTATATTTAATTTTAAAAACGAGCATTCATATTATCGAAAGCCAGTGTGGTGTAACAGTTAAAATGTTGGACTATGCCTGGGGAAGCCCATCTTTAGATCCTCATTTGCTCACTGGGTGACCATGGGCCAGTCATTTTCCCTCACTAATTTCCCTCACAGAGTTTTGTAAGAATAAAAAAAGGACATTGTATCAATCTCTTTGAAGGAAGGGTAGCATAAAAATATAAATAAATGTTAAATATTATACATATTAAAGCTACTTGTTATTACATAGATATTTAACAAGCACCTGCTTTTCATTTATTTATTTTGACCTAACCCATTAAGTAAGCTTTCAATTTGAAGGAAATGGGAGCAAGCCTAAGCAAGTCTACTTAGAGCTAACCACCATGTTATTCAGTGGGGATTACTCCCAGGAAAGAGGACTGCAGCCAAAGTCGCTTATCTATGCCTGGGAAGACAAAAATCCATTTTCCCTCAGAGGTAGCATAATAGGCTCTCTCCCGTTCGAAAATATTGCCCCTAATTTGTCTTCCAATTAACTTTGGCTAGAAACGAGAAGTTTCCCTTTGCCCCTCTGGTTTAATAATTTAATAGTAATATTACTGCCGTTATTAGTTTTACTGGTAAATCAAGGAGCAAGTTGGCGGGGCCCAGCTGTGACCCCAGGGCGGGAACTTTCTGCCTGCTGTCACCTTCTGACAGTTTATGCTGTTAATTGCCTCAATCAACCGGAGCACAAGCACCTCTCTGTTTGCCAGCTGCTCGGCATGGCCTCAAAAACTGGCAGCCCTGAAGATTTAAAACCTGTAACAAAGGGCTGTTAATGTAAACAGTTTATTGAATAATACACACAGGCTCGGGTAGGCCCACCTCAGTAATCAAAGGTAGGCTGTGCTATCAGGATGTATTGCCTTGAAAAAGAGGCAAGGCCTGGTTGCTGCCGCCTTTGGAGCCCCATTTCTCAAAGGAAGGAAGGTTCTGAAGCCCTTTGTGATTAAGGCAAAGAGTCGATGTACGGATTAGGTGGATGTGTAAAATCTACAGGAC
Source organism: Euleptes europaea (assembly GCF_029931775.1). Classification (NCBI taxonomy): domain Eukaryota; kingdom Metazoa; phylum Chordata; class Lepidosauria; order Squamata; family Sphaerodactylidae; genus Euleptes; species Euleptes europaea. The sequence goes on from NC_079320.1 coordinate 54,515,301, forward strand.
AATCTTGTGACCAGTGGTTACCCAAAATTAGTGTCATCTTTTTACAAGGGTTGTATCGCAAGTTAACCGAGTGGGCATATTTCTGCAATAATTATAAAGTTGCACCAATGATATAGCAACGTGGTTAAGTAAAATGGGGATAGTTCCACTGTCGTGCCTTATTGAAATCAGTGAGGGCTGCAGAGAATAACTACTTGGTGAATTGTACCCCTTAGCCCTTAACCCTATATATGCAGGCTCCCCATTCATATCAGTGGAGGGAGCACAAGGAATACAAATTAGGAACTGTCCTTTTAGTTGAGTTGAGTGGGGAAGTCTTTGAGCCATACAACTGGCTGGCACACTAGTGTAGTGGAAAGTGTGTTTTGGAAAGTAAAACCATAGGGTGAGATGCATTCTCCACTGGATGACAGATGGAGCAGGGAAGCCCAGTGCAGCACTGATCCCTCTGCCCTGCATCTCTGCCAATATAGGGGTGGTGACATCATATCAAGGGGAGGGGTAAGGATTCCATCAGGTAATCTGCACAGCAATTGATAGATGCAAGGAATCCAACAAACTTTGTCAGTGCCTAGAAACCATGAGCCCATGGTTCTGGGAGGCAATATTATGTGGGCGACCGCACAATTTCAAGCACCTATAGAATAGAAACACGTCTTAAATCTGCTAAATTGTACTCATTAGCCTTGATCCAAAGCAGTTAATGCTGCATATGCAGAACCTTGAATGTAAGCAATCTCCTTAAGTATTTATTTGGCTAGTTAGTTTTGAAAATATTTCTATCATGCTTCCCCAAAACCTTGCCCAAGGCAGCTAACAACAAAAATAAAACAATAAATGTTTAGTTTAAAATAATTACTAAAATCTCAACAACAAGATCCTCAGAGGTACAACAGTAAAATCAGCAATGAAAATATTTCAAACAAAGGGAAGACCATAGAGAAATGGTTAATACCTGAACTAGATTAAAAAAAAATCTGCCCATCCCTAGGGTAGGCTATGTATTTATTTTTTAGTCCGGCTTTCTTACTGAGACTCAAGCGGATTACACAGTGCCCGTCAATGCAATCAATAGTATGTAATATCTAATAAGTAATACAATTGGAGTAGGATTACAGAAATGCAGAAACAATTAGACATGATATGTTAAACAATGAAGAAAACAGTATTACATAAGCATTAGACAATGCAGTAGGAATGGGATAAAACATAAAGCAAACAGATAATACATATGATATGAAGTAGTCCACAGTCGCATTCTTTTTACTAAAGCACCCTTTTGAACAATTCTCTTATAATACAGCCCTCCTGAACAATTCTGTTTTACAGAGTTTGCAGAATGACAGAAATGTGGAAGCCTTCCTGGCCAACTTAGGCAGGCCATTCCACAAGGTGGATGGGCAATTGTTGATTTTGCCCATTTGCAGGCTGGCAACTGCAGAAGACCCTGTTCGGATGAGCAAAGCTATTATGGTGGAGAACAGGAGGCAGTCTTGCAGGTATGAGGGTGCAAGGCCACAAAGGGCTTTGTATGTGATAGCTAAAAACTTAAGTTGAGCCAGGTAACTGATGGGCAGCTAATGGATTGACTGCACAATGGCTGTGACATGCACGCTCTCCATCTAGCTCCTGATAATAATTGGCCTGCCACATTTTGTACCTACTGGAGTCTCTGAGTTGACTTCAAGAGCAGACCCATGTAAAGTGCATTACAATAATCTAGTCCCAGCATTACTGTGGCATGGATCCAGGTGGATGAGTCAAGGTAGGCCATTTTCCAGACATAATACATAAATAATACATAATTAATAATAATGCATAATTATGAAATAATACATAATTTGCAGCTGCATTATCTTGGTTCTCTAGCAGTAATGCTTGGTCAAATGTAACCCCTAGGTTCTTAACTGAGCCAATAAAGTAGAAGCACAATGTCCTTCAAAGCATAAAGCTTCCCAACCAGCATTACTTCTATCTTGTCAGGATTCAGTTTCACCTTGTTCCCTTAGCCATTTAACCAATTAAGAGCCAATGTGGTGTACTGATCTAATTGTCAGACTAGGATCTGGAACATCTAGGTGTGAATTCCTACTGTGCCATGAAAGCTTGCTGGGTGACCTTGGGCCAGCCATATACTCTCAGCCTAACCTGTTTGACAGGGTTCTTGAGAGCCAACATGGTGTAGTGGTTAAGAGTGGCAGACTCTAATCTGGAGAACTGGGTTTGATTCCCCGCTCCTCCATATGAAGCCTGCTGGGTGACCTTGGACTAGTCACAGTTCTCTCAGAACTCTCTCAGCCCACCTACCTCACAAGGTGCCTGTTTGCGGGGGGTGGGGAGGAAAGACTATTGTAAGCCACTTTGAGACTCTTTATGTAGAGAAATGTGGGGTATAAAAACCAATTCTTATTCTTATTCTTCTCCTTCTTCTCCTTCTTCTCCTTCTTCTTCTTCTTCTTCTTGATAAAATGGAGAGGAGAATGATGTAAGTCACTTTTGGTCCCCATTGGGAGAAAGGTGGGATATAAATGAAACAAACAAACAAAAAATAACTTAAGCAGTCAGGCAGTGACTCATGTCCTCTACCACATTGCCCGGAAGTTTGGGTGCAGAAATACAGTGCTGGGTGTCATCAGCATATTGATGGCATCCAGTTCCAGAACTAAGAATATTTTATCTTAAGAGCTTTAACACAGAGATTGAATAGCATGGGGGATAGGACTGAACCCTGTATACTGCTCGGTATACTGATTCTGATTATGTATTGTTGCATTTTAACAAAAAAAGAGAAAAGGGCTGCACCTTGTAGAAGCCCTCAGGACAAATCCTGCACTGATGACAACTGATCACCAAAGGCAAACCTTTGGGTCTGGTCTGTAAGAAATGATTTAAATCAATCCAGAGCACATCCCCTGACACCTTTCTGTGTCCAAACATCTCAACAAGATGGCATGGTCCACTGTATCAAAGGCTGCAGACAAATCTAGTAGGAGCAATTATGAAGCATGGCCTTTGACTCCATTCATATGGAGATCATCAAGTAAGCTAACAGTCAAAAGATAAGATGACAGGTCCTCTTATGAAACAGAAACTGGTTAAAGGACAGGAAGCAGAGGACAGGAATACATTGTCATTTCTATGGAAAGAAACAAACATTCTGGACTTCAAAATATCTATATTAGGAACAGCACTGTTTAACTTATTTAAAACTAATGTTTAACTTCTTATACCTCTAGGTCAGCAGAGAAAGAGCTCAATTTGCAGATGACACTAAAATTGTTGAAGATAATGAAATACAAAGCAGCTTGTGAAAAGCTATAGCATGATTTCTTCAAAATGGCTGAGTAGGCAAAACAATGGCAAATGATATTTAATGTCCATAAGAAAAAAGTTATACATGTCAGGATTAAGAATTCCCAACTTCAGTAACGGGATCAAAACAGCAAAGTGATAGTAGACAACTCATATTGCAGCATCAAAGAAATCAAACTCAGTAATGGAAGACCATAACATTGGCGCTACCAACTGAAAAGGACTATGTATCACACATGATACTTCTGATGGTGAGAAACCATGGATCAAGCTTCTCAAGGACAACATTATTGTAAAGTAGGTTCATATGGGACAAGATGGTCCTCAAGATATACTGGACCTGGACCATTTAGGGTTTTGAAGGTCAAAATCATTCACCATGAATTGGGTCTAGAAACCTATGGCAACCAATGTAATGGCTGAAATAGTGGAATAATACACATCAGGTGACAGAATCCTGCTACCAGTCTGGCAAATGCATTTTCCATTTCCCATACTTTTTCCAAATTCAGCCCCTTGTAGAATGCATCAAAATATTCCAATCTGGATATTAGCAGCAGTGCAATCCTGAACACGGTTATACCCTGCTAAGCCCACTGCCTTCAATGTATTTAAAAGGGTACAGCTCTACTTAAGATTGCACTGCAAGGTATAAATAACAGTGGCCAGATCCTTCCTGTCAAAGAAAGGGCACAGTTGCATAATTCATAGACCCTGTGTAAGTCTGACACATGCTTTCTTATGTATTTTTATTGCTCTTCTGTGAATCCAAATATTTTGCCAGGTAAAATTATAGGACGTGTCAGAAAGAGAAAAGGATTTTCTGTTGCTACTTTCACCTCAACCCAAATCATAAAAACCTTATAAATATAAGTTGATCTTGGCAAATCAAACTAGAAAAGTCAAAAAGAAGAAACCAGACCTGTAAACACTTCACTACAACAGGCAGTAGTCAAAGTTGTACCTTAATTTAAACAGACATAAACTGCATAAAAGGAAAATGTAAAACTGTATATACTATAGCTTTCATTAAAAATCATTAAAGTTTTGATTCACTGTTCCATGCAAAACTGAACTATATTGGGCTTCAAAAATATTTTTAATGTCTTTTTTATGTCACAGCTAGTCATTTTAGATACAATTTCAACAAGTGTAGGGGATTCTTGAAACTTAATTAATTGGCGGTAGGGCACACCCTCACCATTTTAATATTGGTTCCACAGAACCCTGATTCTTGCCATATTGAAATATTGGTCATAACAAATTCTGGGTCTATGGAAAGCTCCCGGTCAAAGTCCACTTTCTGTACTGGTCACCTCCTCACTTCAGTGTAGTAACCTTAAAGCAGGGGTGGGGAACGTCAGGCCCAGGGGCCGTTTAAGGCCCGCAAAATCATCTGGTCTGGCCCTTCGTGGGCCCTGGCAGATCTCTAGTTCAGAAGGATCTAAGACTGGCAATCCGCCCCCTCCCGCAGACAGGAATAACCTCTACTCAAGGCGGATGTGAGTTTGTTTTGCCGAGAAAAGGAACCCTTTCCCCCCTTGCAGAAGAATCTTAGCTATGGAGCTGCTAGGACCGCCCAAGAAACCGTGTTAACCCTTTCCCACTCGGGCCGTGGAGAAATGCGTTCCCTCTGTACTACAAGAGGTCTGGGGGCGGAAATGGCAACAATGGAGGGGTTAAAGGGGGCAGGACCAGAATGTGTGGCCCGCAAATAATGTTATAAATATCCAAATGGCCCTTGGCAGAAAAAAGGTTCCCCACCCCTGCCTTAAAGGGATTAGCTTCGGGTAATCCACTAATCCTTTGTAACAGACAGCCAGTGTTTGCTTTAAGGATGCTGACTCCAAGAAAGAATGTATCATTGTCTTTCTTTCCTTTTGATCTCATTAATCATTAATCTTGGTATGCCTTGTTTTAGTTCCATTGTGTAATCACTGACTGATCTTTGCTATCCATTGTAATATTCCTTAATAAAAACCTTGGATGCTCAGAGAAGGAGAGAGCATTCTCCAAGGAGAAAAGATACAGAATTCTCTGTCTTTCCTTCAAACAGGAATTTAACATAGTAAGATAAATTTATGGGGTCTATTCCTATGCTACTTGCAGAGACTCTAGATGTACAAATTTGTGTAGAAAATAAACCATTCCTCACCCCTACCCTTATTTCCACATGGTAGATCTGTTATTTGCACACACCATTGCATGAGATCTGGTGTCCATGATTACATTAGATTTCAGTGGTTTGCCTGAGGTGCTTCATTCCTGATCTTATTAAAGAAGAAGAGTTGGTTTTTATATGCCAACTTTCTCTACTACTTAAGGAAGATTCAAATTGATTTACAATCACCTTCCCTTCCCCTCCCCACAACAGACACCTTGTGAGGTAGGTGGGGCTGAGAGAGCTCTAAGAGAGCTGTGACCAGCCAAAGTCACCCAGCTGGTTTTGTGCATAGGAGTGGGGAAACCAACCCAGTTCATCAGATTATCCTCCACTGCTCATGTGGAGGAGCGGGGAATCAAACCCGGTTCTCCAGATCAGAATCCACCACTCCAAACCACCGCTCTTAACCACTACATTGTGCACATCCGAATGAGATGGAGGAAGTGTACCTCCCAGAGACTATTATCAGTAATTTACAAGAGAGATGGTTCTATGAAATCTAAAAGACAAGAAGCATAGCTCAGACCAAAGAACCTGCTCAAGTGGGGCTATTTCAATGTGTGAATAACCAGTTTTCACAATAATTATAGACCTAATGATTGTGAATAGACCACAGGCTAAATTGAGTCTAGCCTGTTTAAAATGAAAGTATCCTGCTTTCTTTTTTCTTCTACTTTGAGAGCTAACAAAAAGAATGCATGAGTTCTGGACCCTCCTTCAGAGGTTTGTTTTCCATGTATTTTCTCACAAATGAATGGGAGTGTTGCTACTTTTGTGTTACATATTTACACACATTTTATGTAGGCATGTATACCTGTGGCTTCTAAAAGGAACACAGGACACAATTTTAGGAGAAGAAAACCAGCCTTGATTAATCTTGGATGAGAACTCTAGTTGTGATTGGCAATGGTTCAAGGCTTCTTTTGTTTGTATCTTTGTCATTCATACGTCAGACTCAAATGTAAACGTAGCCTTTCCGGAATGGATGGAAATGTCATGCCTGTGTTTGGTACCAAGATAGATTTGTGACAGATCAGGTTGTTCCCCTCTGATGTTGTTCACCAGATTTTACAATCAGATTTTACAAGCTAACAGAAGTTGTGAATTATAGTTAGATGGACCTCATAAACAAAAGCTAAAACTTATGTAGGCAAGAGAATATTGAAAAGTTTGCAAAATGCTGTCAACATGTGACGTGCCAGTGGATTTCTCTTCCTTCCTTTTATTGTGTCTTTTTCTCTAGATAGATGTATGTCTGCCAAGTATGTGTGCATGGATTTATGCTTCCAAATGAAACAAAGCTGTGCAGCTATTATTCCAGTGTCTCTCCTAAAGTACCTCAGTCCACATGTTTACTATAGCTCAGCTTGGTTATTACTTCAGGCCTTGTTTTGTCTTTCCTATGCAAGTGCCTTAAAAAAATTAATAAAGAAACAGCTCAGCTCAAGTGTTTCTTGGTATTGGATATCATCACCTGTGATGCTGCTTCAAGTGGTTACATGGGAAAAAAGCATTAAAGTCAACCAAGAATATCAGGAGTTGAAGGTGTCATTATTAGCTCACGGTTTAAATTAAATAGCTGTTTCTTACAGTACAATTCTGAATTCACAGAGTGGGGACTGCTTCCATCCTATGTTGGTACTGATAGCATTTTAAACAAAGTTTGATGGCAGCCATCTGGTGGAGGAAAATATGCCTATGGAAAATATCACTTGCCCTGACCTGAATAGCCCAGGCTAGCGTGATCTCGTCAGATCTCAGAAGCTAAGCAGGGCCATCTCTGGTTTGTATTTGGATGGGAGACCACCAAGGAAGTCCAGGGTTGCTACTCAGAGGCAGGCAATGGCAAACCACCTCTAAACATCTCTTGCCTTGAAAACCCCACAGAATTGCAGTAAGTTGGCTGCAACTTGACGGCAAAAAAAGGGGGGGTAGAATATCACTTAGCCATTGGAAGTCTGAATATGGAAAGCCTTAGACCAAGTCAAACAATTTCTGTCCACTCCTAGCTCTCTAGAACAGCTTTCCAAGGTCTCAACCTAATTACCAGAAATACTTTAAACTGGACATGCTGTTGTTCAATCCTGTATCCTGTGCATACAGAGCACATGCATTTCTGAACCACTGAACTCCTATTGCCTACAATCAGAAGTATTGCCTACAATCAGAAGAGTGTGATTCTTACATCAAGAAAGAGTTTGATGCTTGTTCTCATAGGCCTTTTGTGCATGGCTGTTTCCCTCACAGTCACCCCTCTACCGACTTCAGGTCTTTGTTTTGATTATGCATCAGACTTGTTTTATTTCAAATTTGAAAATGCAGGCAAAACATAGTGAAACGCAGGGGGAGAGCTGTTGGCATCTAAGACTATAGACTGTAAGCAGATTGTAGTAATCTATGTAACAGCTAGGTGACAGCTGTGATCACATGACCAGAGATGACTAGGCAAGAAAACTAGTCTGAGCAAGTTTAACTTGGAAACTGGGCAGCTGTTGATTGGCTGGCAGACTGAGCCAGAACTGTATATATATGTGTATGATACTTGTATATACGTGTGGGTTGTATGAAGGAGGATACTGGCGAAGCACTTTGGAGCACTGTACAATAAATAGCACTAATTTAAACTGTGCTGGACTCTGCTGTGTTCACTTGCAAAGGGTAGCAACAAAACTAACAAACGCTGACAAGAGCGAGGCGACCTCTGACAGTTGGAAAGACCCAAAGTCGTTGGAGGGGTGACAGCGAGGGAAACAGCCATACTTAAAAGGCCATATTTTCACTTCCTGGTACTTTTTTTTTTTCTAGGAACCTCTCGGACCATGACCAGGCAAGTGTGTGAGGAAGCACAATTCAAAGGATTCCACCCAAACTGGAACAGCTTGCAAGTCTGTTACATTGTTTCTGGCCGTGGCATCTCCTACTTGTAGTTCCTAATTTCTATTTCTGATCATATGTCTCAAAAAGGATATTGCAGACCTAGAACAAGTACAAAAAAAAAGGGCAACCAAGATGATGAAGAGGTTGGAGCACATTTCCTATGAGGAAAGGCTAAAGAGTCTAGAACGTTTAAGTTAAACAAAATGGTGACTTAGTGGGACGTGCATGTGGTAGCGAGGATTGATAGAGAGAATTTTTCAAAGCAGTTGGTGGGCAGTAGGTTCAGGTTGGATAGAAGAAAATTCTTTTTCACGTGAGTGATTAAATTGTGAAATTCACTGCCACAGATGTTGTGAGGCAGGCGTATATGACTTTAAGAAGTGATTAGACAGATTCATGGAGGATAGGTCTATATGTAGCATTGCCAACCCCCAGGTACTAGCTGGAGATCTCCTGCTGTTACAACTGATCTCCAGCCGATAGAGATCAGTTCACCTGGAGAAAATGGCCACTTTGGCAATTGGACTCTATGGAAATGAAGTCCCTCCCCACCCCAAACCCTGCCCTCCTCAGGCTCCACCCCAAAAACCTCCCGCCGGTGGTGATGAGGGACTTACTATCTGTAAGTTACTAGTAGCCATTATGACTAAAGGAAACCTCCATAGTAAGCCTCTGAATACCAGTGATAGGATGCCACAACAGGGGGAGACATTGTCCTCTATGTGCTATTGTTGGCTCTCCAGGGTGTGTGTGGAACATGAGCTGGACTAGATGGACCACTGGTCTGATTCAGAAGTTCTTTTCTTATGTTCTTAAGAACAAAATGCATGTGTGCCCAGATGTCAGCAAGTAGGGCACCACCAACTTTGCCCTTAGCATTTCCATAAGGTTCAATGGCATATTTAGGTATCTGCTTCAGCTGCTTCTCTTGAATTTTTTTTAAACCTATAAAGTTTACATGATACCCCAACATGCTGCCAGTTCTATTACAATTGTTTCTGTGCATTGTCTCCTACTTTTGCAATCCATTTTCTCCATTATGGTATGTCTTGCCTTAGGCAGGTTTGGTTGATTTGTTTGCGCTGTTTTCTAATTCTGTAAATCCTAGTCCTATTGCATTGTTCATGGACTGTTTTATAGTGTCTGAGTGCATTGTTTTGTATTGTTATCTACCTTGAGTCCCAGGGAGATAGGTGGGCGTTGAAAAAACAAACAAACAAACAAACAACTAACAAGCACAGTAGCATGGAATGCAGCAGATTGCAGTTCTCTCTCACTCACTCTCTCTCTCTGTCATATGGGGTTTATTTTTTGATTTTACTTGTAAAAATAAATAATGTGTTCTTTCACATTTAATAAATAAACTAATTAGTACAACTTTTGTGCTGTTTTAAATTATGCTTTTTTATGTTGCTAAATCAGTAAAATTAATTTAAGAAAGTAGGCATTGCAATTTCCATTTTTTCCCATGCTTCAAAATGTCTGGAAATTTTACATCTCTAGTTACTGCGTTTCTCTAACCTGTACCAGTAATTTGTCATGTGCTTAATCCCTACCAAAGTCATTACTTCTTCGGATATTTGATTTGCTGCTACTGTAACATGAGTAGTATTTGTACAGATGATTCCTTTTTTTTAATTCACTACCACTTTTCTTTTTTTAAAATTGGATGCTTAATTTCATATTTTGATCTGCTTGCCTAGATGTTTATTAGTTCCTCTCTAGTCCCATTAGTTCCCTCTCCTTTCTATGTATAGTCTTTATAGAAAGGACATTGGATAGAAGAGAAATGAATACTAAAGAATGTTAATATAGGACAGCAGTGAAATTATACAGATAAATTTTTGAGTTCTTTTATCATGTAAACATCCTAATTATCTACTTCAAAGAAAAAGGGAAGATGTTTCTTCTTCTGTGCCAAACTGGGAGAGGTTTGCCTCCTTAAAATCTCATACGATATGAGGAGATATGAGAAGCTTTTGAATGGATCATTGCTTTTTATTAGTAGCAATGAGGTGAGAAAGTGTTCTGGTGTGTGGCACAGGCCTTCATTAAAAAGTGTGAAATGGAATGGCTTATAGTTAAAAGGAGCAATTTGTTCTAACACACTTGCTAAATTGTTCTATGAGGGGGTCAATTGAGTACTCTTTCCGTAGGTTTCTCTGAAGCATTTGCATGTAATTCTTGTGCCTGAGCAAAGATCCGACATTTTTTCCACAGTTTATGCTAACGGCTAAGAAATAAGTTGTCAAAACAGTATTTTGTTTTGCCTTCAAAAAGTGTATTAGCAACTGTTTTACAAAGGAGTGGAAGTATCCAGAAATGTCTTCAATTTACTTGGAACTAAAAGGCTATGCAACCACATTGCAACCAAGGAAAGCAAAGGGCTAGTTCAGGCACTACTTGACACCTTTTATTTTGATTGCATGAGTCTACCATGTGTTGCTAGTGTTGTGCAGTGGTTAGAGCAGTGATACTCAGTTTCTTGGGAGCCACAAATGGCTCTTTGACATTCCACCTATGGCTCTTCTGAGCATTATTCCCCAATGTGGCATCTGCCCCATGTTTCAGGAAAGTGGGCAAGCCCCTTGCCTGGTGGAGCTTGAATAGGGTTGCCAGGTCCCTCTTCACAGCCAGCAGTAGATTTTGGGGGTGGAGCCTGAGGAGGGCGGGGTTTGGGGAGGGGAGGGACTTCAATGCCATAGAGTCCAATGGCCAAAGCGGCAATTTTCTCCAGGTGAACTGATCTCTATCGGCTAGAGATCAGTTGTAATAGCAGGAGATCTCCAGCTAGTACCTGGAGGTTGGCAACCCTAGGCTTGAACAAGCATAGGCTTGCCAATTCTGGGTTTGAAAATTCTGGGAGATTTGGGGGTGCAACCTGGCACCATGGGTTCGGGTAGGGGAGGGACTTCAATAGAGTACATTGTCATACAGTCCATTTTCCAAAGCAGCCATTTTCTCAAGGGCAACTGATCTCAGTAGTGTCGGAGATTAGTGGTCATTCTGAGAGATCTCCAGGCCCCACCTGGGGGATGGCAACCCTAAATTGGCAGGTGGTTCCCACCTTGAAACAGCTGCAGCCAGAGGAACAGGTAAACTACAAATTCCAGCATGGTGTAGTGGTTAAGAGCAGTGGTTTGGAGTAGTGGAGTCTGATCTGGAGAACCGGGTTTGCTCCCCACTCTTCCACATGAGCAGTGGATGCTAATCTGGTGAACAGGATTTGTTTCCCTGCTCCTACACATTAAGCCACCTGGGTGACCTTGGGCTAGTTGGACTTTCTCAGCCCCACGTACCTCACGAATGTCTGTTGAGGGGAGGGGAAGGGAAGGTGATTGAAAGCTGGTTTGAGTCTTCCTTAAGTGGTAGAGTAAGTTGGCACATAAAAACCAACACTTCTTCTTCTTCCCTGAGGAGCAGACCTATGGCTTTTTGGGTTGATGGCAATTGTGAATTATGCTGTTCACAGCCATGGAATGAGTACTGCTGGGTCAAAGTGTCCAGCTAGGATCTAGGACACCTGAGTTCAAATCCCCACTCTGCCATGAAGTTCACCTCCAATTACACTTTCTCAGAGTAGCCTACCTACCTCCTAGGGTTGCTGTGACAAAAAATGAGGCAAGGAACATCTTGTGCAAGAGCCTGAGCTCCTTGGGTGAAAGGTAGTTCAAGATGTACTGGACTGATGTGATGTAGGTGCTCATGGACCACAGCTGTTCTAGGAGACCAGTGTGGAAGTTCTGTGAACGTACGGAATACAAGCTTGCCCACACACAGTCCCTTTTTAAGACGAGGTCACTTGCACAGAGGTCATTTCCTGCCATCCTTCTTAAACAGCTTTGCTGCGGTGGAGTGGCGCCCATGTTAAAGGCTCCCACCCATATCAGTACCCTGTGCCCTGCCCCAGTCCCCTGTGGTGGCCAGTTTCTCCCTGCCACCAAAGGGCTTTGTTGATGTTGTTGTTAATCAGCAATTGATTGTTGTTATCACATTATAATGCTACAACAATCTGTATCAGGTTCTCTGAATTCCCAGGTTTCATTTTTATTAAAGTAAGTTTCTAACCCCTTTTGTTGGAAAGATAATGCCTTTCTCTTTATATCTCCACAGCAAAAGGGGCTAGAGACCTATTTTTCATTGATGTGAAATCTGGGGATTCAGGGAACCTGGAAGACATATAATTGTAACATTATGACTTTGTAACAACATTCAATTCTCATTTTAAAAAATACCGAGAAATGCCCCCAATGTCCCAGAGGAGAAATTGCTGTTGCTAGTTGGCTGGAGCGTGGAAAATGTAGGGCAACCTGCTATATGGAAGCCCCACTGCTGCTGTGTTGTATCTATAGCTGTAGTAGCAATGGGGAAAGCACACAAATCCTTCTGTGAGTGGAAAACACCTGAATGTTCACTTGAGGGTTCCCCACAATGGGCCAGATTCAAAGAAACAGGCTTAGTTCTGCATATCCAGAGGAGCTTTGGCCTCAAAAGAGCAGCTCTTCATATTGCATGGCAATCCTCTTTAGAAACTGCAAAAGATTGCTAAAGCAGCTCGTGGTTCAAACCACAGAAATAAAAAATTCCACTGGGCATGCCCAAACTCTTGGATGCGCCTAAAGTAACTCTTTGGACCCCTGCCATTGAACGCACATTAACTTTAACAATGCAGAGAAAAAGAGAAAGCAGATTTCCAATGCTGTGGTTGAATCCCAAACACATTTACATAGTATGGATTGAATGCTTTGATCTGCGAAGGGATGGTGAATGGGATAGTCTTGATTTTTGGCAGAATGTTGGAAGCCAGCTTTTTACTCTTTTCAAACTGTATTCTTACATATAAGTCCCAGTAACACAAGCAGGCGTTTTTCATAAATGTGTTTAGAATCAAAGCTGAATTCCAAGCCACTTATTGAAATCAGTTGTACTGCTCCAAAATATGTTGTTTGAGGATCATGTCCAGTTTTGTCAATGAATAGATGAAATGGTACCCTTTATTGGAACAATTAGAAATTTACATTTATGGTAAGTATGGCACAATATGGCAGTAGGTCAGCTGAGAGGATCTAAGACGAAAAGAACATTTGGGCTATAATCTTAATTGAAAGCTAGTTCTGCCTACAAAAAGAATGGTGATAGCTCCCTGGTTACATAGCTTTTTAAAAAGTGATATTATAAAAATAGTAGCCAATCCATTGTTTCTGATACTGTTTGGCTTACAATAGTTTCGCAAGGCCAGCTTCAGTGACATTTTAAAAAGTATATTTATTCAAGTAATGCATCAAACAATAAATGAAGTACAACATGCTCTTGTTTAACTGCATTCACTATTATTCATATAGTTTGAGACACTGTATAATAATGTGAATATATTCCATGGAAGAAATTTGTAAACCATGTTCAAGGCACCTCTTATGCTTTCTCTGTCATGAGAATTGATACATTTCTTTGCAATTAGCTATATAAATCAAATTCCAAACTAAGTGAAATAAAACTTTTAGTGATCCCTAGTACAAAGTGACTAGCCAAATATATCACTGCAGTTCTTTTAGAAAATATCTGACTTTGGATTTGCGTAGCCTTTGCAACAATGTTCACTAGTTTGATTATTTATTTTGTTGCATATTATATGCCATTTAGAAATGTCTTGACGTGCAATTCATTAAATTTAGTTGAGGTCAAAGACTATAAGGATATGACAAGGAACAACTGTTTTGTATTTTTTTTTAAAAAATCAGAGATGAAATTGGAAAATCAGATTATATAGAGCTGGGGGAAGCAGAAAGGCAAATACAGGCGTGTCATCAAACAATAAAAATTGTTTGTAAAACAATAAAAGGATGGGATGTTGACCCCTTTTTTTCACCATCACAATGGACTCATGGCAACCCCGTAGGATTTTCAAGGCAAGAGACGTTCAGAGGTGTTGTGGTGCAGGCGAGGAGCGAGGGCTGTAAATTGTAAGCTTAGTCTGGGGAACAGTCCAAGGTCATTCACAGTGAAGGCAGAGTCCGAGATATCAATACAGGCAAGGGAAGTCCAAGGTGTTAGTCAGAGCCAGTCCAAGAAGTCAGGATACCAGGAATCCAAAGGTTAGCAGGGAAACAAGGCCGGTACACCAGGAGGTTGGTGACAAGTTGCTTGCACAACAGCCAAGCCTAACTGATGGCTTAAATCCCTTCCCCTGCTGCTGTAGCAGAGCCAGCTGATGCTGATGAGGCTGAGTTCACAGGTGGTGCTTCAGCCCTACTCTTCCTCATCACTGCTACTGGGGAGGTTCCTGTGTAAAGCCTTCAGTCTAGCACTCTGCCGTCTCTGCTGCATTGCCAGACGAACCTGTTTTCTTTTCTGCTCCAGTGGCCTTGGCGAGGCCTCTGGAGACACTGCATGTTGCAAGGTGTCAGGTCCAACTGGAGTCCTTGAGCTGGCAGGCTGCAGGCATGGCGAGTCATCTCCTGACTTTGGCTGATCCTCTATTCTGGCCTCTACGTCCTCTTCATCAGAGGAGGTCTCTAGAGTTCAATTGCCAAAGCGGCCATTTTTCTCCAGGTGATCTGATCTCTATCAACTGGAGATCAGCTGAATTAGCAGGAGATCTCCTGCTACTACCTGGCAGTTGGCAACCCTAGTTGTGAGGTAAATGTATAATATCTTTAAGCATCAAGATGTGGCCATTACAATGACCCCCCCCCCCCACAAGGCAGGAAAAGACTAAGGTTTATGAACAGTGAGTTTTTATGCTTAACCCAGTCTCTTGTTTGAATAATGGCAGAATCCTTGTAGAACTTTATACAATTAAGGGTAATCTTTAATGTGGTGATGGCTCTTTTTTCAGTCTTTCGCTCACAACAGGATCAGCAGCTTCCCTCAGAAGTTGGCGGAAACTGCAACTGAGTGAAAATTTGGGCTGTGCTGCTGAGAATTAGTGGAAGCTGGTCTCATTATGGATTTTCTTTGCTTTTTATTGATTTTTTTTCCCATATATGAAACAGAATGTGCTGGCATACATTTGCACAGATTTTGCAGATCCGGTTTTTAAACACCAGAAAGGCCAAAAGTGAAAGCAGATCTGCTGCAGAGAATTATAGGGCACTTTACAACTGACTATCTAAGAAAAGGGGTGCTATATAAATAGGCCGCTTTTTCTTAAATATGTAGGTGAGTGCAAGCAAATGTTTTTAGAGGAACAAGCCTACTTTATTTTGAACCTCTCTTTTTGTGTAAAATATGGACTACGTTTGCTCAGTCAGCTCCCTCCCTTTTCCTACGTAACCATCCAGTGAGATATTTTTCTTACTACAGTACAATTTGCCTCTTATCTTGTTCCGTATAATGCTTAAATGTAAACAGTGCAAATTAGTTGTCCTTCTTTCTTGTACTTATTGAAAGAAACTGTGTGAGGGAATGTAAAGACTGTATTTCCTATGTGATATAATAGCAGCAAACAGGGAAATGTGTGTTCTCTTTCAGGTGGGCTTTTCTTGAGTTAAGATTTATAAGAACTGAGATTCTTATATGCATGCATTTTTTTTGACTGATGTGTATAAATTTAAAGATGTCTTGCTGTTTCACTTTGCCCTTAAAGTTTTAAACACTTATTTACTGACCATAGGCCTTAATCCCCAAAAGTAATTTCAGACAAACTGTACTACTTCTAGGGAAGACAGGAGGTGTCTTTGGGGCAATTCAGGGATTACGTAGCTTAAGTTAAATCGTCTCTCTCAGACACATATTTTATTTACTTTTAGGCCCCCATTCCTCCAAGAAGCTCACAGCAATGTACATAGTCTGCTTCTCCCTTCTATTTTATCCTCAGAACATCCCTGTAAGGTAAAATAAGATGAGGAATACTGGTTGGCACAATTTCACTGAGGGATTTCAACCTATTTCTTCCTGGTCCTAGTCCAGAGTAATACACTACACTGGCTCTCCTAAAGGCATGTGCCTACACCCGCACAGACACACCAGAGAAACTAGAAAGTTGCTTGTTTAAAATATTTTATTCTGCACCTTCTCCAAAAAAAGGATGTAATGCAACTCAACAGATAAACAACAAATAAAGAGCAGAAAAGCCCAGTAAAATAAATGATTTCCCACATTAAAAGCCTGTCTTGAAAGTAGGGTTGCCAACCTCCAGGTAATAGGTAGAGATCTACTGCTATTACAATGAATCTTCAGCCAATAGAGATCAGTTCACCAGGAGAAAATGGCTGCGTTGGCAATTAGACTCTACGGCATTGAAATCCCTCCCCTCCCCAAACTCCTGACAACATGTGCATATGTTATACTAGTCAGCAGTTTGTATAGTAGATGAAACTGATCTAGTTGACAGTAGTGTCATGTGACTGAGCCAGCCTGAACCGGCTTGAACGGCCAGAAAGGGAATTTCCAGGATGACTCAGAGTGACACAGCAAATGTATATGATTGGTTGACAATGTAACTGTAATTGTATATAAGTCCATGAGTTACATGCAGAAGTGTAGTAGGAGAGAAATTGATGTATGGCGGAGCAGTTTGATACTGAGAACCGTGAATTGGACTGTGTAAATACTGTAAATAAATTGTACATAGCAGAACTGGTGTGGACTGAAATTGCTGCCAGGTATACTCCTGCATTACAACTCAGCTGCGCGCATCAACTCCGCCCTCTTCAGGCTCTGCCCCCAAAACCTCCCGCTGGTTGTGAAGAGGGACCTGGCAACCCTACTTAAAAGCTCCATCATGAACCTTCTCCTAAAAACTAACAATGAGGAGGCCATTGCACAGTGTATTGACTATTAAAGAGAAAGTACAAGACCAGGATGAGGTTATCCTCACTGACTTGCATGAGGAGATATTTAGCAGGAGCTGTTGGATAGAAGGCAGTTGTTGCATCAGTTGATACACCCCCCTGCCGCCTTTAAAAGAAAATATATGGAATATTTATGCAAGTATCTGAAAAAAAAATCATTTTTTGTCACTTTGTTATTGTTTGTGTTCATCCTCTTGCAAAGATGCTGGAGTTTTGATGGACTCCTGATCTATCTACACCATCTAGAACTCTATCAATTGCACACTATGGGATACCGCAGTGTTTCATATTTCACATACCCTCTGGAGACATTCACCTCTGTTGGATCAGCCGTAAATGCAAGGTCAGTTTGTTATTTTGTCCAACATCTGCGGTATCTTGTAATATGCAGCCTACCAGAGCTGCTCAGTGCCAATAGCAAAATGTTTGGGGAAGGGGGTGGGGAGTAAGTAATCTAAAGACTTAAAAAAAAAACCCTTCAAACATGTTATTTTGAAAACGCCTAAGGAGATTCAGTAGGGAAAAATCCGGACCCTGACCCCTGTGCCTTTAGCCTCTATTTATGCCTTTGCGATGTAGCACATATGGTACAGTATGTTACACCCGGAGGCTAATTAGGCACTCAGAAAACGCAGCACTTCAAATCAACTCAAAGCTGAAGCATTAATTCTAAGGGATATATCTTTATCCACACAGTTTCCATTAGCATTAATGAGCACAACATCGAAACTAACCAGGAAGGAAGAGGGGAGTGTTTGGGGTGGGGGGTAAGAAATCTCTCTACATAATTATCATTGGCTGAATTTGATTGGTGGATTTAGCATGGTGCAAGGCAAGGGAAAACATCACTTCCCTACTCGATGCTGAGTTTAAAGAGTACATACAAAAATTATGTGTGACTTTAAAATGATATCTGGGATCTAGGCATCAAATCTAGTATCCAGGCTATACCATCCTATGCAGAATTACATCATACTTTATTACAGTGTAATCCTAAACAGGTCTACTCTGACTCATACTGAAGCCTACTCAATGGGACTTCCTCCCAGGGAAGTGTTCTTAGGATTGCACTGTTAATGTGTTTGTTTTTAAGATGACCTCAGGTTTTTATTTTGTTTTTGCTGTACTAGACTAACATGACTACCCCACTGAATCAATTTCAGTTTATAATTGCTGTTTATTTCCTAAATTTCAAATATGCTAACTAGCTTCAGGTCTACTCTGTGAAAAGGAGATGCGAAAAAAATGTATCGTGCAGTCACAAAGCAAAGCAACATTAAAGGTTTGTCAGTTGGCATATATTTCTAAGATCCCAGAAACCCACCGAATCTTTTTTTTTGTCCAGTGACAATAATTAATCTCACTCCCAGACTGCACAGCCAAACATTTTTTTAATGAGCTTGTTAAGTTCACTTACCTATCCTTGTTAACTCTGGGGTGGGAGGGTTTTATAGGAACTCAGAGCAGATGCTGGCAAGACAGATCTAACGTGTGGTCGTTTAATCAAAAAATACGGTGCTATGAAAAATTAAAGATAAAACAGTGGCCTTGAATTTTTTTAGTTTCAACCTACACAGAGACTCCAATTTCCATGCTAGAAGGAAAGAAAAATCAATCTTGAAGGCCATGCAACAGTATAAATTATTACAGTGGTTTCACATTTTCATGCAACTGAGGTAAGAACAATAAGCTCATAAACAAGATACCACTAATTATACAGAGGAGAAGTCATAAAGTCACCAGTGGATGCATGCTTTACATTTGTGGACACATCATTAAAATGTTCAGACTTGCTATCACATTCTACATTTAATACTAAACCCAACAGCATTAAACCTTCCCAACAAGAAAATTAGATTGGTTAATGATCCTTTTTTGTCACACAACTTTTATATGTCTATTGTTAATACAATATTTTTTGTTGCTGAACAGCTTTACCAATTAGATGATTAAAATCCTTTTTACCTGTGCTTTACATACATGCGCACACATGCGTGCAGGCATAGTCTGAAGACATTTCAGAAACATGAGCTACATATAGTTATATTTAGCAGGCAGATTTATATTTAACATATTGTGGTTATGTGTGTGTGTGTGTGTACATATGTATGTATATATGTACGTATGTATGTATATATGTATGTATGTATGTATGTAAAGAAATCAAGATTTTCATGGTATAAACTTTTGAAAGTCAGTTCATCAATTCTTGTTGGTCTCTAAGGTGCTACAGGACAACCTAGCTGTTCCACTGCAGACCAAAGTGGCTACATGCTGAAACTATACACACACACACACACAATTTTAAGAACAATGTTCAGAACTCTTGCAGTGCAATCTTATGCTTATCAAAAGCAAATCCCAGTGTATTCAATAGGGCTTACTCCCAGGTAAGTTTGCATAGGATTGCTCTGTTGCCTAGGAAAGGAAGAACCCTCAGAAATGGTCAGCTGCTATCTTGATAGAGGGCAAATGCTGGAGGGGCAATCTAGTGACTAGTGACTCATCCCACACCCTTCCTCTCTGCCTTCACTATGATACACATATCTATTGTGATCTGCATTCTCCCTTAAAAATAAATATATGACATGAGAAGGAGAAAGTGGGTAATTTTGGACTGAACAACCGAGTGCCTATATCTCACACCCCTCCCCTCTCCACCAATTCTCTTTTAAAGGCTAGATCCCTTCAATAATTTTCTGTAGAAATGTCCAACTGATATCAAGAGCCAAAATGAATGGCATGGGGATTGCAGCCAACATCTGATAATGTACAAGAAAAGTTTTTCATTGCACTTGCCGACATTTGTGAATTTTAGACAAAATTGTTGACTATTGACAGATAAATCCACAATTTATCTGTCAATAGTCAACAATTTTGTCTAAAATTCACAAATGTTGGTGAGTGCAATGAAAAAAAAACACCTTGCCAACCTGTTTTCTTCTGCTTAATAACAAGCAAGTGGCTCTGGAAATAGGAAACATTGCAGTCAATGCCGATAGATGGGCCAATAGAGGGGAAATTGTTCGCTCGCTCAGTCATCTTTTGTGCTTAGATAAGGAGCAAATTGATAAATCCACAATTAATATTGGATATGCCATTAAAGGTTTATTGATTGATAAATCCACAATACCGACACTACAGGGCATGGGTTCTTACTCCTTTCCACCTATTAAGAGAAATCTACTCATGTGTTCCATCCCCTAGGCACACTGTGCTTATCCACAGATAGGAAGGAGTGTGTGCGTAGATGCATAGCTCCCTAAGAGCGGTATTTGTGAGCGCCCGTGTACCAGGGCGATTGCAAACATATTATCATCATCACACTATTTTCATCCTTTGGTTTAATGACTCACATAAGGTCTTTTTTTAAAAAAACTCTCAGGTTTTTTTTTCCTGTTACCAAAACATCTGCTCATAGGGAGAGAGAAAAAATATCATCTTTGATTTGATTTTATTGCAGGATGCATACTCACTCGCTAGCCTGACTAATGCCAAGACGCAGGCGTAGCCGCGGACCTTGCCCCTTTTTTGTAGTTAACCAGCGAAAAAGGCAGTGTCTGTTTATTCTCAGGCATTAGCGCTACTAAAAGAATCAGACATCAGAGGCCTGTGAACGAGAAGCCCTTTTAAAACGCACAAAGCCTTCGCTCCTGAATCCACCTTAACCAGTTTAGGGAAAGAGCTTTTGGCACCAAGTCTGCCTTCGGTAAAAGACTGATAATGATCACGAAAGACATTCTGTGGGCTCCTGCCTCCCTCACTTCAAAGGCCGCCTCTCTTAATCAACATTAAATCATCATTTTTTTGCCTCGCATACGGGACAGCTGTACACAATCTATTTGTTTTAAAACAGATTATGGCTAGTTTCCCCGCTAGTATATATTTTGCATGGGCTTTAAAAAAAAGAAGAAGAAGAAGAAGAAAGATGTTAACTAGTTTGGCTAGTAAACGCCTCCAACCAGCTGTAGGTTCTTAGTACCTTTCCAGAATATGACCTTTTTTTTTTTAATTTTCTGGGAATCACAGTGAAATTCATGATCTTCAAAGCATTCTCACCAGCACTAGAAAGTTACCTTGAACAAGGCTCAGCCAACTATAGATTTCACTCTTTGGTTTAAAAATGTGGTTTTCATTAGGATGGGCATTTGTGAAAATGCTAGTTTCTGCCTTGACCTCTGGGAAGGACAGCCTATTTTGTTTTCTTCTTCTTCAGTAATTCCAGTAATGGCCACATTTCTAGACCACTGCCTTTGTGGCTTCTCTTGATGGTTACATGGGGTGAAGTTACTAATTCCAGGATAGCTAGAATACAATTTATTACCCAATTAAAGTAAAACTAGATTTAAAAAGATAACTGTTCAATTATTAGAGTAAGGGCCCTAAATATCAGGAAGATTGACTTTCCCAATATCAACCCAAAATATCGACCGCAAAGAGCTGTCACTCCGCTCAGTGGAATAACAGGTACAATGACCTCATAGCGTCCAGTTTCTAGGGCCTCACAAGATTTGGACCTATTTGGACCAGCTGAAGATGGTTTTATTCAGGACAGCAGTTGATTAGTTTGGTGGTAAATTGTGGTTTTAATGCATGCTTTTATGTATTACATATTTTTATGTTTTATGTTTTGTTCTATTTATATAGTAAGCTGCCTTGAATTCTGGAAGGTAGAAAGGTGGCTAATAAATACTTTAAATCAATCAATCAATTAGTTAATAACACTCTGTGTCCTCTTTGACACTTACATGGGATCAGAATATACAATCAAAAGAAATGAAGAGTCCAGCTTTTCTAGGACTGTGCTATTCCATGAAAAGGAAGGAACACCCCTATACATTGGGGGGGGGGGGTAATATGTCAGTGAAAAGACTAGGCCAAATCTTATTCTGTGACATAATAATTTTCTATGTGTAGTGGATGACACGGTGCACATAATTTTCTATGTGTAACAGCTCAGCCATGACCTTCACATGTCAAGCTGTTAATGTTCAGTGGTTGGCTGCATATTTCAGACATGTTCTCTAAAGCCAGGCAACTCCCAGAGCTTGCTTGTGTAGCAAAAGGCAGGCACTTCCGAAAGCCATTTCAAACAGCCTCCATAATGAGGAAGTTGTATGCACTGTCCACAAACAATAAAATGTGCAACACCACTGCAGTGTGGATTGTTTGGCTTTCTTTTAGCACTGAATACACATATTAATACAATGTCTACCTTTTACTGCTGTATGACCATCTAGCCATGACAGAAAATGAGACAGCATTAAAAACTCATAAAAATAGGAAACCTATTCATTTGTTTATGTGGAATTTGTGAAGCAAAGCCATTAACATCTCTAGGTGATAATTGTAAGAACATATACTCTTGTGTGACAGATTGTCAAGTTGTGTCATAGACTAAGGAAGCACTCTGTGTGTGTGTGTGTTGCAATATCTTTCATCATCACAGAACAAGAAAAAACAACAACAGTGCAAGCCAGAGATTAAAGAAAATATTTTAAATCTGAATGGAAGAAGGGGGGAAAATCTCATGGAATCTGAACTACTCCATCTGTTTCTGTTGTTCAAAGGCAGCACAGCATCAAAAGAATCTGCTCCCTTCCACATTCACTGCAGCTTCTCACTGCAATATAAATTGTTGACTTATGTTGCTGGGGGTTTGGAAAGGTGAGTGATGACCTTAGTCCAAGCATGCTTGTGTAGAGACATGTCTCTGCCCAATGGTGCCTTTCCTCTGAAGACAGAGGGTGCAATGCGAACCATTTGCAGGGAAATGCCAAAGCTTAACATCGCCAGTATATGAAAGGATAAGAGACCCTTGCCAAGTATAACTCTCACTCATCTCTTAAATGTCAGCTCACACTCTGTTTTGGAGACTATTTTGAGAACTAGCATTTTAAACACTTTCTCTTCCAATATTAACATCTTGTAACTTTCAGAGTTACAAATGTTTCCTGTTTTCCTACTCTAGAAGGAGAAAGGAGGGGTGGGGTAAGAATAGTTCATAAGACATCCCTGTCCTGTGTTGCCAATTGTAGTTTGCCAAATGTTAGTGTGAAACAGCCACATATCATTTACAGATTTTGAACATCTCAACAAATAGTGTTTTTAAAGAAAATGTTTGCTTTGTTGCTCTTCCACGGTAGCTGTTGGGCTGTCAGTGACATGCGACATATTATTGTTGGTGCCTGAACATGATTGGCTAGCTCAGCACATTCAGATTTAGAAGGCCATACTGTTGAATGATACCATGGCCCTGTGGTACAATCAACACAAGACAACACTTTGGCCCTTATGATTCCCTTCTGTTAAGGGAAGAGTCATACTCCTGAGGAAGGAGTCTTGGTCTCATGATGATAGCTACCTCCTCTGGGCAAAGATTTCTTCTTGCAGAGTGAGGCTATTCACTTAGTGGAAGAAAGTAACAATATTCAACCCTAATTGGCTAGCACATATTTTGATGCATTGTTGAGAATTCTGCAGGTACCAAGTCAAAGAACAAAAATGAACTCCAACGATCCAATCAAAACTTGAGATGTTAAAAAAAGCACATCAAACAGTTTGGCATAGGTCAATGTTCACCATGTAAATAGTCTCAGAGAACTGCGCAAAAAAGATTCCTCCAATTCTTTCCATTGTTCCATTTCCACTGGGCTGGTAACAAGAAGGCGAATGCTGATTAGATTTCCCCCTTAACAACACTGCCCAGTAAATCAAAATACGAACCTTGCTTCTTCATCTTTTGCTCCCAGCAGAGATAATCTAGGTCCTCTTTGTGCTTGATCGCAGGTCATCCCATATCCATTGTTAAATACACTGAGAAAGTGTTGGAGAGGATGAGAGCCCCAACTATGGTGCTTTTGTACTACACTGAGCTTCCACCCAAACATGGATACAGTGGACTCTTCAGGGTTGTTTCACCCACCTGTTACCCAAGTGTTGTAGGAAGGGACCTATTTGGCACAAAAGGGGATTGCGAAGGGATATGAAGGTAGCTGGATAATTAGATCATCTCCCCGTTACCCAACTTCCACCCTACCAGCCATCATCTAGTGGAACTTTAAGGCCAAATCATATAGTGTTGTGTGTACATGTGCCGGCTATACAAAGGCAGGGTAGGGTATTTTCTAGTAAGAGTCAGATATCACTGCTCTGTTTGTTCAGCACAAAGTTTCATTTCCACCATGGTTTGCTCCACTATGGCTAAAGTGAATTAGTGGCAGCAGTGTTACTTTGGGATAAGCAGACGACATAATAACAAAATGTACTGTGCATTTTTCAAAAGTGAACTGATAAGAAAATCATTCAAAGCTGAACATGAAACAGCTTGAAGAGAGACAGAAAAAAACTTCAAAGTATATATTCTTGAATAGTTCAATTGATTCCTATTAGGCTACTCCACCATGTACTTTGGGCTGATTACCTTCTTCACCAGCAAAATGCTGACATTTTTTTAATGATTTTTAATATAAAGCTCTTGGACCCTTTTTCCAGTTTCAAGTTGTGGCATCAGCCCAATTTCCATTGTAATTTGGTGTCATCATTTCTGTGCTTTTATATGAAAACTGTAGTAGGAATACATAATTTTTAAAAGAAAGCCAAAACTCAGAATTGGGTGTAAAACACTGGCTGTCCTTCAACTACTCCCATAAACTCAGTGTGCCAAAACAGTTCTCCAAAATTAGGCAGATCCCTGCCAAAAATTTCAAAGATGATGCAGTACCATTCACTAGACCCTGATTTTATAAATTTTGCTTAGTTTGTTCTAGTTATTTTTTAGGATAAGACATTTTCACACCTTAGGAAAGCACTATAATAAGAACCAGTAACTTTCAAGTTAGTACACTGATGTCAGTAGAAACATTTATGTTGAGCTCATAGGAATAACATCTTCTTTCTATGAATCATTAGCCAGGAACAGGACTGACTGGGGCTGGGCAGGTTTCGGGAGAAACTGCACACCTTAGGTCAGGGATGGGCCAGGGAGCCAAAAAAATGCAGTGTCTATCTACCTTGAAGATACTAGTTTGATGGAAAACAAAATGGAGTGGGGAGAGAGACAAAGGTTGTACTTGGCCAGACACTCTTAGCACAAGTGGTGCTACTACGAGCTATTTGCTTTGGGCTCCGCTGGTGGCTGTGCAGGACTAGGAGATGATGAAAGGCGTAAGCCTTCTCCTGGACATTGGCCCATCAGTGTGGCCACTGACTGCATCAGCAGAGTTTTGGCTCTGGGTGCCAGTCAAAATGGTCTGGTGTGCTGATGTTGCCATGTGTGCTGGGAGTCACGAACCCTTGCCTTAGGTGTTAAACAGTCCTCTCCTAAGCCAAACAACGCCCTTCTGAATCCATTGAAGTAAATGGGCTTAAAACAGTGTAACTCTGCAGTTGCATTGCTTACCCGCTACAAACAACAATCCTTCTAAATGAAAAACAGGAACGATTGGAAATATATGTTGGATGACCAGAGCTGAAGGGTCTGTGTGTCTCACAAAGAAAATGAGGGAAAGGCAATGCTCATAGGTAGAAGAACCAGCAAGTGAATGCTCCCAGAAATATGACCCAAACACAAGAAACCAGAAGAATATGATGTGACTGCTAGTCTCTGCCATAAGTTGTCTGCACTCTGGGGGAAGTAGCATCATGCTCATAGTCTTCTGGTCGCAGTTTTCACTTAGCAGTTATGAGCTTTATACTGGACAACGTGTTCCATTGTCTCTCAGGATCCCTGACACAACATAACCCTGTTTTGCTCACAATGATGACAAATGGTGGGAAGATATGTGTGTGTGTGCGCGCACACGCACACACATTCTTTGCTGCTACAAGATTACAAATTTTTGATGCTTGTGGTGATGAAAACTACCTTGGTACTTCATTCTATCAAGAGATTGCATCAGCAATTGATTGCGTTCCCGTTACCTCTTTGGAAAATGCCTAAATGATCTTTCTGTTCCATAATCTACTCAGAAAGTGCCTCGTCATGCAGTACTTCAGTTCTTTGTTCATGGAAGAGGCAGCATGAGCCTCTAACCAGGACTTAGCTGCAAATAGCTGGCGTAGTCTGTAATTCCTGTAATTTTCCTTTCTCCAATAAGATCACGTCAGTACCAGCTAAAGCTGTCTATCAGTAGAATGACTGGGTAATTCAATGTAGGGTTTCTTGACTTGAAAGTTACTGAGAGTAACAACGTTGTTTGGATCCCCAGTGGCCCTATGGAGTTTTATTTGTATCCTCTGCAATCATATTTTGTGGGTATACCCACTGCAAACAGGACTTGTTAGTTTTCTACCATTTTAGCCATGTAGAACAGTGCTTGAAATGTATTCCTCACTGCCTCTTTAAAAATAATATTTCTATGGGTGAAAGAATTTCTCAACTATCTAGAGATTACATAAAGAAAGTCAAGGGGGGGAAACATGTTTAAGAAAACACAACTCCTGTGATCACTGCTACCTTTTTTATGTCTTTGATTCATAATCATTCCATCTCTTTCCCAGAATGTGTGTAAATATAATTATCCCATCCTTGCTTCATTTGTACCAGAGAAGCTAGAAAGTCAACAGTTACACATTTCCTCAAAATAGAAAGTAAATGCTCTGAGTCTAAAACTGGCTCTGCATAGGCCCACTGAGATGACCTGAGGTTAGCTCACAGGTACATCATCAATTTTATTTATACCCTGCCCTTCCCCAGCAAGCTGGGCTCAGGGCAGCTAACGTAATGTATGTGTACATAACGATACAAAATTTAAAATACAATTTAAAAATCTGACTGGCTAATATTAGGCTGTTAAGTATTCCAGAAGAGGCTACTTTAGCTCTGAGCATCTATCTAAGCGTGAACAAATACAGGTGGGGAATACTACAGCTGCACTCGGTTTCCAGATAATAAATGGGAGAAGCTGATATTAGCTGTCTTCATATATTTTGTTCTCAGTGAATCTTGGCAATACCAGTCCAAAAGTATGTGTCTGTGGACTCTCTCTCTCTCTCTCTCTCTCTCTCTCTCTCTCTCACACACACACACACACACACACACACACACACACACACACACACACACTTAAAAGATACTCTGTTTAATAAGAAAATTTTAACCTACACGAGAACTACAGCAGAGAATATAAATGTAAAACCTTTAAAGTATCAGGAATAAAATTTACTCTTGACCTCTGGCATCCTGATTTACTCTGACCTCTCCATCCTGATTAATGATTCATAGTATTGGATGGCCATAAAATTAAATTTAGAGTTATAGCAATTTTGGGGGTCACAGTATAACTACTGATTCCACCCCGTGCTCTTAAAATGATGTTCCCTGGCTGCATCTGAAGAAATATTGTACTTTTCTTAATTCCTGAACCTCCACAATAAAATAAATCATATTTACATGTGCTAAAGATACCACAGACATGTATAACATTTAAAGAGCTAGGTAAGGGCCTGTAATTTTTTTTTTTAAATCAAATTGATTCCCATTGAGATGAATAAAGTCTAGAATTGAATAAAGTAGTTTTCCTATCCAAACTTACCCAGATGTCCATTCCATGAGACACAGTGGGGCATACGTCTTAGTAAACATTTATAGTCAGTGCCTTTTTCTTGTTTTCAGTTTCACTTGTTTAAGATTGATCCAACTGTTTTCTATAAAATAGTTCTATTACTGAATATATGATAAAATGTATTTGAGCGGTTTCTACTGCCACCTACTGGCCACCATTTTTACTTGCAGCCTGAAATGTTTGCAGTTTCCAATGCTTTTTGAAGTTTATCCTTGAAAGGGATCACTTTTCTTGCCTGTTATACTCAGCACCAGCTGCCTCTTCCAAACATTTCCTTTTCAAACATTAAAATAGATGTCAAACCTGGTATTTATTCATCATTAAAGGAAGAAGCCAATGTATTTTTATACCACCTCAAAGCAATCTTAATCAGATTTAGTTATATGGTTTCAAGAGTCAATTCTATCTCTTTTCCACGTACATTATTAGAAAATTTCACAGGACATGAAAAATCAATATGTGATTATTTGGATCTTCTAAACTGGAGGAGGGGAGGAATATATCCAGTATCCATAAGAAGGAATACTCAAATGTGGGAGCTATATAACTAGGCTAAGAAATGGCAAATGTGGATTCAATTAATATGTTGTCAAGGCATTGTGATAGCCACTAAAACAATGGCTTCCTGTGGCCTCTTCTAATGTGATGCTGGTGGAAAAGAAGAACTTACCTATGCAACATTGTGTGTATTTAAACTGTGTTGCCAGCTGCTGTGAGAGCAATGATGCCACACCATCTCAGGCTGGTATTGCACTGACATGTGAATATTGTAATGCAGGACACTGTGGGAAAATAACAGCATTGTGTTTTCCACAATGGCCAACAAGATGTCCATGGAATGTGATCAAGCAGGGCACAGAGGCCAAAACATACCCCTGGTTGTTCTTTCCTAGTACTGGTATTGCGATGGTTACTGCCTCTGAATACACAGGGCTGAGGCATCAAATTTTCAGCATAGCTTCTGGTGATTCTACTTACAACCCCCCCCCCCCCAAGTTTGGTAAAGATTGGGTCTGCAGGTCTAATTTTAAGGGCCCCCAAAGAGGGTGCCCCATCCATCCTCCACTGGAAACAATAGAGGAAAAATGGGGGCCCATAAAAGTGGACCCCCTTACCTAATCCATGCTGAAAATTTGATGCCTCTGCCTTTAAAAGCAGCCCCCCTTAGAGCCCCAGAAAGACTTCCCATAGGCTATAATGGAACTGAAGGGGGGTTAAACTTTAAAGCCCTCAACCCGACACAAATGTGCCAAAGCATTATTTTTCATTTTTCGGGTTCTTTCTCCTTCTTTCAGGTTGTAGCCAGCAATCCTGAAAATATCCCAAAAATAGCTGAATTTCTTTGGGATTGGGATTGCTGGCTACATCATGAACCACCATTATTTTTGGCTGGAAAAAAATACCAGTAAGGTATTTTTCGCTTTTTTCGGTTCGGCTTTACTGAATACACACTCCTAATACACAGTTCCATGCTCTGTCCTAAATACAGCTAGCTATGTAGCCCTCTGCAGACCTTATGTTCACATGAACTGAGACCCTACTAACTCCTGCATGGGGGCATGCAGTTTCCACGATGCACCTGATATGTGCAATCACCATACTGTGTGAATTGACCAACAAATGGATTTTCCAGGCATGTTGGTTTCAGGTAGCCGGCTCAAGGGTGAGTCAGCCTTCCATCCTTCCAAGGTCGGTAAAATGAGTACCCAGCTTGCTGGGGACAAAGGGAAGATGACTGGGGAAGGCAAACCACCCCATAAACAAATTCCGCCTAGTAAACGCCGGGATGTGACATCACCCCATGGGTGAGGAATGACCCGGTGCTTACACAGGGGACCTTTACCTTTTTTTTACTTCTTCCATACCAGAAACCTGGAAAGTCAGGAGACTGTGTATTGGTGGGTTCCCAGTTCAAATGAACATGATGTCTGCCCAGGCCCTGTGTTGTTGCAGCTAGAGGAGGCTCAGGGAAGACTTTGTACACGTTGAAACCATTGATATTCCGAAGCCCTGAAGGGCATCACAAACAACACTCAATCAATCAATAACTTTAATACGGTCCATGACCAGCAGATAAAAATATATATATATAGAAACAGGATAACGACTATATACACAACTGACTTATGGTGACTCCAGCAAGGCGCTTTCAAGCCAAGTAAGAAGCTGAGGTGGCTTGCCATTGCCTTCCTCTACAGAGTCTTGCTTGATGGTCTCCCATCCAAGTACTGTCCATGCTTAACTTCTGAGATCTGACGAGATTGGTCTATACCATACTGCCTTCCCTCCCATTATATTTTTCTAACTTCTATGTAATAATGTAATTCATAATCCATGATGGATAGCTGGTCACAAGCTAGTGAAGCACAGAACCACTGCTTTAAATGCCTCTTAAGTTGTTGCCCTTGAATGACAACTTCAGCATTTGAAATCTATACCAAGAGACGTATGACTGAAGAACTTCAAGCCAGGGTAGAATAGGTACAAGGTTCCATTATATTTTCACTGCCATTATATTTTCATTACATTTAAGTATTTCGATTAATGTTTCCCACTCCAAATACTTGAGGCGGTCTAGAAAGCAGGAAAAAAATACCTTAAAGTCCCAATGATAAGAAATGGTGTTCCCACTGAAACTTGGAGACAAGCATTTTTGCAAATGCATCTATTTATACCATTCAAGTTCATGGGAGCCTTACAGCTCATCATTTTCCTACAAACGCCAGATTTTTCTTTCAGTGATAGCCTGGAGGGGGGAAAATGTCTGTTCATCAATTTCCTGTTCTTCAAGAGATAACTGCTGCATCCACCACTGGCTTATCTTTACCCCCAGGCAGGAAATTTATCATAATTTATTCTAGTGCATTCTAAATGGGCCTTGTTGATTACTGTTGTGTAAACAGTGGCGAGCATTAGAACTGGCACTGATGTGGAGCACAGATTGGTTGAGGCACTTCCATTTAGCGAAGTGGTTATAATATCAATCCAAACAGCAGTGTTATCTAGCGAGCTCTGAAGAGCTTCAAAAAGGAGAGGGGAAAAAAAGAAACAATACTGGATATTTTCTCTGTGTCGTGTTAATGGGCCACTTACTGAAATATATCTGTTTGGAGAGAGAAATCCAAATGGCATAAGGTTAGATCCCATTAGAGAGTGGTTTCTGCATGGAGCCCAGAATAGGCTCCGTCATTGAAAGGTTACACTTAAGGCATTTCTAAGGGTCAGGATGAAAGGGTTCCATTGAGAAATCTGTTTGCCCTGGCTGTATACAAGTATAAGTCATGAATGAATGTTCTCACAACTTCATAACAAAGTCAAACTAAATCCAAATAAGATATTTTCTTTACTTTACTTTTTAAAAAACTGACTGAAAACAGATTTCCGCTAACTTAAGGAGAAAATATTCTGAAAGATTTAGGATGAACACCAGCTGAATTATACCACAATGTAAACATGACCAAGAGCTAGAAATGACGATTTAATGCAGAAATCCGGGCTTCTGTTATTCAGCTGGAGAAGCTCATTTTTTTCATAGTAAAATCAGAAATGCAGGATCTTCCTAGATTAGATTTATAAGTAAGCAGGGGCAGGAAAGCCTGGTTATACTTCCTGAAATTTTGACGATCCTGGAATGTAATCATTCCACCAGTCCACCAAGCCTATGAAATGGACTGTGGAATCTGGAGTGAGTTTGGCAAGCTAGTCTGGCTTCTGCATGGAATCTCTAGAATATTTTGTTGGGAGTGAGAGCGACTCAGCATTCCTTGACATTGGGGGTGTGTGCTAATTTACTCTAAGTTTGTAGTTGTTATCTCTTGAATGGGATGTTCCTCTTTGACTGAACCCGGGGACTACCCTCTAACTCCTCCTCCTCCTTTCTCAGTAGCCATTTTATCTTTCTTTTCCACATGGTCTGCATGAAGGCAGACTTTTCTACAGATTTCTCCTGTAAAAAACCAATGCAACCATACTTGTACCCACATGACACTGGATTAGCTAGCCACTTGTATAGGGAAATGTATTCTTTAATTGAGGCTTTCTGTCTTTTATCAACTGCAACAAGAATGTTAATAGACTAAACTTGAATAAACGTAAGTTCTACTTTTTTGCGATTTACTTCTTGGGAAGATTGATTTTATTGCACTCAATATCACGCTTCCATGACTGGGCAAACTCTGCCATATTAACCATATATAAAACCCAATATATTTAGGGGGCAGAGATGTCATTAATCCCATGCCAGAAGCCTCAGAAATGACTGGAATCCTACATAAACCCTAAACTGGTGTTCCTGAGCATTCCTACTTAGACATCCATAAATAATTTTGCATCAACACTGCTGTCACACTAGCATCAATGCCTGCATAATGTCATACAGCTGAGACAGTTCTATCTATTCTATTTTAATCTTGTCCATCCACAATGAGCTCAGGGTGGCAAATATCCCTCCTCCCTTCCATTTTATCCTCACAGCCACCCATTGAGGCTTGCTAGTCAGAGCACGAATGAGAGCCCAAGGTAACCCTGCAAGCTTCATGGCTAAGTAAGTATTTGGTTCTCTCTACCATGCTCCCCCCAACACCCTAACCATTACACCACATTTATTTACTGAGGCAGCATTAGGTAGTTAATTAGGTAGTTAATGTAGGGAAAAGATAAACCAAATAGGTGAGGGGCTGTGGCTCAGTGGTAGAGCATCTGCTTGGCAGGCAGAAGGTCCCAGGTTCAATCCACGACATCTCCAGTTAAAGGGACTAGGCAAGTAGGTGATGTGAAAGATTTCTGCCTGAGACCCTGGAGAGCCGCTGCTGGTCTGAGTAGACAATACTGACTTTGATGGACCAAGGGACTGTTGATTCAGTATAAGGCAGTTTCATGTGTTCAAATACACTGACCACTATGAAAGCTCCTGTGAGGATAAAGCTGCTTTTCATACTTGTGACCATTTCTTTCCCAAGATATTTAACAGATAATTCAAAATGCATTGTGTTAATTTTTGCTGAGCTGGAAGCCAAACAGTTCTCTTCCATTCAAGTCACCAAAATTTGTGTCAAGAATTTTCATTGAAACAAGTCACTGCTATTTTTTTTAAAATCCTCAGCTAGCTCCTTGAAATAAATTGCTAACCAAAGAGGTATACTTGGATGCAAGAGCAATCCATACTTATGCTACCGTTCACAAGGAACTTTCCCCACAAGAAACTTTCCCCACTGAGCGCATAGCACTGTCAGTTCTTGCTGCTTTTATGTGTGAGTGTGGCCTAATACAGATGTAACTTTGTAAGAACAGAATATGTGTTTTGAAAACACTAGCACATCTTCTTTCTGTTTGTTGCCTCATACGTACTTATGTAATGGGAATAAGGCCAGTATGGATTTACATTCGGCCTTCAGGTCAGGGAACACTTTCTACTGAGTCCTGCATGTTGTAGAAAATCCTGAGGCAATCTAAAATATACACATAGTGCATTACTGGGCCTCCTCACTGCTCAGTGTGAGAGGGCAGTGAGTGAACAAGAGGCCCCTTGGCCATCTTCGGGTCCTGTATTCGATCAATTCAGACAGCTTGCTTTGGCCAATGTTGACAGGGTCTTGTCTACTGTTAAACTTACCACTTGCCTCCTTGATGCATGCCTGTCCTGGCTGCTGGGGGGCGGGGGTACAAGCTTCCCTGGAAGACATTATCAACCTGTTCCTGAGTCATAAGAACATAAGAAAAGCCATGCTGGATCAGACCAAGGTCCATCAAGTCCAACAGTCTGTTCACACAGTGGCCAACCAGGTGCCTCTAGGAAGTCCACAAACAAGACAACTGCAGCAGCATTGTCCTGCCTGTGTTCCAAAGCACCTAATATAATAGGCATGCTCCTCTGATCCTGGAGAGAATAGGTATGCATCATGACTAGTATCCATTTTTACTAGTAACCATGAATAGCCCTCTGCTCCATGAACATGTCCACTCCCCTGTTAAAGGCTTCCAAGTTGACAGCCATCACCACATCCTGGTGTGTTTAACTATGTGTTGTGTGAAGAAATACTTCCTTTCATCAATTTTGAATCTCTCACCCTCCAGCTTCAGCAGATGACCCCGCGTTCTAGTATTATGAGAGAGGGAGAAAAGCTTCTCCATGTCCATTCTCTCAGGGGTCTTCCTGGGAATGTTGAAGGAGGGCAGTGGTGAAGTCACAGTTAAAGAAGCCATCGCTGGATCCTTCAGATCTAGCCAACTACTGCCCGGTCTCGAATTTGTCGTTTCTGGACAAGGTAGTTGAATGGGGGGTGGAACAGTAGCTGCAGGCTTTCTTGGAGAACACATCAGCTTTTGACCCATTCCAGTCAGGCTTCCAACCTGGCTATGGGATGGAGACTGTGCTGGTTGCCTTCACAGACAATCTCCACAGGCAGCTGGATCTCTCAGCAGCGTTTGACACAGTCAACCATGATCTGTTGACTCACCGCCTCACTGACACTGGAGTACATTAGACAGCTCTCAAGCCTTGCTGGGGTTTTTTTTTTTTATTGGAGTTATGCTGTATTTTGTCACCATGTTCAATATAATCTGATGCTGCAAGTAATTGCTGATCATATATTTGAAAAGAAGAAGAAGAGTTGGTTTTTATTGCTGACTTTCTCTACCACTTAAGTCACTCTTGTTTAACCACTTGCAGGCTTTCAAAAAACTTCATCTCTGCTACATAGGTAGGGTTGCCAACCTCCAGGTACTAGCTGGAGAACTCCTGCTATTACAATTGATCTCCAGCCAACAGAGATCAGTTCACCTGGAGAAAATGGCTGCTTTGGCAATTGGACTCTATGGCATTGAAGTCCCTCCCTTCCCCAAACCTCGCCCTCCTCAGGCTCCGCAACCTGGCAACCCTATACATAGGATTGCCAGGCAACATAGGATTGCCTGGCAACCTTATACATAGGATTGCCAGGTACCCCCCCCCCCCCCGGCCACGGGAGGTTTATGGGGGATATGGTTGCCAGATCCAGGTTTGGAAACTCCTGGAGATTTGGGGATGAAGCCTGGGGAGAAAAGAGACCTCAGTGGGTACAGTGCCATAGAGTCCAACTTCCAAAGCAGCCATCTCCTCCAGGGGAACTGATCTCTGGAGATGAGCTGTAATTCCGGGGGATCCCCAGGCTCCACCTGGAGGTTGGCATCCCTACTGCTACACAGGGTTGCCAACCTCCAGGTACTAGCTGGAGATCTCTTGCTATTACAACTGATCTCCAGGTGGTAGAGATCAGTTTGACTGGAAAAAATGGCTGCTTTGGCAATTGGACACTATGGCACTGAAGTCCCTCCCCTCCCCAAACCCCATCCTCCTCAGGTTCTACCCCAAATACCTCCCACCAATCACAAAGAGGGGCCTGGCAACCCTATTACTACAGGACCTTAACGTATAGTTAATTGAAAGCTTGGAGAAATGAAAAGGGCAGCAGGCCATATTTGGAATGAATTCATTTGGAATGAATTCCTTTGATACTTTTTGGAGTCATCCCTGCCCGGGTGCAATATATCATACAATGTTGTGCCTTGTTTTGTATACAAAGCTCTTCCATGGGACAACCCTTGGAGTACTGCCACACAGGTTGCAAGCCAATGCTGGGATTTCAGTTTCTAGCCTTCAGAAGCCCCTTATTGCTAACACATTGATCCCCTTATTATCTATAGTGCTGTGTGCTCCTTCCATCTTCCCTTAAGCATGTCAGCAATTTAATTCAAGCGACAGATTGATCCATTACTGATGTGCATCAAGAGAAGGGCAAAGTAAGTCCAGCAGTCCTTGTTCTCTTTCCCTAACGTTTGTGAGCCATAGATCAAAACTGCTGGATTGTTGGAAGTGTTCAGTGGTCGAAGGAACATTTTACCATCAATGGTGGTCAAGTAAAAAAAGTCAGCACTATTGGAAAGCTATACAAAAAGAAATGCAGGAAATGTTGCAGTTGAAATTTGAACCTGTTGCGATGCGGCACTTCCGGGTGTAAATGCATTACAAGGGGCTGTTTACCACTCAAACTCCCAGTTTGACTTGTAAAAGGCCCCTTGCGATGTAACACTTCCGGGTGTAAACCCTCAGTTGGTCGGCGAGCAGCCACCTGGCACTTAACAACCCTATCTCCAGGTGAACTGATCTCTATTGGCTGGAGATCGGTTGTAATAGCAGGAGATACCTGGAGGCTGGCATCCCTAAGCTATAGTGACTAAAGGAATGCCCATTGTCAGATGCAGCAAACCACTGAATATCAGTGCTAGGAAGAGGTAGGCCTTGGTTTCTATGTTTTGTTTGTTGGCCCTCAAGGACAACTTGTTGGCCCATGTATGCAAATGCAAGGGTCTTCTTATGTCCATCCAAGAAATCTGAGCTTTTATGAAGCTTCTAAAGTAGTTGTATTACTTGCTTGTTTCAGAGTTTGCAATAATTCCTGTTCATAGCCTGCTGAAGGATTGTGTTTAGCTAGCCTCCTGACCAGCTCTCTATGTTAGCTATTTTTCTAAGAAGTGTTGAAGTACACAGCTTCCCATGTCTGGAAAAACTAAAGCTTACTAACTCGAGCAGGGGTTCGCAATATGTAATTTCCCCACATATTTTTCTACAGTGTCACAATTATACTTCCTCCAAATCTACTGAGGATTTCCTCCAACTATGTTAATGGGAGTTGGATCAGTCCCTAAATGAGTAGTGAACATTTTACTTCTCCTCAATTTATGCTTAATTTCCTAGCTCCAGAGGTTCTGTTTCATCCATATTCCTTATATCATTTTTCATTACTTTCCTTGTTATACTAAGGAAGCAATAATACGTAGAGCAGCCAGATGCCTAGATTGTAAAGAACGTAATGTATATTCCCTGTGGTTCAGTGGATTTCCCACATGAAAGGATGAATATATGGAGTATCAAAAACAGTGTTCAAAGTTCATCCAAAATACATAGCTTACTTAGAAGCTTGTGACCCAACTTTGGCCAAAGGGGGATTTCAACACAGCTTTAAGTTATTTTTGCCTACGTTATAAGTGGAACAAATGCACCCAAATATTGACAGATGTGTAGATTTCTTTCTTTAAATTTTTTAAATTTAATTTAAGAACTAAATTTCAAAACTGGAAAATGCTCTAAGAAAAATCTGCCCCCAAATTACAGAACTAGGTAATACAGTTATCAATGCCAATGTAGTTGACGCTCCAGTCTAATTCCTTAAAATCGGTGTGCAAACTCTGGGGGGTTGTTGATTTTAAGATTAAACTTGCATTCCTAAAGCCACATATATACTGTGACTTGGACAAATAGTCTTAATTTGTAATTAATGCAGGATAATAAAAGTTTATGTTTCTTACCCACAGCATATGCATTGCTTTTGGCTATATGGAATTCCCTGGTCTAGATGTGTAGATTTCTGAAAGCATAAACATTTTACTATTTCATCTCCCCCAAATAAACATAAGTGGAAAAACCCAGGAGTTACTGAGGCAGAGAGGGATTGTGTGAGCTTTTTGTACGGGGACTGCACTCTGTTGGGTGACCATGCAACCATGAGACCAGTGTGGTGTAGTGGTAAAGAGCGGTGGACTCTAATCTGGCAAACCAGGTATGACTCCCCGCTCCTCCACATGAATGGCAGACTCTTACCTGAAGAACCAAGTTTGATTCACCACTCCTCCACATGCAGCCTGCTGGGTGACCTTGGACTAGTCACAGTCCAAACTATCTTAGCCCCATCTTCCTCACAAGGTGCTTGTTGTGAGGGGGGAAGGGAAGGCAATTGTAAGCAGCTTTGAGACTCCTTTTGGTAGAGAAAAGTGGTGTATAAAAACCAACTGTTCTTCTCTTTGCAAGGTGTCACAGTGACTCCTGTGAGGGAAGTGGATTTCCAACATGCCAAGCCACCTTAAATACTATGGGCCATCATGGCACGCTTCAGTTTCAGAATTTCGAGAAAAACAGAATATCTTTTTTAAATTATGTAACTAGAAATTTGGATCAGAATTGAATTAGATAGAATGAGAAAGATTTAGGTGAAATACATTTAATAAGCAAGTAATAAATGTGTTAACAGAGATGGAAGAATATGTGGAGAAGAAAGAGTCATGTAATTCAAACAAGTTGATGATCAAATTGTAATTTTGAATGGCAAGCTTCACGTGTATTGTTATATTGTGTGGATGATTTAATGTGTTTATGCTTGCTTGTGTTCGTTAAAATAAAAAAAAGCTGAAAAAAATACTATGGACCATCAGAGCTGTAGATCATCTAAAATCTTGTGCAAGCTGGGCATTGTCTCTCCTGAGATACTGCATGTGAGGTTGCAACTTTATTTTTAAAATGCTGATTTCTTCTTTCATTACTAGGCAGCCATCTACCCTACTCTTCATGGAGACCAAGAAAGATTTTTTTTTTTGTCCCAGCTTAAATTGGCAGGGAACTGCTGTATTTTTGCCTACCTCATGACACCTCTGATCTCATTTGGCTGCTTTGGTTTGTCAAAGCTGATTCTTAGCTGTTTATTGTGTTATTTAAGTTTTTTAATGTGCAATCAAATTTTTTTAAAAAAAGATAAGGAGTAAAAGGAGCATGTATACCTGGATTAGTAGTCTGATGGGAATTAATAGTAAAGAATTTGCAGATTGGCCCAGCTCAGAGGCTGCTGCTGTCTACTGGTGAGGTCTGAGGATAGCCAACGGGGGTTGCTAGCCTCCTGACGTGAGATCCTACCTCATGCTTCCTGTAGCACCTGGAGTGTAGTCTGAAGACCAAACTTAACCCAGGTGCAATGTGGCTGGCTTGTCCATTTTGTTGGAGACATAGGAGGAGAAACCAAAGGTTTAGCTTCTCCTTGCACTAACTGTGTTTTGTGTTTACACCCATATTCCTCAATAAAGAAGCAGCTTTTTCATCTCAACTCCTCATGTGTCTGCATCTTCATTTTGATTTCTTGCATAAATGATATCACCCTAACTTTGCATCTATAAACATTGGCTTTCTGGTTAAAAGTACCAGGCAGTAGGGGATATGAAAGACCTCTGCCCGAGACCCTGGAGAGCCACTGCCAGTCAGACAGTACTGACTTTGATGGACTGAGGGTCTGATCCAATGTAAGGCAGCTTTGTGTGCATGTCTGTGTGTCTATGCATGTTCAAATGCATGTTCGGAGCCAGCGTGGTGTAGCGGTTAAGAGTGGTGGCTTGGAGCGGTGGACTATGATCTGGAGAACCGAGTTTGATTCCCCACTCCTCCACATGAGTGGCAGAGGCTAATCTGGTGAACTGGATTTGTTTTCCCACTTCTACACAAGAAGCCAGCTGGGTTACCTTGGGAAAGTTACAGCTCTGTTAGAGCTCTCTCAGCCCCACCTACCTCACAGGGTGTCTGTTGTAGGGAGGGGAAGGGAAGGTGATTGTAAACCGATTTGATTCTTCCTTAAGTAGTAGAGAAAGTCGGCATATAAAAACCAACTACTACTCCTCCTCCTCCTTCTCCTCCTCCTCCTCCTCCTTTTTCTAATAATAATAATAATAATAAAGGGGCTTTTCACTTGGAACCTGCCTACCACTCACAAGATTGCTGTGAAAATGAAATGATAAACCCTCACATACACTTCCTTGAGCTCGAGTGCGATATAAAATATGTAAGTGATAAACAAATGATAATGTAATCTGCACAGCACAATATGAGTAGATGAGATTGTTATTTATTTAGAAAGCATTGTCCATATTATGTGATTCTGTACATGATACTGTCTAGCTTTTGAGTACAAAGCCTGGAGTTAACTTGACCCCCATATAGTTTTTGCCTTTTCTTAGATCTTTCATTTAAGATCACATAACACCCATCACATTGGCTTCCTTCTTTCAGTGTTTTGGATTAGTCATTGTCTCTGAATGATATCATTTCTTGGCTTGTTCTTCATTAGTGGTTCCATTATAACTTGAAAAATGTGAATTTCATGCACTTAGCCACATCTGCTTGGTATATTATACATTTAATTTAATTTTCATCTTTAAAGTGCAAATAGAAATGTATCAAAGGACTATTGCACTGGAGGGATTTCTATAAAGCACATACACTGGAATTACCAAACCAACTGACCAGAGTAGCCACACTGATTTCAGTGAGATCATTTCAGAACAATTCATTTGTCAGCTGGATTTTTACACAGGATGATATGTTCAGGAATTTTACCATGGAGGTGAAGAAGTTTGGCTTGCTTTGTTTGTTAAAAAAGTTATCTGGGTTCTTTAAAGCTCATACCCTGCCAGAAATTTCATTAGTCTTTAATGTGCTACTAGACTCTTGCTCTAACTACAGACAGACTAACATAGCTACCCATCGTGACCTATCTGGGTTCTTTAAGATATTTTTTATCGTATATGGGGGGCATGATTGTACTTGGGTGATGTTTACTTGAGTTCAATGGGAAAAACATTCTCACCTAATTCTCACTAATAGCCGAACAGAACCAATGGCAAAATGTGAGCATCCAAACAGAAGCAAGCTAGTCACTCTGTGAAAATGAATGCTCTGGCTTGGCAACTGGCAAGCATCAGTTTAAATAACCAAGTGACCAAAGACAGCTATCCTTAGCCTTCCCTGAGATTCTATTGGGTGGAGAGCTGTCTCCATCTCCCGCACTTCTCCTGTTGCACAGGAACCACAAAAAAGAGAGAAGAGAAAATAGCCTTAGCAAAGAGTAGCAAAGGCTAGGCCCCAAAAATGGGGTTCAGGGAAGAATTCTGGGTATGTTGTAGGCTAAGTTGGAGTATCCTTATGTACAGCCCTACCTCAGAGATCTACAGAATATGAGTCATCAGGGGAAAGGGAATAATTTAATTTGAGCAGGTGTGTCCTAAGGGTACTTCTGTACCAACGCTTGAATGGTTTCTTGCCTCTCAAATTCCTTCCACTGCTTTTATGCATTTCCTGTCCCCAAACCTGCCCTTTAGATGTCATCACATAAAGCCTTGCAAAGGAAGAGGGTCCTTCTATTACCAGGGAACCACTGCAGTGTTCACTTCTTTCATACCACTTCAGAACTAATGGAAGATCTGGTCTAGTTGGGAAGGATCCACAGCTCAGGTCCTTTCCACACCATTGTTGTCAACTCAATACTTGAAAATGTTTAGTAATGTTTTAAAAACAGTACATAAAAATTGGAGGTTATTAAACTGGTTGCTGGGTGCATATGTGTTTGTGTGTGTGTTAAGTGCTGTCAAGTTGCTTCTGACTCATGGCGACCCTATGAATCAATATCCTCCAAAACATCCTATCTTTAACAGCTTTGCTCAGGTCTTGCAAATTGAGGGCTGTGGCTTCCTTTATAGAGTCAATCCATCTCTTGTTGGGTCTTCCTCTTTTCCTGCTGCCTTCAACTTTTCCTAGCACGATTGTCTTTTTCAGCGAATCTTATCTTGTCATATATGTGTTCGTAGAGGAACATGAAGGTGCTTTACACTGAGTCAGTGTATTGATCTACCTAGTACTGACTGGCAGCTGTTTTGGGGGCCTTTAGACCAGGGATGGGGAACCTTTGTTCCACCAGGGGCCATTTGGATATTTATAACATCATTCGCGGGCAATACAAAATTATCAACTTAAAAATTAGCCAACCAAGCCCCAAGCAGGCAGCTGCCCCAGATGACCCCACCCCCAGAGTGGCAAGCAGGCAGGCATCCAACCGGTGGCCCATCTGGTGGCACAGGATGGTCTGTTGCACCAGCTAGGCGTAGCCATCCAGCCACACGCTGGAGTTGCTCCTGCTCCACACGGTTGGGGCTGGATTCTACAGCAGGCTCCTGCTACCTCCGCCTGCAGGGATGAAATGAGGACACACTGGCTAAGAACTCACCCCCACACACACACGCATTCTGGCCCGGCCCGCTTGAAATCCTCCATTGTCGCCACTTCCGCCCCCTGCCCTCTTGTAGTACAGAGGGAATACGTTTCTCCATGGCCCGGGTGTAAAAGGGTTAACACAGTTTCTTGGGCGGTCCTAGCAGTTCCATAGCTAATGACTCTTCTGCAAGGGGGGGAAAGGTTCCTTTTCTCGGCAAAACAAACTCACATCTGCTTTGAATAGAGGCTATTCCTGTACCCGGAGTGGAAGGGGGAACACCCGTCTTAGATCCTTCTGAGCTACAGATCTGCAAGGACCCACGAAGGGCCAGACCAAATGATTTTGCGGGCTTTAAACGGTGCCCGGGCCTGATATTCCAGACTGCTCAAGGGCTCTGGCCAGAGAGTACCAGAGTTTCCCCTGCCTGCAGCCACACCACCAGCATGCGTCACCTGCCTGCCTCTCCCACTGCTTGCCCGTGCCCATTAGCTTGCTCACTTGCAAGCCCTCCCACCACCAAGCCATACACATCATACACACACCCATCCCTTGGCAGAACTGTGCCTCAGGCATGGCCCAAAGGGTGGGTGGGAGAAGGGCATGCAGGTAAGTAGCAGGGAGTTCAGATGAGAGGGCGGCAGCAGTCAATCCTGCCAGAAGCCCTGGGCTCCAAGCGCTGCCCCACCCCAGGGTATGCTGGTGCCAGCTCTGATACAAGGGACTAAAATTGTGACCTTCTGCATGCAAAACGTGTGTTATACAACTGAATCAAAGCCCTTCTCCAGATAAGAAATGCTTTGTACAGGACCATCAAGACTTCACAAAGGCTCTCCCAGACAGAGTTTTCTTCTGAGCCTCCTCACCACCACCACCACCACCACCACCACGAAGAAGAAGAAGAAGAAGAAGAAGAAGAAGAAGAAGAAGAAGAAGAGGAGGAGGAGGAGGAGGAGGAGGAGGAGGAGGAGGAGTTGGTTTTTTTATGCCAACTTTCTCTACCACTTAAAGAAGAATCAAACTGGCTTACAATCACCTTCCCTTCCCCTTTCCACAACAGACACCCTGTGAGGTAGGTGGGCCTGAGAGAGTGTGACTAGCCCAGGATCACCCAGCTGGCTTCATGTGTAGGAGTGGGGAAACAAATCCAGTTCACCAGATTAGCCTCCGCCACTCATGTGGAGGAGTGGGGAATCAAACCCGGTTCTCCAGATCAGACTCCACCACTCCAAACCACCACTCTTAACCACTACACCATGCTGGCACCTAGAGCCAAACAAATAGGTTATGGAAACAAGGTGATCAGCGCCCCTGAATTTTGTTCCTCTAATCACCCCCTCCACAGCTCTGGCCTTGTGAAATAGCACATATGGCTTGTGGTCTACTTCAGCGGAGGTGATAGGAAGGTGTCTTCCTGAACGATGACGGTAGGTCAGGCTTAAGGAACAGCAGGGCCTTTTGGGAGTCAGAGACCGCACAAGAACTGCTGCTGGATTAATAGATCCTCACTCCTGGGTAATTTTCCCACGACACAACCAGACCCTCAGCTCTCATATCTCTCCCACTTCTGCATTTTGAGACCAAGCAACATCTCACTTAACCCAGACTCTATAATGCAACTGAATATTTGCTAAAATCCGTTCAAATCAATTTTTCTGTGGGAATGGCTGTACACCTCTAGGTCTCAATGACCTTTACATTTAAGTGAATTCTATTTCATGGGTTTCACTTGCACAACTCTGCTTAACAGATTCTGAACCCGCTGACCATTCACAAAATATTCTCAGAGAAATTGCATTTTTTGCTAATTTCCCCAACTAGAATTTTTTAAAAATTAGTTTTTTTGGAGACCCCCTCCTCAAAAAAGTGTTTCACTTCTAGTGTAATTTCCAAGAGAAGCTATTTTAAATTAAAATCTTCCAGTGTGACATCCTTCTGCCCCTTTTTTAACTACCTAAAGATCAAACAGCTTGACACAGCAAAAATTCTCATGAGTTTGAGAAAAATGCTGATTGGTTTGTTGGCTGATGGCCGGGGAAATGTTATGACCGAGTAATTATGTGTTCTGGACAGATGTATTAACCAGGCTTCGGACTGGAGCCACTGGGTATTATTTAGTCATGAGGCTAGAAGGAAAGCTTCATGTTCAAAGCACTGGTTCACCAGCCTGGCTTTCGTGATGCTTCATTCAATGATTCCTTGGCAGCAACTTCCAAACTGCACTTCTCATTCAGTAAACAAAAATGACATTCGAGTCCCCCCACCCATTAAAAATGAGTTCATTTCTACTCAGATAGCTTCATGATTATCAGCTGACACTGGAAAGTATTTTTACAGTTCCCATCCTTGTTTTGATTTTTCCTCAAACGAACTGACATAGTAAATGGCAATGGGTCAAAAATCAAAATCTGTTACAATGCCGTGTATCCACTTACACCACACAAGTTCATTGTAGAGCCTTAACGCTTCTCCCCCTAAGATTTTTTTAATGGGTTTTTTTAATTTGTGGCTTTTCCATTTGAAGAGGGAGAAATTCTTTTTAGGATATGAAAATTCTGGATTAAAGGATTCAGTGGCAGCTGATTCCTTCCCCTTCCCCCCCCCCTCCCACCCTGGACAAAAATTCATCTTTCTGGCTCATCTAGTTCCTCTCGATGTATGATGTCATCGTGCGAAGTGTGTTATTACACTCCATTTTTCTCCTGTTCTGGGTCTCTTCCAGTATCAAAGCTGGCTGGGAAAAAATGCTTCAAACACTTGAACTCGCCAAAGTAAGGCATGTGGGGAGGGGGTGTGCTGCCCTTATGGTTTATTCAAGATATACTCACAAGTTGGAATCCCCAGCCCAGAAGCCTTCCTTAGCATTTGGCTCAGCACCTGTTGCTACCCAAAGTTGGCTCATTAATAGCTCTTGATGTTACTGTAGGGAATGACTGCTAATACTAGAGGTGTGCAAAGATAAACTATGAAAGCAATAGTAAAAGAGAGGAAGGTAAAATGATCCAGGGTCATGGTTCAGATTATTAATTATTCTATTGTG
Organism: Euleptes europaea; assembly: GCF_029931775.1. Lineage (NCBI taxonomy): Eukaryota > Metazoa > Chordata > Lepidosauria > Squamata > Sphaerodactylidae > Euleptes > Euleptes europaea. The sequence continues at coordinate 54,559,883 of NC_079320.1, forward strand.
GAATTTTTCTCCCTGCACTTACAAACACGCACACACTCCCTGCAATTTTTAGCTGTAGATGATAAAATCACATTTTTAAAAAGTGTTAAGGATGGTGGAGGCACATGGATGAGTAGACAGTTTTGCTTTTCCTTAAAAGACTGTTTCAGATTTAATAGTTATGGTGCAAATCATTCCCATTTGGAATTAATCCTAGATTTGTAAAATATTCCTTACGATTATATATATTAGGGGGGCAAAGTATATGACCCAGGCTTTGTAAAATATATGAAAAAACACCAAAAAAAGGGGGGGGATCCTGATGGAAAGCAACCAAAATGCTGATTACAAACCAAAGAGGTTGAGCTGAAAAATGTTAAAATTACAAATATATAAATTTTAATAAGGTGCACACATAGATTAAAAGCATAACACTCCTAGTAAAGACAAAAACTAACACATTAAATATATACAGACATGTACAACTGCGATGTACAACTGTGATGTACAATCTTTCATTGACCAACATGAGATCCAAAAAGGATGTTTGTATATATTGAATGTGTTAGTTTTTGTCTTTACTAGGAGTTTTGTGCTTTTAATCTATATGTGCACCTTATTAATATTTATATATTTGTAATTTTAGCATTTTTCAGCTCAACCTCTTTGGTTTGTAATTTGTAAAATATATACCAGACAAGCTTTACTCTAGTTATTGTATGGACCAAAATTCTAATTTTAAGTGCAAATTGCTGAAAATGACTGATGAACGTAACTAGTCTGTAAGCGATTCATTGTGATGCTTCTCCACAGGAAATGCTGGAGAGAAAATATAAGGAAATTACCAAGGCAAAAGTACATCAAAAGCTCACTCTGACCCATACATCTCATTTCTGCAAAGGTTTCAGTTCAGCCCACAACTACAGTGAGCTGGTAGAAAGATATACAGCTGATGCTTCAAGCTGAATGACACAACGATAAACTAGGGTTTCTCCAGAAGATAAAATACATCATAAATCGATCCAACACTTACGTCATTTTAAATATTACTGTCTTCTTTTATCAGGTAACACTATATAACCTCCCCTTACCTCCCTCCTTCCCATATTTTATTTGGGATTTTAATTCTCAACAATGATTACAACCAGCATTTTTTAAAAAATTAAAATAGGATATATGGCTTTTGAGGTTTAGGTTATCTGATTGAAAGCTTTAATTAAAAGCTATAGGGATAGTCTTTTATTTCCTACAGAGAATGCCCATGGAACAAAGGGTGTTAATCTATATTTATCACCTAAAAGAAAAAAATCCTCTTTTTGAAGGAATCCCAGTGTGGCTTTTTGTGAGAGACGGAAGAATTTATCCATCATGTTCAAATACATTAATGGTGCCATTCTAACCCTTTAATGGATTTACGTGTGCTAACTCTCCTTAGGATTGTATTGTAAACTAGCAGAGAGCATGAGTAGAAGAGTGGACTGGGCAGTTATACTGTTAACTAATTAATAGCCCTACCTTTTATAAAATACCTTATTACAAAATACATGAATAGTAATTCATTGTTTATTATTTATTAATCTCATTCCTCCCCCTCCCCCAATTACTGGACAGAGATAACCGTTCAGGAAAGTATTAAGCAGAATGCTCAATTAAAACAGTGGGATGGAAAAATTTTAAATATCACAAACTTGCTTAAAACCAAGCTATTCACAATAAACCCAAACAGGCTAGTTTGGTGGCCCACTTCAAACAGTATCAGGAAAGTGGTTTGGGGTTTTACTGCTATAATGACATCAAATGGGGCCGCTGGCACTGGCAAGGAAAATTACCACATAATCCAAGTAATTTAGGTGGCTGCTTGTATATGTTGCTGCTGAAAGGTGAAGCCCTAATTTTTCAAAGTCAGAAACTATTTAGGCTTAAAATTTGATGGACTTCTCAGGAAGAGCATCCTTCAATAATGAGGCAGTTCATGATATCACCTCTCTATATGTGGGTAAACGACTAGTAACTACAAAGGCTATATTGAGGCAACCAGCCACCCCTTGTTTCCCATTTTCAGTTTCATGCAGTGGTTTCCTTCTCTTCTTGCATGGTCACACCCAAGAAATAGCATATAGTGACTGTGTGTCATCTTCCCAGCTATGCTAGGGTACCCAACTCAACATCTGTTGCTAAACCTCTGAAAGTCTGTATGGTGGAAACAAGATGCATATATATTTTAGGATCAGATACACTCACCCAGACAGTGTGGCATTGTGGTGGCGAAGAAGACAGCCAAGGATAGGATTGCCAAGTCCCTCTTGGCCACCAGCGGGACATTTTTTGGGTCTGGGAAAGGGAGGGACTTCAATGCCATGGAGTCCAATGGCCAAAGCGGCCATTTTCTCCAGGTGAACTGATCTCTATCGGCTGGAGATCAGTTGTAATAGTAGGAGATCTCCAGCTAGTACCTGGAGGTTGGCAACTCTAGCCAAGGAGTGGGAGGCTTATGAGCCAGCCTACCGTTTTACAAAAAGCACCCCTTCTGTTCAGCCAGATAGCTGCCTTCAACTAAGTAAGAAAGTACTGCTCATCTGCTGGGTTGTCAATAAAAGAGCAGTAGTCATCATTCTTGACATCGTCACTGACTTCTTATAAGGTGTTTAGGAATGCAGGAAATACTTAAGGCCTGCCCTCTATCTACCTTGAGTCATCTTCTATATGATTTAATCAAGACAGGTTGAGTGCAGTTGATAAATCGCCATGAGTTACTGAAGAACTGGCTTTGCTCCTTCCACTGTAGCAGGAAATCAGGTGGAATTCCTCTTGGAATTTCTTTGAACTTAAGTCAATGAATTTTTATGCTATGAACTTGAAAAACTTTGCTTATAAATCATTGCAAGAGCTTTGCACACTTCAAGAAGCATCAGAGCCATCCATTGCTAACATAACAGTTCTCTCATCCTGTAATATCATTCTTTGGGGGGGGGGGATCTAAAAAAATATTTGGCCACAATTTGCAAATTCTTAAACTTCGGATACCCATTAAACTCCATGGGGCTACTTCAGAATCTATAGATTTGAGAGCTGCATCCTATGGTAATAAGACTATACTATAACGGAATGGTTCTGGAAGGCGCTTTATAATGGGAAAGGGACTGCAAACTATACCAGGGTGTTTTAGGATGTATTATGTGTTTGCTGCACATAATGCGTTTCTGTCACTGCATTGTTTTCCACTGATATACTACTACTTCTCTGTATTATAGTTGTACTCTGTATCATGTCTAATGTGCAATGCTTGTTTGCATTTCAGTAATCCCCCTCCTGGTACATTGCTCATGAGATGTCTTGTCATATTGATCAAATCAATTTACACTGTGTAATCCACTTAGAGTCTCAGTGAGAAAGGAGGACTTTCTCACCAACCACCAGCTATGGCCAGGTTACTCAACTTTAAGCCTGGCTGAGTTAAATCAATGAGACTAATAGCTTGATCCCCTGCCTATTTAAGATAAGGACTTAGATTTAAGACAGCTTAGTCCAGTTGAGACAAAGGGGTTGAAAGCAGTTTAAATTAAAGGATTTTTGCTTAAATTATTACCTGCAAGGCTCCTTAAATGTAATTGCTGGACTCAATTATATATTTAAGTGTCAGCCATCTCAGCTGATTATTCATGAAGCTTATCTGCCACACTGCCCCCAGAATAGTCTAATATTCAGAAGGGGAAAGACACTAATATGGCAACTCAGGGTTTTTAAAGGGCCAAACCAGCTTCTTGCACTGCTATAAGTCCATTACCCAATCAGATGACACCTTTTGGTGGCACATAAAAGTACCAGGGAAAGTTTAACAGGAATGGCCACATCTTCAGCTTGACTGAAAAGGAGTAATTTTTTCTCTCTGATCTGTTCTGCACATGTAATTTTCATCAGCTCTGACCCTATACTGCTTGTATTGATTTTTCTGGGCATTTCCCAGGTTTTCTGGCACCACTTTTACTGCGATCTTTTTCCTGAATTGATTTGGCATCACCTTTATTCCTCCTCCCCATGGGGCAGAGTGGTAAGCTGCAGTACTGCAGTCAAAACTTTGCTCATGAGCTGAGTTTGATCCTGATGGAAGTCGGTTTCAGGTAGCCGGCTCAAGGGTAACTCAGCCTTCCATCCTTCCGAGGTCGGTAAAATGAGTACTCAGCTTGCTGGGGGTAAAATGTAGACAACTGGAGAAGGCAATGGCAAACCACCCTGTAAACACAGTCTGACTAGTAAATGTTGTGATGTGACATCATCCCATGGGTCATTAATGACCCGGAGCTTGCAGAGGGGACTACCTTTTACTTTTTTTTAAATTCCTCCTGCACAATGTTTCAATTGGGTGATGTTGTTGTTGTTGTTTGGTCTACCCATTGGCAGAAACCACACCCTCCCTACTTTACCACTCCCACTCCCCTCTTCCCCTCTGCCCACCTCTTTTTGTTTTTAAAGTAATGCTTATGGAGATGTATTGATGGTAGATCGGCACTGGACTAATTTTTTCTAATGCCATCCTTATAGCAATTTACCAATGGAAGATCAGTACTGGAGATTTTTTGCTGTTCGCCCACTGTACCACCCAAAATGTTATTTATCGAATTGTTGTAAATTAATGGGGGAAGGTTGTTAGCCCATCTGCAAGCTAACTCTTTCTTTCTTTCTTTCTTTCTTTCTTTCTTTCTTTCTTTCTTTCTTTCTTTCTTTCTTTCATCATTCAATGCTTCGGTATCACTTAGGTATTTTTTTATTGAAGGTTTCTCTTCAAGACATTGTATCTATACGATGGCCCTCACCAGTCTGTTCCTAACTCTCCCTCCTCCCTATGCTGGGTTTTAATAATTTTTTGCCATGTTTATATTATAAGAGTTCTAGATTCAAATATGATGAATTTGCTGAGGCTTATTTGGGTTCTTTTCCTCCAAAAAAGGATGGTTTATTGAAACTGTTACAATAACATAGAAGGAGCATACAATGCTGAGGCGATTCATGCACGGGGTGCCATTTTGATTTGGAAGCTTTCTATTGCTTTCTGTTTACTGTGGAGTCAAATAGTGATTCCCAAAGCGAGTGTGCCACTGTGTTTTTTCAGAAACTTTCAGTCACTTTCTGCTTACTGTAGAGTCCAATGGTGATTCTTAAGCAGACAGGCCTATCTACAACTGATCCAATAATTGCCTTGTGACAAGTCCTTCAGCCAATCACAAGCAAGGAAGAGAAGCACACTCCAATAAGAAAACATCTCTATGTGGGCAATATATTTGAATAGTGGAGAAAACTCTTTTCATCAAAATGAGAGGTGTATTTCTCCGTTTTGTTTTCCATTGCTGGTTAGGACTAGGAAGAGATCTGCACAGAAGAAGAATGGAAGCCGAAGTGTTTCCTGGCAGGAGGGGAAAACACGGAATCTTTTGTTGATCTGGGAAGAGGGAAAGGTACAGGAGGCGGTGGTGTCTGTTCAGAGTATAACTTTTCTGTGCTCTCAAGAATTATGTGTTTTGTAGATATACTGCTAATTTCATCATGAACATGCTCAACAGTTGAATATATAGGGTTGCCAGCTCCGGGTTGGGAAGTACCTGGAGATTTTTGGGGTGGAGCCAGAGGAGGGCGGGGTTTGGGGAGGGGAGGGACTTCAATGCCATAGAGTTCAATTGCCAAAGCGACCATTTTCTTCAGGTGAACTGATATCTATTGGCTGGAGATCAATTGTAATAACAGGAGATCTACAGCTAGTACCTGGAAGATGAGAACAACAGCACGTGGCTCAATCACAATAAATACAACTTCAAACATATATGGTGCAAAAACCTTTGTTCATGTACTCCAAAGAATAAACATCCAACCAAATACAACAAAGCAATATTTCAAAAGGAATTCAAGTTCATTCCCAGTTCATAGGAGAGTCCAATTTTCAAATCAAAAAGAGTCAAACCCGACTTCCATGGAGAGTTCAAGTTCATAAATCAAAAAGAGTCAAACCCGACTTCCCTGAAGTGTAGCTCCTATGAAGCCCGACTTTCCCACAATGGCCGTTACTCCGGACCGACCGTCTCTCCGGGGAAAATGCAAGGAAGGTTCCAATCATAAATCAAAAAGATGACACTTCTAGATAAGTGGTCGTTTCGCCTAAGTGGCTTCTTCAGTTGTACTTAATATCCATAAATCATACTTTCTCTTGGGGCATGTAGCCTCTAAAGATATATTAAAAAATGACATTAAAAAATTAACTATTAAATAATAAATATACATATATTCATATATACAACAATCCTTCTAAAAGAATGCATTCTTACCCCATAGAATTGTTGACCTGATATGGTTCAAGACCCAAGGTTCCTTATTCCTACTGAGAGGTTATGCAACTGATACTAGCTGGAGGGAAACGTGCTAGGAGATATAGATAGGAGTCAGCTGTAGCAAATGAATGTGTCTTTCATGCTTAAAGAAAACTTACCAAATCAAATTCATGATTAAGTCCTGCAGGAGACATTGTTTTAAAGAGAAAGATCAGTTTCTTTTCTTGCCTATGCAAAATTGTTGTAACATCTTGCTGGTGATATGAACGAGGTTTGAACTTCCAGAGGGCAAAGAATAACATCATTTTCCGAATGTCCCTTGTCCAAATAGTGTTGCGTAAGGGGAGCGTCTAACACCTTAGCGCGCAAGCGCGCTTTGTGCTCCCCAATCCTAAGTTTTAGCTGTCTAGTACAGGAGCCTATGTAAAGAAGAGAGCATGGACATAAAATTGCGTACACGGTGTTCCGTGATGAGCAGTTCCGTGATGAGCCACGTGCTGTTGTTCTCATTTACTTAGTTCTTGTCAGCATAGGTCTTGTGTTCTTTGCAGTACCTGGAAGATGGCAACCTTATGAATATACCCTGGGTGAAGGTGTTGATCAGATATAGGCTGACCGCCAAACCTGTCTGGTTCATGCTGAACAGCTGCATGAACCTGCCAAACAGATTTGAATAAGGGTGGGGGGGGGTTTTCCTTGAAAACTGGGCAAATGCAAAGACTCTGCCAATTCAAATCAACAGGCAGCCATTAGCACCTCTAGGGACTCCTTAGACTCACATTGAAGGTTAGAATTTTATTAAAACACAGCATTCATTTATGACTGGTTTGCGTGATTTATGATTGACTTAATTATCTATTTAAACAATTGCCTGCTGTGCAAAGCAGTTAGGCAGCAAGGATGGGGGTTAGTAGTAGAATTCAGCTGGGCTGCACGAGAACATAAGCGCAAAAAGCCAATTGTGCTGCACTACATGGTTAGGAAGGAATACAGTGAAGCAGGATATAGTCACGCAGGTGAAGAAGGAACACAGCGGCTGCTAAACAGCCATGAACGAGTTGATGCATAGCTGAACTGATCATCAAAAGTCAGCTTTCCATTCACAACTGGTGAACAGGACATGAGCCAAATGGATGGGTATTTGAGCATCTCTAGTTTTCTGAATATTTTCCTGGGCATAAAGTTTGCTGGATAGGGGCCCTAACCCTATATACCAGTCCTTGTATACTGCTAGACTAGACATTGTTTTAGCATCCTTAGGTCTGGCTGTGTTAAACAAAATCTTTTTCCAGATGTATGTCAGATGCCACTTGGGGAATCTGCTCACTAAGCTTCTGTGTTTAAGAGAAGGAAATTCTGACATCTTGTTTTCAGATACATCTCTCTTTTTTTTCTTTTTTTTTAGTTAAGGGGCAATTAAAGCTTTAGGCAGAAAGCAAGGAGATTGCTTCATGGGCTCTTCTACAGAAGGATGAATTACTGATACAAACTACATGTTAACTACAAGTGTAATGAACCCTGTTAGGCACTGAAAGTAAAAGCAGGCTATATTGTAGTGGAGAAGTAGCATAGGAGAAGGGACTGCTTAACCCCTTTTCTCCCTGTAATTTTGATCTTCCCCAATAATTTCCCTCTTTCTGAGAAGGTTTGGTTCTTGTTTACAAACTTTAACATGTATCTGGAACTACACATGAAAAAAAGCAACTTAGAAAGAGGAGAATTTTAATCAGCAAAACAGGCTGTTTGGAAATGGTTATACTGACCCCTCCCCCCGAATCTACTTATCAAAACTGCAGCCTCCCAAGTCTGCTTTTTCATTTTAAAAATGCATCAATATACATATTTTTATATAAGGTGTAAGTCACTATTTAGCAGTCGAATAAATGTTTTACTTTCTCAGTTCTGGCCAGTTGTTTACTTTCATTATTTCAGTTCAGTTTATTTCAATTCTAGACCAATAGCCATAATACATCAATCAATCTTTTATTATTTGAAAGTGCACTTGACTTATTTGTTCATTTTTAATGGATATTTAGAACTATCTGGTTTATTCAGTTGTGTTTATAACACCTACTCTTGTATCATCTCTGGGATTTCCAACAGGTCTGGAGAACCATGTCCTTTCCCCTTGTGTGTGTGTGTGTTAAGTGCCGTCAAGTCGCTTCCGACTCATGGCGACCCTATGAATGAAAGTCCTCCAAAATGTCCTGTCTTTGACAGCCTTGCTCAGATCTTGCAAATTGAAGGCTGTGGCTTCCTTTATTGAGTCAATCCATCTCTTGTTGGGTCTTCCTCTTTTCCTGCTGCCCTCAACTTTTCCTAGCATGACTGTCTTTTCCAGTGACTCTTGTCGCCTCATGACGTGACCAAAATACGATAGCCTCAGTTTAGTCATTTTAGCTTCTAGGGTCAGTTCAAGCTTGATTTGATCTATAACCCACTGATTTGTTTTTTGGTAGTCCACGGTATCTGTAACACTCTCCTCCAACACCACATTTCAAAGGAATCTACTTTCTTCTTATCACCTTTCTTCATTGTCCAGCTTTCCCCTTAATAGAGGTTAAATGTGATGAAATTGACAATTGAAATTTCTTGTGGCATGGAGGTAGATAACATCCCATTTAAAAAGGTAAGGTAGTCAGTCCCCTGTGCAAGCACCAGGTTATTTCTGATTCATGGGATGATGTCACATCCCAACGTTTACCAGGCAGGCTATGTTTACGGGGTGGTTTGCCATTGCCTCCCCCAGTCATCTACACTTTGCCCCCAGCAAGGATAGGGCAGGTGAAATTCATTTAATGATTACTGAAATACCACTGAAACACCATGGTTTTTGTTATCCTATGCATATGCTTTATATAGGACATTCCTTTTTTAAAATTTGAAAATGCTAAAAATTGTTAAGCAGAAAAAGACGATGTAGACCTGGTCCCGGCTATCCCGATTCCTTTCAGTTTGGGCTGTAGAACTCCCACAATCATCTCGAAGCTGGTGGACCATTTTGAGATTCCTAGTTTTATTTTCGGAGTCATGCCTGTGACACAGAGACAGGCAGATGAACATGTAGCTTCTTTTATTATTACAGATTTTTATTTTTTTTTATTTTTTGAATTTATAACCCGCCCTCATCCCCAGCTAACTAGGCTCAGGGCAGCTGACAATAATTAAAACATAAATACATCCAATATAGATCAAGTACATCCTTAAAACCATAATCATTAAAACCATTTCAAACTCTAAACAGATGGCCAAACTATACGTAGGCGCCACAGCAATAAATGTCAGCAGATCAGCCCCCCAGATTTCAAAGTGGGGGGGTGGGATGGGGAGGCCAGTAAAGATGGATCTTCTTCCGGCTGTCCTCAGTTATCGGCCTGGTGGAATAGCTCCGTTTTACAGGCCCTGTGGAACTCCTTAAGGTCCCGCAGGGCCCTGATGTTACCAGGAAGGCTATTCCACCAGGCCAGGGCCAAAAAAGCCCTGGCCCTTGTTGAGGACAGCCGCACATTCTTCTGGCCAGGGACCACCAGTAAATTACTGTTCACAGATCTTAAAGCTCTCTTGGGGGCATGGTAACAGCCAAACAAGTGATTTGTTTCGTTATGATATTAGGTTTGGATTAGAGTCATATGGGATGGCCCAGTTAGAATCTTTGTCTGGGGGCCCATGGAGGGTATACTGCTACATGTTTATGTTACCCTGCATGGGAACTGTTTATTATTCTGCATAAATTTATGGCAAATATGTAATATTCAAGCTGGTGACAGTACACGATAACTGAATTTTGTAAGTATATTTATAATGATTGTATTTATATAATTTTGGATAATTGTTGGGATGAGAGATATTATATTTTATATATCAAAGGAGGGACTGATGAAGAATTTCAACCCAAGAATTCGAAACAGCCGTATCCCCTCTACATTCTTCGACAATTTCCTATGATGACATCACTTTTAGAACGTCTGAAATATTATCCTAAAGTTTGAAGATGATATAAGAATTTCCCTTTGAGGATTGCAAATGATATAATGGACTCACTTAGATATTGAATCCTTTGTCTGGTTGTTCAAAGCCCAATTGTTGTAATATTGTAAATAGTAGGATAGTTTGTTGTGATTGTTATATTAAGTATGTGGTTAGTTGTTGTGTGTGTAAAGTGCCTTCAAGTCGCAGCTGACTTATGGCGACCCCTTTTGGGGTTTTCACGGCAAGAGACTAACAGAGGTGGTTTGCCAGTGCCTTCCTCTGCACAGCAACCCTGGTATTCCTTGGTGGTCTCCCATCCAAATACTAACCAGGGCTGACCCTGCTTAGCTTCTGAGATCTGACAAGATCAGGCTAGCCTGGGCCATCCAGGTTAGGGCAGTTAGTTGTTACTCCACGTTAAAATTGTAGCACTTAATACATTAAAATTTGCACTTTGTTATATTCATTTGCTCCTGTGCTGATTTCCAAACCCTTACGGTACACACACAGTGGTGTCTTTGTTCCTTCCAGTACCTGGAGGTTGGCAACCCTATTTGGCCACCAGGCCAAAACATTTTGTTTTACCTAGGGCATACCTCATTCAAATCCCCAATCAGCTATGAAGAACTTGCCCAATCACTGTCACTTAGCTTACTATACTGCATAAAGGTAAAACAGAGCAAGGAATAAACATGTATATCACCCTGAGATCATTGGGAAAAGGATGGGATAAAAATGTAATAGACTCATTTAAAAGATAATGATTTGGACAGAAACCCAGTCGTCTAGAGCAAAAAATCACCTGTGATCTGAAGCAGAGGAGTTCTAAGTGGCAATGTCCTATCACTACCTACTTAAAAATTCAAATTCACAAGAAATGTGACCAGAGTCAGTTAACAGAGGATCTTTACTATTCAGGTGATTTGTATCGATGGGCATCCCCTTTAAATGCAACTGAACATAAAATATGCTGTGCCTTTAATCGATAATTTAATGTGTTATGCAAATTTTATAATACCAAAACCACACTTTGTCTGTTCTGAAAAGTACTATAACGTACTTCTCTCCACAAATCCATTTGAAAGAAACCTGCCTTTTATCAATATTCTGCTAAAGATTTTAAAGGGATTTGTTGAACCAGTGCAAGACTCTCTTTTTTAACTGTTTAGTGCTGAGTTGGTGAACTGATGGAGCAACTGTGTTGAATTCAACTACCCAGCCTGGAGTAGTCCCACTGGCCTCACTAGCACTGCTCTGAGGCAAGAGGAAAAGAACTGCCTCCTATAGAGGGTCTGCTGGAGTGCTTAATTTTGATCGGGATGATCAATAGCTTGGGAAGTAAGCGGACTCACACGATTACACCGGTCTTTGACAAGGCGGGTTATTTAGATATGGATTAACCAACAGAACTGGAGTGGTGTCTGTCAAATTAGCAGGGAGCAATGAAGCATGCCAAAACCCCACAGTTTGTCCTGGCTGCTTTCTGGATTACATAGGGATTGAGGAGAGAGACGAGAAAAATGACAGAGATGACAAAACAGCCCATCAGGCTCGGTGCTGTGAAAACTGCTCTGCTCAGTGGATCAGTTTTCTTGTTCTGAAATAGCTAAGAGCCATTCGGCAGTCTTGCTGAGTATGTCTGAGAGCGTAAGAGTGGATTTGGGATACAATAAAATGAAATATGTTTCTCCCTAAAGGATTCTCTCTTGTTCCTTTGCAGTATTTATGTGTGATCCTTGCCTGGTGGGTTGCCATCTGGCATTCTGCCGTCCAAGCCAGGAATAAGGTATCCAATTGTTTCTACAGCTGTTCTCTGTGTTGACTGCGGAGGGTTAGTACTCAGCACCACTCTGCGGACCCATAACCCTAGGACGGCATGTGTTTGCTTCACAGAATACAGCAGTCCCACTGAAACAGATCCGAGTGGAACATTGACTATTGGCCCATTCATACAATCAGCTCTGAGGCTCCTTTTAATACATGCAGAAATCAAATGCACACAAGGCAAATGAGTTCCCCACATCAGCCCAAGAACAAATCACCAGTGAAATCCACAAACCTCTCAGCAGGCAATTGTACCCAGATTTCCTCCAGCAGATTCAGCTCCTGCAGATATATTGTATATGCAGATCGGAACAATGAGCGTAAAAAGAGACTGGCCTTGAGAAAATCTAAAAAACGGATTCCCGTGGAAGTGTTTATTGAATGCAAGTGCTGTGGCTCAGCAAGCCTATTTATTCATATTTATTTCTAAACTAGGAATCTACTATTTCACCTCATTAAACCGGAAACAACACACAATCCTTCACATCAATATAAAATATAAAAAATCATTATAACTTGTCAATAAGCATAGTAGGGCTGTCAATTCAATTCGGCCCGAACTGAAAATCAGCCGAATTTCCCCTGATTCGGTGGTTTTTAGTTCGGGAGGAACCGAACTCAAAACTGACGGGCAACCGGGGGGGCCGAATTCAGCGAGTTCGGGAGTTCGCGAATAAATTCGGCAAATTCGACCGTCAGTAAGCAGCATAACAGTCAGTAAGCAGCATTCTCCTCCCCCAGCCAATAGGTGGGCAAGCTGGGTCTTCTTCTAGCCAATCAGTCAGGATTGAGTACTGGAGGAATCAGCTGATGTGCGACCCGGGCAGGGAGAGAGAGAGAGAGAGAGCGAAATCCTCGTGTGTGTGTGGGGGGTGCTTGTGCACATTCGCTCCTTTCTGTGGCTGCAGGGGGCGTATTTTTTGGGGTACAGACACAAAACTTTCACTGGAGCTTCAGATGAAGCTTCTTAAGGTACCCCCCAAGTTTTGTAAACATTGGGCCGGGGGTCCCGAGATATGGGCTCCCCCCTTTTTCTTTCCATGGCTGCAGGGGGCGCATTTTTGGGGGTGCAGATCCCAAACTTTGAGCAGAGTTTCAGACCAGTGTTCTTAAGATACCCCCCACGTTTTGTGAACATTGGGTCAGGGGGTCCCGAGATATGGGCTCCCCCCCTTTTTCTTTCCATGGCTGCAGGGGGCGCATTTTTGGGGGTACAGATCCCAAACTTTGAGCAGAGTTTCAGACCAGTGTTCTTAAGATACCCCCCAAGTTTTGTAAACATTGGGTCAGGGGGTCTCGAGATATGGGCTCTCCCCCTTTTCCCTCCCCCCCTTTTTCATTTATGTGGCTGCAGGGGGCACTTTTTTGGGGATATAGCCCCCAAACTTTTAGCATAGCTTCAGTGAATTATTCTTAAGATACTACCCAAGTTTTGTAAAGATGGGTTCAGTGGGGACAGAAATATCGCCTCCCCCCTTTTCTATTTCCATGGCTGCAGGGGGCGCATTTTTGGGGGTGCAGATCCCAAACTTTGAGCGGAGTTTCAGACCAGTGTTCTTAATATACCCCCCACGTTTTGTGAACATTGGGTCAGGGGGTCCCGAGATATGGGCTTTCCCCTTTCCCCTTTCCCCTTTTCCCTATTGGGATGAATGGATCAGATCCTGTGCATCTTCTCCAGAGCAAAACGTTCCGTGCCTAATTGGAATCATCTTGGATTATTTACAAGTCCTCTCTTCAGCCCCTCTTGATGGAACATAAGACAGCCACAGTAAGACCCCTTTGGGGGCTTTAATCTACAATTTTTCTCCTGTGTATGTGTGTGTGTGGGGGGGAAAGCAGAGTCTGTGTGTGTGTGGGGAGGGAGCAGTTTCTGTGGGTGGGGGGGAAGCCAAAGGGGGCTTTCGTCGGTTCTGCCTGGGGTGTATGTTCCCCCTCGAGTCTCTCGCTCCCTGGTTTGAGGGGGGAGGTTTCAGTTGTGTGTTGCAAAGGTGTTGTTTAACAAGGTTGTGTTAGCAGTTGTTTTGCTAATTTCTCAGTTGTTGTCGGGGCTGGGAGCTTTGTGCGTGGGCGGCAAGCTCTGCTGAGAGATGCACATTAAGGGTGGGGGGACCCCTTTCAGGACCCATATCTCAGCCCCCCCTGACCCAATCTTTACAAAACTTGGGAAGTCTTTCAATAAACGTCCTTTGAAGCTCTGCCGAAAGTTTGGGACCTCTAACCCCAAAAATGCCCCCCCAGAGCCGCGGAAAGGCGCGGTTGTGTTTTTAATGGCTTTATTCGGCCGAATTTTTTCCGAACTTTGAATTCCCGCCGAATTGAACGGATCCGAAGTGGGGGAGTTCAGACTTCGGCACGTACCGAACCCACAAGGGCCAAATTCGGCCGAATCCGAACTGTACCGAATTTTTTTGTTGTTGACAGCCCTAAAGCATAGAACCAAACCATAAATCCTCGGGGGGGGGGGAATACACAATAGCAATTAAATGGGGTTACCAGGTCCCTCTTTGCCACCGGTGGGAGATTTTGGGGCAGAGCCTGAGGAGGGCGAGATTCAGGGAGGGGAGGGACTTCAATGCCACAGAGTCCAATTTGCCAAAGCAGCCATTTTCTCCAGGTGAACTGATCTCTATAGGCTGGAGATCAGTTGTAATAGCAGGAGATCTCCAGCTGGTATCTGGGGGTTGTCAACCCTAGCAATTAAAAGGCAATATAAAATGCTGGTTGTACTTTACCAGTCTTGTTGATATGTGCAGAGGTGTTGGATGAGGCCCAGACAACGGACCAGCCGCAGCAGTATGACACAGACAACAGATTCTAATATACAGGAAGTACAGGAAAGCTTCCATGGAAAACAGACACTTTCCCAACAAGAACTACGGTTCAATTAAGCCTTTAGATACCATTGCCTATGTCCTGCTGGTCACTGTCTGACATTTTTGGGATATCTGACAGCTGAGTCTGAACACCTGTAAATGAGAAGACTCAGGATATGTACAGAAGTGTCTTTTCCTCCCTTGACTCAGTATCAGACCAACTAAGGGCCTAACTATATGTTACATTTTTCTTGTATCATCCCTCGTTCCACCACAAGGACTTCCGATCAGATGTGCCTTGCAAGTTCTGTGCTCAGACTCAATTCCCAGATTCAGATCCAAACTATGACATACAGAAAGAAGGAGCTTAAGCACACACACCCTTTGCCAGTAGGGTTGCCAGCTCTGGGTTGGAAAATACCTGGAGATTTTGGGGGTGGAGCCTGAGGGGGCGGGGTTTGGAGAGGGGAGGGATTTCAATGCCAGTGAGTCCAATTGCCAAAGCAGCCATTATCTCCAGAGGAACTGATCTCTGTCGCCTGAAGAGTAGTTGTAATGGCGGGAGATCTCCAGTCACCACCTGGAGGTTGCCAACCTGAAATGGCCACAGGGAGCTGCTTTTGCCCCATTACATATGCTAGTATCTACACATAACTTTCCCCAGTGGGGGCAAATAGTAGATGCCTTGGAAGTTCCAAATTGGGAAAATGTCAAGGGGTGAGGCTGAAACCCCCTCTCCTTATGAGCTGAAGTCCCAACCTGAATCAACTTGTATGCCTGTGAAGTGAGTTCCAAGCACAGAATTCCAGCCACACATCTGATCCAATGGCTTAGATCCAATAGCTTGGATCTTTCTTGTGGTGGACCTGGGGAGGACACAATGATAATGTAACATCTATTTACGCCCCAACTCTCCAGCCTGGTGCATGTCAGACTCTACACCCGGAGTCCAAGATAGCTACGACAGCCGCAGGTTCCCCCCCCCCCCGAGGATTTCGTAATACAACAGGTATCAGCAATGTCTCTCCCTGTTCACTCACCCTATACGGAGCCGGTTTGATTTCTTCCGAGGGCGCCCTCCGTGCCGGTTCCCTCACAGAAGGCTGTCCTCGTTTTTTGCCGGTGAAGGACTTCTGGAACTACCTCAGGTATAATGGTTGTGGAGCTCCAATTAGACTTCTGCTTGCAGGGCCGTTGTTCCGTGACGACGGTCCTTCCCCTCTGCTCTCCTGTGCTCCTGGTTCCGAGGTGGTGACGCCTCCCGCTCTTGGGTCGCCCTGTTGTTTGTCCCTTCTGTCGGCGTGCTGGTACATTTCACTGCAAAATGGCCCATCTTCCCGCACTGGAGGCAAGCTCCTTCCCTGAACCGACGTGCCCTGTCGAGACTGTAGACCCCTCGATATCTTCCCTCTCGCCGGGAGCCTGCTGCGTTGTCCCCTCTCGCAGGGATGGGGGTCGTCTTCGAAGGACGATCTTTGGCGAACTGGAGGGTGAGCTTGCGATTTTCTACCAGAGCCGCTAAACTTATCCACTCCTCTACTGACTCTGGGTCCCCCAAAGTCAAACAGCAATCCAGCACTTCCCATCGTAGCCCTTCGCGGAAGTGCTGGACCTTGGTGGCTTCACTCCACTCCCGTATCTTGCACGACAAAGATAAAAAGTCCTGTGCATACTCACTCACGGATCGGGTCCCCTGCTTCAAACGCCGCATGGCAACCTTAGCCTTTTCTCCCCTGTGGGGATCTTCAAAGCGGCGTCGTAGAGCAGACAAAAATTCATCCAGGGATGCCAAAACCCTAGGCATAGTTTCTGCCGCCGTCACAGCCCACTCCACGGCCTCTTTCTCCAACAGGCTGATCACATATCTGACCCGAGCTTCTTCTGAGGCAAAGGTCTCCCCCTGGTCCTTCATGAAGCCGGAGATTTGGAGTAAGAAGTGGGACAACTGTGAGCTGGACCCGTCGAAAGATACTTTCAGGTCTCTGGCCGTAGGGCGTCTAGGCGTGAGGGCCTCCCCAACAACGAGCTGTCCTGGATTGGGCCGCGGGTCTGCTTGGGGTGGTTGTGCGGGCTGTCCGAGCCCCCTCACTGCCCCTAGAACAGCTGCCAGGTCCCGCTGCAGGGTGTCTAGCTGGGTCTGTAGGTCCCGGTTCTGTAGGGCGAGCATCTGGTTCTGTCCACGCATCAGAGCGACCTCCTCTGTGGTGAGGGTAGGGGTATGAGCGAGCGTAGGTTCCTTCCACCCTTCCGCCTCTCCGTACCAAGTGGCCAGCGGTCCTCGGTAGAAGTCGCCCCCTGGTTCGGACGCTGCCCCCTGTCGCCGTCCGGCTTCCGAGAGTCGGGGGGTCCATGTCAGCCTGTCAGGGCCATCGGTAGGTCCAAGCGGACGCTGCTCCGGGGTCGCTCCACCTCGGCCAACCTCAATATCAACGGGAGTCTGCCGAGGTTCCCCTCCCGTGTTAAGCGGCACCGAGGGTGGTGCAGACATCCTTCTAACACACACAAAAAAAAATTTAAAAAAATGACGATTGTAACGTACTGTCAGACTCTAGGACCCCGTTGCCTTTTGAAGATCATCGACTTTACTCCAGACGTTGCAGAGAGTTTAAAAAGGAATTTATTCAAAGGAGAGGTACAGTAGTCTAAGAAGACATAACGTTACAATAAGGCAAACTCATTTGAAGGGCATTTTTATAGAGTACACAGGTCAGGAATGTTTACAAGTAAAAGCTTTGAAATGTAAAACATTAGAGGTTCCCCAACACCAAGAGAGAGAAATCACACCTTGAGATCAGAGCCAGATTACAATCGGGAAGTCCCTTTGAAATGGGAATTTATAAAGCCTCTGGCTCTTCTTCCTTCCTTCCTCCCTGGAAGATTCTCTCATGGGAACGAGAGGTGAAAAGAAAGTCACGAGGCACGCTATCCAGGGTCCGATTGCATGCCCTCGCTGACAGTGCAATGATTTGAAAGAAAGAGGCATTTGAAAGACCCATATCAGAACCAAAGCATAGCAAAAAGGTGGTGAAAAGCAGGAATGGGGATGGGGATGGGGATGGGGAGGGGGAGGGGGATGGGGAGGGGGAGGGGGAGGGGGAGGGGGAGGGGGAGGGGGAGGGGGAGGGAGGGAGAGAGAGAGAGAGAGAGAGAGAGAGAGAGAGAGAGAGAGAGAGAGAGAGAGAGAGAGAGAGAGAGAGAAGAAAATGCTGTGAAGATAGGGATGCAGATAAAGATACAACAATTTGCAGTTTCTGTTCATTGGTTATGTGGCATCCAAGCATTTTCCTTCAAAGAAATACTGTTGATTTGTTAAGATCCCATCTGCCCAGCCATTCAAACTACAATACAATGTTAGTGAGAAAATATAATGCTGTACTGAGCTAGCAGGACAGAATTTAGAATGCTGTTTGGAATAAAAGTCACCGATATTCTGGGAAACTATTTGGATAGTGCTAGTAACATCATGGATGACTCCTGCTACAATTCCTACCACCATGCCCACTCCACAATGACACCTTCACACCACCAATGAGTGACAGGGCAGCATTTACCTACTTGCTGAAACTAACTAGTCTCACATTAATAGAGAAGCTACATTTGAGTCCAGTAGCACTTTCGAAAGTTGGAGATCTTTGAGTCCTTCTATCCCAGTCAGAAGATGGGAGAGGTGTTGCAAAGAAGGAACTCGGGATGCAGAAATACAATGCACATTGTAATAAGCTTGATTGGAGGAGAGGGGAGATGTTCGGGGGCAGAAAATTAGCATCTGTAGGGAGATAAAAATACTATGTCCTTATTCAGCCCTGTTCTGAACTTGTGAATGAACTCATGTTCAGCAATCTCACACTGTAATCTCCCATCGAAGCTTCTCTGTTTGAGGACTGCCACTCAGCAATGGAATGACCTCGAAGATTAAAATGTTCTCCCACTGGTCTTTGAGTGTTGTGGTTTTTAATGTTGAATTTATGTCCATTTATTCTTTTGCATTGGGACTGACCAATTTGTCCAGGGACGACAGTGGAAGGGTGTTGCTGACATTTGATGGCATATATAACATTGGAAGATGCACAAGTGAATGCACCTGAGATGTTATGGCTGGTGTTGTTAGGTCTGATTACAGTGTTACCAGAATGGATATGGGTTCACAGTTGTTATCTTAGTTTGTTGCAGTCCTTGGTCCCAGAGTCTGACTGTGTCCGTGTTAGGAAGGGCATTGTTGTGGGTGAGTTGTTTAAGGCTGTCTGTGGACATGAAAAGGCCTCTCAATGACTGTGAGAGAGGAGTATCATTGTCCAGTGTAGGTTGCAGGTTGTTAATGATGCACTGAGCCAATTTGAAATGAGAGCTGTATGTGATCATCAGTGGAGTTCTGTTGTTGTTTCATTTGGGCCTACTTTGTAGCAGGTTATCCCTTGGTATCGTTCTGGCTTTGTTGATCTGTTTCCTTACTACATCAAGTGCATATTGTAATTAAAAAAAAAATCTGTTTTAGATCCTACAGGTAAGGATCTCTGACTGAAGGATCAGAACAGATGCAGCTGTACAGTAAAGCTGTACAGTAGAGTAGATGATAGATCATTTGGTGTGTTTAGGTGCATTTAGGATGGTGACTGGAGGCATGTAGCTATGTTTGGTGATCAGAAGTTTTCCAGTATAAGATGGTTTTTATGCATCCATTATGTATTTATACATAGTGTCTAGAAAATGTACTTCTTGTGTGGATTGGTTCATGGTCAGACTGATGGTGGGGTGGACATTGTTGAAAGCCTGGTGAAATTTCTCCAGTGCTTCTTTCCCATGTGTCCAAATGATGAGAACGTCATCAATAAATCTCAGGTATAAGAGGGGTGTTAATGGATAAGAACTTAGGAAATGCTGCTCCAGGTCAGCATATTGTGGTGTCATGTGGGTGCCCATAGCTGTGCCATTGATTTGAAGGAATAGGTTTTCACCAAATTTAAAGTAGTTTCAGGTGAGGACAAATTCAAAGAGCATGGTAGTGAAGTCAGCCATGGTTTTGTCAGAGATGGTGCTCCTAATAGTCCATCCCTGTGGGGGATGTTGGTGTACAGAGGCTCAACATCCATGGTGGCCAAAATAGTGTTTCCTGAAAGGACTCAGAGATCTTCATTGCAATCCTGTATCTGACAAAGGGAACTTTGACTCTTGAAAGCTTATATCCCAACAATCATTTGGGTCTCTAAAGTGCTGCTGGATTTAGATATTTCTCTTCTACTGCAGACCAACATGACATCCTTCTGAAACTATCTTCATAATAGCAGAGACTCTTTTCAGTCGTCTGATGGTTTGTTTTCCAATTCTGAGGTTCTCAATCCCAGGATGCACCAGGACTGAACCCTGGAACATACGAAGTGCGAACAAGAAAGTCTCCAACATTATTATGCAGAAGTATTTCCCTTAGTACCAAATAAACTTTGCTTCTCTCTGCCTAGCTGAAGCACATCTTCAGAAAGGCTTAAACCCTGAGAGTTCTCATTTTGAAAATTAAGCATTGGACCCAAGCCATATACCAAGCAGGGAGACAAAACATTTGAGGGTTGCTGAGCAACCACCTGTCTTATATTATGGAAAGCTGCATGCACTGCTCTGAATGCATTTCTTTTGTGGAATTTCATACTGTAACATTGCAGGTAACAATATAGGTAAGAGCGGTAGCAGCAGGGCTCAATAGATAACCTCCAGTCAAGGTTGCCAAAAGGGAGACTGCAGCCAAGAAATTAGAAGGAGATTAAGACTGGGAAGGGCAGCCATGAAAAAGCTAGAAAAGATTTTGAAGTGTAAGGATGTGTCACTGGCTACCAAGACTAGATTAATTCATGCCATCGTATTCCCTATTTCTATGTATGGGTGTGAAAGCTGGACAGTGAAGAAAGCTGACCAGAAGAAAATAGATTCCTTTGAAACGTGGTGTTGGAGGAGAGTGTTATGAATTCCGTGGACTGCCAAAAAAACAAATCAGTGGGTTATAGATCAAATCAAACCTGAACTGACCCTAGAAGCTAAAATGACTAAACTGAGGCTGTCGTATTTTGGTCACATCATGAGACGACAAGAGTCACTGGAAAAGACAGTCATGCTAGGAAAAGTTGAGGGCAGCAGGAAAAGAGGAAGACCCAACAAGAGATGGATTGACTCAATAAAGGAAGCCACAGCCCTCAATTTGCAAGATCTGAGCAAGGCTGTCAAAGGAACATCTTTAATGGACACTATTGCTTGTATTTCATCATAAAATATTACTTCAGTTTGAACATTTCTTCCATCTAAAGTTAAAGTCAGGAAATATAAATCATATTCCTTACCCCCATTAATGGTGGTTACCACGGTTACTTCCACTGGAATCTCCTCTTGTGTCATCCAGCTGGTGGGCAGACATGTTATTGTCGCTTGCGTGTCTGGAACCACTCTCATTTGATGGTTGTTGTACTGGACGAGTATTTCCATGTTGGACTCTATCAGAAATAAGCACTTGTTGAACTCTGCGTTCTGATTGTGGCTGTCTCACAGGCATCTGCCTCTCTTCAGCAGATTGAGTGGAGGGTTCTCCTCGTCTATATGGATTTGGGGTCCCTCGGTCTTGGTTTCCATACCAATCAGGGTGTCTTACATTCTGTCTTAGACCATATCCTCTCTGTTCCTCCTGACCCTCTGGTAGACTACTCTCATTCCCATCTGGTCTCCAGTTCCTATTAGGCTGGGGTCTAGAAAAGGAAGGTTGAGTTTGTTGTTTAACAAATTTCTGACCTTGTTGTTGTGGACCTCTTTCGTCAATAGAAGGTGTCCTCTGTTGGAAATTCCAGAACTGTTGTTTCAGATTTCCTCCAGTCTTTTTTGCTCCTCCTTTGGTAGGAGTCTCTGGATGTCGAACTGCTTCCCGATGTGCTGGTCGACCTGTAGAATCTAAACCCAGATTCTCATAAACAATAGTTACTATTTGTGAAAACTGCAATCCTCTAACATTGTCATTGGGAAGAATAGACAAAGCAGATTGAATTGATGCAAGTACGGCAAGACCTGTACAGCTTGATTTCAGAATGCCCCACACTAAGGTAAAGTCTTCTTTTAACATCATTCCTATATCAAAAGCAGTTATAAAACCTTCAGTTTTCACCAGCTCTGTTAATGTTCTTGACAGTTCTATCACTGGAACAACTCCATGTGCTTTTTTGTAGAGATTTCCGATGACCTGAGGCCAGGTTCCAGCCTCCTCTGTCCTCAAAGACAAGGAAGGATGGTCAGCAATAAGAGCATTCACAACCCTTGCCCTTAATTCAGGAGTATTTATAGACATTGTCCCATCTAGGGCTTTTGTCTTCTTTGACAGCCATATTACAACTTTCTTTATGTCAGTAGGGGTGGCTCCAACCACTCCATGAAGTTGACTCACTGGTATCGCTGCTATACCATGAGGTGCCATTGGGACTGGTACACCTAATCCCAATGCTCTATGTTGAATTATTCTGGCAGTTACTCTACTCAAATATGTCATTTCAGCTTCCCTTTCAGCTGCTTGCAATGCTGCAGTTTCCTCTGCAGTGATGGGTAAAAAGCCTGCTGCAAATGGATGCTCAGGTTGCCAGTCTGTATGGAAAGGCCCATGTCTAGTGGTGCCTTCCATGGCTATTGCATCGTTTTGACCCATTATGCCTTCAGCTTGAAAATGACTATGACTCAGTACTATATCTTGAGGATCCATTGGACCTTGATTCAAAGTCAAAGTTGGGTTTGCCAAAGCAACTGGTGGCTGTGCATTATTCTGTAATGCTAAGACACCACGCATATAACGATCTCCAAGCCCTTGTGGACCACTTGTCATTCTAAAGACCAATTGTTGACCATGCACAAGCTGAACCCCTGCTTGATTAGCTAAATCATTTAGCAGAGCAATATGTATGTGTTGAGCCATCTCCCAAGTAGTGCTTTAGGAACCTATAGGATTTAATGACCAAGGGTGTAATTTTTTGTGTAAAATGAAAGTGAAAGTGAAACCAGGATTCGTACCCACGTCTGGGCTCCTGGCTGGCTCACCTGGCTGAAGCGGGTCGTGCTGTTCTAATGACTAGACTCTTAGAATGGACCACTTCCTGAGAAGTGATATGTTCTCTTATTCAGCCAGTCACATACTTAGCGGGACTCAACAACTTTACTCACTTATTAAAAGCAAGTCTTTTTATTGATATACTTCCAGTAAATATGTGTAAATGCAAGTTACAAAGTATTTCTGTTCAATAACAATGTCAGTAACAATGTTTATATATGCAGCAACAATGTATGTAACAATGTATACTGTTAAGCAAGCAAGTTCTACATACTATTTAAAATCTTAATCCAATATTTTAGATATAACAGTCAAATATCACTGATTTAGCTTAAAGTATCTAATTCACACCCTAGATTAATATAGTAGTAAAGCCATACATACCAATCAGCCGTTTCTGAGACTCTCTAAGAGAGAAGTCTGAGCTACTAGTCTTTCTGTGTCTGTATTTATACATTTTCAATCACCTTGTAGCTGTTAGGTGATGTCAAGGCATGTGATACCTTTTTGGTAGGCAGGTGTCACTATCCTTGTATCTAAAAGCTAAGGTTAGTGAAGGATTGGGCTTCCCTTCAATCCATTGTCCTTTGCTATAACTTTGTATGGCTTTCTCCTTACTGGAGCCTCTGCTGCTAATTATAAACAATCATAAACAATCAGTTATAAGCTTTATACATATGCTATATTCTCAACATTAGTAGCATTCTCTTCTACAGAACAGGACCTTTCATTTGATACCATTCATTAAACTCAAAGATTCAGCATTCTCATTTAATTCACAAAATACTATATTGTTTACATTTCAACTTTGTATCACAGAAGCTTATCTGTAAATAGTCAGGCAGCTTATCTACAAGACTTTGACACTGAAGCTGTAACTGTGAAGGTCTATGAAGGCTCTGTGAAGGGCTCTCTCTGAGTTAGAAAGATGTTTACAGTATCTCTATCCAGAGGACAGATCAGATGTCTCACTGTCTGGAGGGCATTCTTACTGAGCATGTCTCTAGCAAGAACAAGTCATTTGAATGTTACTGCAGCCTCTATTTGAATGTGAGAGACTGAAGCCTTTTTCTTTTAACTTCCTTTCTGTTAGGTTAACAGGTTTTGCTTATGCTACAAGCATAAGTTAAAAGGATTATGTTCTTCATGTATGCAATGTGTGTGTGTTTGTGCTGTTTTCTTAATGTAGTTGTGTTAATGTCTGAATGATTCTGCATATGTACAACCTAATATGCTATTCATGTGCTCTATATGTCAATGCCCATGACAGATAGGACATTTTGGAGGACTTTCATTCATAGGGTCGCCATGAGTCGGAAGCGACTTGACGGCATTTAACACATACACACATGCACAGAATACAAGCCTGGTTTAAGAATACAACCATTAAAAAAAAAAATCAGTGGCAGCTAGACCCTTCCCCCAAGCGTGCCAATGTTTAAAACTCCATCTACCTGACCCTACCAAGCTGGGCCCAAATCAAACTCCCTTAGCCCAGACTGATTTTCTAAGATCACACTTCTTCTTTACTTTCTTCACACTTTGCCAATCTTTTAGTCTCCCTGGAAGCCACAATGATTATGTCTATCAAAGGGTACTTAAATAAGGGTAACTTAAAGCAAAGTTGAATCACAAAGACCTTTTTCAACTTCGTGCCTTCCACGCTCATAATCATAATCCTGCTGCCTAATTTTTCTTAGCGTCACATGGCATAAGAATGGTAGCGAGTGCAAACATACATATAAACACATACCACAAAAAAAACATGGGGCCGGCCCCAGAACACTTCCGTTCTCTCTCACACGCACACTCAATCAATCCTTTTCACACAGAGTATTTATTTAAGAAAGGTGTTCATTCTAAGTAGTTTTAAAATGTTATGTGCCACTGAGTGTATACATTTTTCATGCTGACAATTCATAGACGACGCAATACACAACATCACTTGGCAACAGGAGCTGTGGATGTTTCTATTGATTCTGAGGAAATATTTCCCTTCGGGCCCACCAGGACATGCAGCCCCCCTAGAGAAGGAAGCCGGCTACAGCTTTGCCTCCAGTGGCTCATTCTCCAAAGGCGGCCCCTCCCTTTCCCCTAAGCCTCACTTGAACTCTGGCCTTGGGGAGTGGGAATAAGAGTACAGTCTGAACACACCCTAAGATGTCGAGAGTTGAAAGAGCGTAAGCAAGCATTGGGCTAATTATTCATGGTGCCTCGGTAACTGCTGGCAACGCCCATTGCGGGGTTTTTTGCCTCCCCCCCCATGGCGGTGTGCAGCTGTGTGAGGAAAAGCAGCTCTGCTCCATTCTCTTTGAACAGGCCAAGTCCACCCCAGCTGGCCAAGCGAGCTCTCCAGCGCACCCAGACATACCAGGGCTACATATGTGCCTATGGACCGCCAGTTGTCTCGTGTCAGTCGGGTTCTGTTTTTCCTCCGTCTGAAGCACTATTTATACAAACAGCTTTCTTCTTCCTTTCAATTAGGTAACTAGGATTTATTTACTTTTGTGGTTCTGTCCTCCCTCCCGCGCAACATTCTAAGCTGCAGCTCATGTCAGTCTGCGGTCATGTTTGTTCTTTATTTTTATTTCTGACGAAGCCAGCTTTAAATCAAATGTCAGTGTCAAGAGAGAGAGGGACAGACATGCGAGGTATGGCTCACCATCTGACCGGACAGCGCCAAAACAGTGTTGGGCTGAACATATGGAGAATAGGAGGGCTTGTGCACTGGGGTTGTCTCTCGTTTCCAGCTAAGCAAATCTCCAGAGGCTCACAACCGGAGAGGACCATCCTAGTCATCGGGTTGGTAACCCTAAGGACTGCTTTGCCAAACTGTCATAGTTCTCAAATGCAAAGATGGTTCACATTTCGATGGTCAGTGTATGCTTTACTCCTGAAGTTCCACAAAAGCAATCTTCCAGTCTTGGCTACAAGTCATATCAATCTTGAGCAGTTTGGCCTCTGTGGTCAGACTTCATAGCTGTAATCTGTGGTATAGTGTGGAAGAAAGTAAATCCCACTGAATTCAGTGGACATTACTTCTATTAATTTCATTTCTACACTTACATTTGTCCAAGTAATTCTAGTTGGCCAGGCATGGTTTTGTAGTAGTAGTAGTATTAGTATTAGTAGTAGTAGTAGTAGTAGTAGTAGAAGAAGAAGAAGAAGAAGAAGAAGAAGAAGAAGAAGTAGCAGAAGAAGAAGATTTGGTTTTTTATATGCCACTTTTCTCTTTCTTTAAGGAGTCTCAAAGCAGCTTACAAACGTCTTCCCTTTCCCTCTCCACAGCGGTCACCTTGTGAGGTAGGTGGGACTGAGACAGTTCTGAGAACTGTGACTAGCCCAAGGTCACCCAGTTCACCAGATTAGAGTCATGTGGAGGAGCAGTGCACAAGCCCTCCTATTCTCCATATGTTCAGCCCAACACTGTTTTGGCGCTGTCCGGCCAGATGGTGAGCCTCCTCATGTGGAGGAGCAGGGAATCAAACTCAGTTCTCCAGATTAGAATCCACCACTCTTAACCACTGAACCACGTTGGCCATCCATTTTACCATCATCATAATCCTGTGAAAAGGTTAGACTGAAGGAGAGCAAATGGCACTCAGTGAGACAGGGCTTTTTCAGTAAAGGCACCTTGCATATGGAATGCCCTTCCCTTGAGGCTAACTTGGCACTTTTGTTGCTCTCTTTTAAGTGCCAGGCCAAAACATTTCTGTGCCCCCAGGCTTTTAATTAATTTTCAACACCATTTTATAATGTGCTTTTAATCTGAAAACTGTTATTTTAAGATGCTCAGTTATCTGTTCTCATTAATACTAGAAATATTGTTTATAGCTTGCAGTTTCTAAGTAGGTGCTAGGTGGTGCTTTTATTTTTAGACAATAATTTAATCTAAGTAATTTATTTCAATGCTACCAAAGTCCAAGTGAGTATATTTTTAAGCAGAACTAGCATTTATAGGTGATGTTTTCAGAATATCTGTTGAGTGATAACAACTGCTTTTGACTTGGAGCAGCGTACAACACCTATTCTTCAAAACAGCACTGCCCCATTTAAGGAATGTATTGAGATAGTCTGCAATGCAGCACCTGTGCTCACCTGTCCATTTGAGAACACTTTAGACTAAAAAGTGCTATTGGGAAATCAATTACTAGCTGAAGCATTTAGCCTTACAAAAACACTCCTAACTGGGGTGAGAGAGAGAAACCCTGAACTGGCCTATGTAGAATCCTACTAAGATCAATTCAGTGGGGCTTACTCCCAGGAAAGTGCTCCTAGGATTGCACTTTTAAGGACTTGCAATATGGACGGCCCAGCACTGCCCTTCCAGAAATGAAATCCCTCCCAGTTTCAAAATACCACTAATCTGCACTGGTTTGATTTGTAACCTCAACCGGGAGAATACAAAACTGCTCTTCCTGATATAGGAGAAGTTTACATTTACATGTTTATTTGACTGTCTGGAATTTAGAAAACACTTAGACATAACCAAAGGATATAAGTTTGTTATTATGACTTGCTTGCATTGAACCCGACTAAGCTTCCGCTGATTTCAATGCACCTGAAAGACCACACCTCTGTTAATGCGACTGGGTTCGGTGGGTTACTCCCAAGGAAGCCTGCTTAGGATTGCACCCTGAATAATGATGATGATGAAGAGTTGGTTTTTATACCCCTATTTTCTCTATCAAAAGGAGTCTCAAACCGGCTTACAATCACCTTCCCTTCCCTACAACAGGCACCTTGTTGTTGGAATATCTGGCGTGAAGATATTCCTGCATTTAGCAGAATGCCTTAAGCTTAGCGGCAGCAGAAGCTACACGTGCGTGTATGTGTGAAAACAAAGGAGCAGTCGTTTGCTCTAATCAAACTAAAGTACATTTATTGGTTGAAATACACTTCGGACAGGAAAGGACAAACGAGGGTTCTGTATCCTAATCTATCTTGCTATTTCTCTAGGTGTAAAGGGGCATCTGCCTTCCACTCCATCTTGGGGTGGGAAGGCCTGGGCGCAGAGAGCGCCCGGCTCCTAGGTCTTGCTTCGATGATGGGCCAAAAGGGAAGAGAGAGGGAAGAGGATATTGTCCCTGACAATATAGCTCTAAACATCAAAGGGCAGGAAATGAGGGTGAGGTGTGACTACAGATACCTCCTGAGTCCTTTCTATCTATCTGACTCTCTGTGGTCAAACCCCCCCCCCCTCTTAATGTGTAGGCAAGTGACACCGTTAGGAAGGGCAGATTTTCCAACACCCCCTCTCGGTGTAACTTGACTCACTCTATCAAGTTGGTTCGAATTCTTCTGCCATTCTGGCGAGGTAGGAGAATCTCAGCGGGGGCACACCTCTGTTCGTGCGTTCAGATCTCCTCATCACAGGCTCCGTGTTCTCCTCTTGTTCACCAAGCACCTCTGGTTCGGAAGCCCCCTCTGGATGGAGACCTGTGGCCTCTTCCCCTTCTGCGCTCACCACAGGCTTCTCAGTCTCCTCTGCTTCTTCTTCTTTGGGGCAGGTGCCACCAGGGTATTTGAGTTCGCCGCTCACTTCAACCTTTGCCCCCTCTGAAGCTGGTTGGGCTCGACTCTCGTCAAAGTAGACTGTTTTACTAACAGAAATTCTCTTAGTGGTCGGGTCTATTATTCTGTAGCCCTTGTTTTCAGCTGAATAGCCAACAAAAATTCCCTCATGAGTGGTGTTATCTAGTTTACTGTATTTCTCTCTTGGAATATAGGCATAGGCCTTGCTTCCAAAAACACGTAAATGCTGTATGGAGGGTTTGTGTCCGTGCCATAACTCGTAAGGAGTTCTCCCTGTTGCCCTTGCATGTAATCTATTTTTGGTGTATGCAGCTGCCATGATAGCCTCCCCCCAGTAGCTGTGTGGGAGACGTGAGTCTCTGAGCATGTACCTTACCATCTCAACTAGTGCCCGGTTGCACCTCTCTGCAGCACTGTTCTGAGATGAATTATATGGTGCTGTCATCTGATGCTGAATGCCTTCATCCTTCAGGAACTGTCGTATTGTCTTAGAGATGTATTCTCCATCTGAACCCGAGCGAAGAACTTGTAATTTCCGTCCAAACTTTTTCTGCACCATGGCTGCATACTCTCTCAGTTTCTCAAAGACCTGTGATTTCTCAGAAAGCAAATACACAACAATATAATGTGAATAATCATCCATCAGGGTGAGAAAACCTTTGAAATTACCCAGTGTTGGTGGCAGATCATTACATAGTTCGCAATGAATGAGTTGAAGCGGGGCTGTGGTCTTCCTTTCACCATCCTTTGGAACAGGCCTGTTCACTGCTTTGGACCTGATGCAACAAACACAGTTAGTTTCAGAATCACAGTCTGTAAAAACAAAATCTTGGGTTAGATTTCCCTTTGCCATTTCCTTGATCGTTTGAAGATCGGCATGGCCAAAACGCCTATGCCACAAGGTTGAACACTCTGTCTTCCCACAGCATTTTTCCGAATTAACTTCATCTTGGTGAATATCGTCGTACACTTCATGCGATTGATCCTCTTGGCTTTTGTCTGAAAATGCATCTTCTTCCTCTTGAACAATTGGCAACCCATTGCGTTGTTCAGTAATCATACAAGGTTTCCCACCCAATGAAATTGTACACCTGGTTCCCTTTCCATGAAATTCATAACCTTCTTTAGCAAGCTTACTCCAAGAAATTACATTACGTGAAAAATCAGGTATATATAAAACATCTTTCAGTGGAAATTCACATATCTCACCATCTCGCAGCTGACAAGCCAAAAAAATATCCCCTCTTTGCCATGCAATGACCTTTTCTCCATTGCCTGTAATGACCTCTTGCGGGAAAACATATTCTAGTGTGGTAAAGAGACCTCTTCGGTTACAAATGTTCACAGTTGAACCAGAATCAAGGATAAAATGAGGGGTCTGAGACTGCGCTTCCCAAATCGAGTAGTTAAAATGTCTGGCCCTTCCATCATATTTTCGTTCATAAAAGTCCTTGCGGTGGCCCTCTGACCCTGAATCACGTTTGTTGGGACAGTCGGACACCTTGTGGCCTTTCTCGGAACAGCCAAAACAAACAATAGTTGAAATTCTTGATCCCATCTGAGGGGAGGGGCTCCTTGCTCTCGCGCCAAAACGGCTCCTTTCAAACTGACCGTTTCCCGCTCTGCTCAGCCCCTCCCTTCGTCCCTCGTGACTCAAGTCTTTGTTCCGCAGTTTGGGGGAAGGGGGCCTTTGTGCAACATGGTGGTCCCTCACTGTAAGTTTGTAAGCAACTTCTTCGGACAAAGACTGGTCGTTCCACATTTCTTTTCTCACAATTTCCATAGTAACTTCATGACATGCCTCCTTAAAAGTCAAATCAGGCTTGCGTTCTAGTTGCCCAACAAGTGGAATGCACCATTCTGGCAAGCTTATAAACAAGGTACATAATCTCTCTGTTTCAGTAATAGGCATGCCTGCTAATTCTATTTGCGCAAGAAGCTCCTTCAATTGGTAAATATGCTCTCTAATATTCTGTCCATCTCTGTACTTTAAAGAGCTCAATTTTCTTCTCATGGCTAGGAAGTAGGGCCAACCCTTCTTGGTAAACATCCCATCAATGATAGTCATCATTTCTTTAGCTGTCTGTGCATTACGCAATTCACAAAGAATGGAGTCGGTAATGTTCGTCAGAATAAGGTCTTGCGCTTTTCCATCCCCCCTCAGCCAATCGTTGCTAGGGTTATTGGGTGGATCTTCGCTGAGATATTTACTTAAACTCTCAGATTTCATGGCAACTTCTATCCTTTTTTTCCACGAATTATAATTCTCATCACTCAAAAGTTCAATTCTGTGGCGGTCATCTTTCTGCCGAGCCATCGTAGCAGGCTGCAGTAAACACGCACACACACACAAAAAAAAAATCAATTCGAGCACCTCCTCCCCTCGGGGCCTTTTGAGCTCACCTTCCTTTTTCTTCAAAGAGACGCTCTCCTTCCTGCGGCTGTAGGGAAACGATTGGATTCCACCAGTCTTTCGTTGAGACGGCCGGAACGCGAATCTGTAACCCTTCGTAGTCAGGAAGATCTCTCAGCAGCAAATCTCTTTTGGAAAGGTGGCTGTTCAGGATCGGTCACCCAGTTCTCTTTGGGAATTCTGGGCTTTCAAAAATTCTGGGCCCATAACCTGTTGGAATATCTGGCGTGAAGATATTCCTGCATTTAGCAGAATGCCTTAAGCTTAGCGGCAGCAGAAGCTACACGTGCGTGTATGTGTGAAAACAAAGGAGCAGTCGTTTGCTCTAATCAAACTAAAGTACATTTATTGGTTGAAATACACTTCGGACAGGAAAGGACAAACGAGGGTTCTGTATCCTAATCTATCTTGCTATTTCTCTAGGTGTAAAGGGGCATCTGCCTTCCACTCCATCTTGGGGTGGGAAGGCCTGGGCGCAGAGAGCGCCCGGCTCCTAGGTCTTGCTTCGATGATGGGCCAAAAGGGAAGAGAGAGGGAAGAGGATATTGTCCCTGACAATATAGCTCTAAACATCAAAGGGCAGGAAATGAGGGTGAGGTGTGACTACAGATACCTCCTGAGTCCTTTCTATCTATCTGACTCTCTGTGGTCAAACCCCCCCCCCTCTTAATGTGTAGGCAAGTGACACCGTTAGGAAGGGCAGATTTTCCAACACTTGTGAGGTAGGCAAGGCTGAGAGAGTTCGGAAAGAACTGCGACTAGCCCAAGGTCACCCAGCTGGCCTCATGTAGAAGAGTGGGAAATCAAACCCTGTTCTCCAGGTTAGAGTCCACCGCTCTCAACCAATACACCATGCTGGCTCTAATTTTAACTCGAGTGGGGTCTTTTGCTTTCCGCTTCCCCCTTGAAACCTTACAGTCCACCTCCTAAAGATTATGTTATAAATCTCTTTTGCTTGGAGCTGGTCAGGAAACCGCTCCTTTCTGCAAAGAGCCGTGGCTCCCTTCCCCAGCACGGGGGTGGCCGGTTTGCCTGGCTGCCTTTCCCTTCTGCTGCGTGACTCGCGCCGAGCTGATCCTTCGCGTGAGGCAAAGCTAATCTGAAGCAGCCAGCCCAGGCCAACCGTTCCCTTTCCCCACAGGGCCATCAGCCCCGTTATATACACTTCTATAACGAGGGAGGCATCCACGTTCTGCAGAGCGCCTGGCGTCATGCGCTCAGCAACAGTCAGCCAGCGCGCTGCCTGTTTCTGATTGACCAACAGTGCATGCCTAAGGAAAGTTACTCCAGTCTAAGCCCGTTCATTTCAATGGGCTTAGACTGGAGTAACTCTCCTTAGGAATGCAATGTAAATAGGCGCTTTCACACATGCTGAATAATGCACTTTAACGATCATTTGCAAGTGGATTTTGCCCTTTCACACAGTAAAGTCCAGCTTCAAAGTGGATTGAAAGTGCATTCTTTGGCATGTGTGAAAGTGCAAAAGGACCAGCTGCCATGTTTGGGGGTTTCTTGCCGCCCGAGTTGGTCTTGGCAAGTGCAGTGTGGCAGACGCATTCCCTTCCTCCGAAAGTCAATCCAGTGGGATCAGGGAACACTGGGCACTTTCATACATGCCGAATAATGCACTTTCGGAGGGCATTGAAAGTGGATCGAAAGTGCATTATTCAGCATGTGTGAAAGTGCCCACTCTTCTTGGGGCTCCAAAGCCTGAGGTTGGTCAAATCGTTTTTGCGGTTTCCTGACAAAGGCGAGGGGCGTTTGGAAGAGAAAGCGGGGGGAAGGGGCAGGGACTGGGAACGGCTCTTTTCGATCGGGGAGGGGGGGTGAACCTCGTTCGCCGCCCTGACATTTACAAGCAGCGCTGGGTTTTCTGTCCTGAATGGGGCGAGGTGCTCTGCTAGTCTCATTAAGGCCAGTCCTCGAGTCTCACTTGTCTCTTTTGACTATGCAACCGGGTGTTTGAGCGGCGGCCGCGCTCAGAAGAGCGCTGAGTTTCAGTACACCACCACCATCACCACCACCCCCGCCGCTTTCTCCCGGCGTGGCCCTTCCAGCCAATGGCTCTCTCCCATTCACGACCGGCTGCAGAGTCTGGTCAATTTCCACCGCTGTTTTAACCGCCTTCACTGATGGAGCTGAAATTGACGCATTTCACCAGGGTCGGCCGTGCTCTTCCCCCCTGCTAGGAATCCTTGCAGCCAAAGAGGAATTCGATACACCTAGGGTCAGGGCTACCAGTGGGCGAACCAGGCGGCCGCCTAGGGCGCAGATCTCAGAGGGGCACCGTTTTAAAGCGATTAGTTTCTTTGGGGGGGGGGGGGGAATGCAACTGACAATTTATATATAATTTTTTATTTTAAGGTAAGTACCACAACAGTGCTATGGAATACAATTCATTATCACGTCTTTATATGAAAAGTTTTGTGCTTTTATTTTATTTCCCCCCCCCCCTACAGGACATCTGTTTTTGCAAACTGCTTAGCAATGGGGGAGGGGGCAAATAGTAGTCAGCCTTGCCTAGGGCGCAAAAATGACTGGTACCGGCCCTGGATACACCCCAAACCTCAGGTGCTACCTCGTTCCAAAACCCCATCCCGAATGCGTCCGGTCAGGTTTATTTCCCGTTGAACGGATGGGGCATTAAGGCTGAAATCCGCAGAATACTTTCCGGGGAATGGCCCTGTTGAATAAAATGGGGCTTACTTCTGAATAGACCTTTTTTAGAAGTTCTGCCTTAGAATCTCTGGCAAGAGCCTTGTTGAGTGAACAGCGGTCCCTACAGATCTTTTTTTTTTTAATGTCACCCCCCCCCCCCAGTTTTGAGCCGGGGCCTCGTGCACGCGCCCTCTCCCCTGCAGTCTTGCACGGTTGTTGGGAGGGAGGGAGAGAGGGAGAGAGAGAAAAGGGTGAAGGGCTTCATTTGCCAGACAACTATTCGCAAATGAAAAATCGGACTCATTCTGGTTTTCTAATGCTTAGAGATATTTAAGCCCTACTACTAAAACAATTGTTTCGACAGATCCTCTTGGAGACTAAAGAACAGAACATAAACTTTTTTTTTTTTAAAGGGGAAGCAGAATGTAATCAGAAGAGAAGGGGGTTGTGGGGACCAAGTCGATGTCCTGAAGCATTTATTGCCAAGTCAGTATGCATCGAAGTTAAAGCGAGCACGAACATGCAATCATTATAAACCATTTTTTATTGCAGAAATGGACCAATCGTGGCTTGCTAGCCGGAAATCAACTGAGAGGAAGAGCAGTCCAATGGAGGCGGGATTTCTCGATAAAGTTGCTCCTCGTTTATCTTGGCCCGGTGGCCAAAGATGTCCTTAACTGCTCATTATTCCGGCTCATTCTCAGCTCCCCCAGCAAACCATCCTGTAACAAATCAACGGATTCCGTCCCATTGTCTTCCATGAAATGAAGGCAAGGCTTCCATTCTGGTCGCTTGGCACCAGAAGATTTTTATTCCGGAAAAAGGTCTTCAAAATTCATAGGCGTGTAGCGCAGACAGAAGAAACCGTCGCGCAGAATGGATCGCTCCTCCGTCCGCCTTTTCTTTGCGTCTGGACAATTTGGTTCCCTAAACATTAGAGGGATTTATTTCGCATGAAATCACATTGGTCATTTATGCATGGAAGGTTTTGCCTTGGATTTGCCGTTCTATAGATGCACATTTTCCCCATCCATATTCTCAGAACTCTGCATGGGGGCTTATTGTTGAGTTTTAAGAATTCGGACGGGGCAAATGTGCATCTAGAGAGCAGCAAACCCAAGGCAAAACCTCCCATGCATAAATGGCCATTCTGCCCCAAGATTGCTAGGTATATTATTGCGGGGGAGGGAAGGGGGAGAGACCCGGTGTATTTTTAAAGGCTGCTTTAAAAAAAATACTCAGCAACCTGTCAATCGTTTTCCAGACTCCCCGTTAATGCTGTCCAGACCGTTGTCGTTCTGTGACCTCTCTCTTTTTCAGAGTGCCTTCCAACCTGTAATCGTTTGTTTGTTATGTCTCAGAGAACAATAATGGGAGTCAGAGGAGGGCAAAGTTTGGGGGGGGGTGTTTCCCAAAGGACATTGCAATGGAAAGTTGTTGTTTTTTTTAAAAGCATGTCTTCCCCGCTAAGTGCAACCAAACAAATGCTTTGAAAGTCAAAAGAAGGAGCAAAATCTTCTTTCATCTGCTGATTATAGATCACCTTTCGATTTTGTTTTTTTTGGTTTGCGGAAAGCCACTTAAGCACACAAACGACGAGACGACGTCGATCCCGATCCACAAACCAATTCAGCCATACACCCGGTTCAATTTACATCTCGATTCCAACCATATCTCAGACGAGGGTGTGGTTACTTTGGAAGTAGGTTTCACCGAGTTCTGTATGGTTTATAGGGATCGGGGCCGCGGGCCTGAGAAGGAAAAAGTCTCTGCTTGCTCGCCTGCCAAATCCAGGATTCACCCCAGGAGAAGAAAAAGTCGGGATCTTGTACATTAACAGAGCAAAGTTATTCTAAACCCACTGGCGTTGTTCGATTTAGAAGGGGGTGATTCTGTTTGAGACTGGGCTGTCTGGCACCTTAAGAGACCTGTGCACTCATTTCTGCTTATTTCCCCAAGCTACATCCCCTGAACCTGCAAGACACATGTTAATTACGGATTTTGCATTTTCGAGTCTTTGCTGTCCTGAGCCTGTTTGAATCCATTGAAAGGCGTGAAAGGTGGGGTACACTTCCTCTAAATAAGTAAATAAGCAAGTCAACCAATCAATCAATGTCCTGTGTTTTAAAAGCCAAAATACATTTTAAAGGGGGAAAAATCGGTATCAGAGGAGCATGCCCGTTATAGTAGGTGCTGTGAAACACAGGTAGGATCAATGCTGCTGCAGTCGCCTTGTTTGTGGGTTTCCTAGAGGCACCTGGTTGGCCACTGTGTGAAAAGCCTGCTGGGTTTGATGGGCCTTGGTCTGATCCAGCATGGCTTTTCTTACGTTCTTTTAAAAAAATCTGAAAATCACCAGACCCTTTGCTTAGACTAGGAGCTTGGGCATGAAACTATGTGTTCTACTTATAGTCTAGAATGATTTTTGACATCCAGGTCCTCATAGGATTTCAGAGCAGCTAAAAATGTAGGGGTTGGACTAGATGACCCTGGTGGTCCCTTCCAACTCTATGATTCTATGAAAAGGCTACCTTTCAACATGCACCTGAGATCACGTAAGCTCAGAAGCACTGCCATGCTAGAATTCTAAACCAGAGTAAACTCTGTTTTGACGACTTGCAAAGGAAACGGTAAAGAATCTGAAAGGGGACGAAGAGTATCCATCCAGAAAGGCATCCCAGTCTACCACAACCTTCTAAAACGGAGGTAACATTTGAAGCTGGATGCGCTGCCGATCCTCTGCACGCTTGCCCAGAACCCTCTCCTACACGTCAGTTCCCATCGGATCTCGCCCTTAAGTGCGATCCAGCCAAAATGAACACCCCCTGATTTCAGCTGGAGAGAGGCGCCACCACGTTTCTAGACTTAGGCCATTTATGCACGGGAGGTTTTGCCTTGGATTTGCCGCTCTCTCAGTGCCAAATTTATGTATAAGCTAAACAAGCTATAGCTTAGGGCTCCACTCTCTTTGGGCCCCCCAAAAAAATTAAAGGGAAAAAAAACTGGATGTACATTTCCAAAATATAAGATAAAATACATATGTTGTTATGTGCAAATAGCTTTAGATACCTATTAAGTCCATAAATTACCATATAGCATATAGTCAACACAAAAAACAGTGACAATTTGTTGTTGAAAAGGACAGCTGGACATATAAAGGGCCCCATTACCTTCAATAGCTTAGGGCCTCATCAAACCTAAATCCGGCCCTGCTCTAGATGCACATTTTCCCCATCCGAATTCTCAAAACTCAACAATAAGCCCCTGTGCAGAGTTTTGGGAATTCTGATGGGGAAAATGTGCATCTAGGGAGTGGCAAATCCAAGGCAAAACCTCCTGTGCATAAATGGCCCACTGCTATCCCGGTGGCATTTGTCTGTCTGGAAGGTCCCAGAAGACCCTGCCCTGCTGGAATTAAGAGTTGCGGCTTCCCTTCTCCGTTCCCTGCCTGGCCGGGAAGCCTATCAATTGGTGCACCTCTAGGCCTGGATCCAGACACAGAAGGAACGCCCTTTCCCAGAGAAGTTCTGTTTCCTGTAGCCTTGGCCTCCGTTTTTGAAATGCAGCGATCATCCACCTTCAGTCAGAGCTGAATGTCAATATTCTGACGAATACTGGGACTGGATCCTGGAAAAGATCCGGAGGGATTTTGAAAATCCCAAGTTGCAGACCTCAAGCAAACTCCTTTAGAAATGTTTCTCTCCCCCACCCCCCACCCGTCCCTCGAAGGAGCTTAGTGAGATGTTCATCTTTCTCCTCCCTAATGGCATCTCCAGAAAGGGAATATGGCTGTAGTAAAATGGAATGGCGGGTGCTTTATGAAGGAAAACCTGCTTGAAGCCTATCCCAGCGATTCTCCACCTTTCCTTATGTCACACCAACTCTGTCAAAATGCTGGAGTCCCACAGCAGGAGAAACAAAAAGTGCACTTTTCCCCAAGAAGGACATTTATATGTTTACACAAACAAAAATAGCAATTCTATTTATATTTCAAAATTATAATAATTCTGTTGAGTATAAATCTTCCTATAAAACACGCAAACAATAAATTTGCAAATTATAGTAGTAGTATTAAAATTATGGAAAGCCAATTCTTAGTAACCATTATGAAATCCCTTTGTTCCACCAGTGGTACATGTACCACCGGCAGAGAAATGCTAGACAATTCCACTGTTTTTTGTATGCATTATGTTTGTTACCAAATGCTTTTTTGTTTTGTAATTGTTCTTCCACTGTTTATAACATATTATGCCTGATCCTTTTTTTGGCATTGTTCCTAATTGTGATCCTAGTCCTATTGTATTGTTTGATGGATATCTCATGCTGTTTGACTGCATCGTTTAACCCTGTGTCTTCTGCCTCGAGTCTCAGCAAGAAAGCCAAATTATGAATTATAATTTACAACAGCCCCGTGAAGTAAATTAGGCTGGGATAAATTTATTCTCACAACAACCCTGTGTAGTAAATTAGGATGGGATAAGAGCCAGTGTGGTGTAGTGATTAGGAGCAGTGGTTTGGACTGGCGGACTCTAATCTGGAGAACCGGGTTTTATTCCCCACTCCTCCACATGAGTGGTAGACTCTAATCTGGTGAACTGGTAGGTTTCTCCACTCCTCCACATGAAGCCAGCTGGGTGACCTTGCGCTAGACACAGCTCTCTTAGAGCTCTCTCAGACCCACCTACCTCATAAGGTGTCTGTTGTGGGGAGGGGAAGGGAAGGGGATTATAAGCAGGTTTGATTCTTCCTTAAGTAGTGAGAAAGTTGGCATATAAAAACCAACTCTTCTTCCTCTCAACAACCCTGTGTAGTAGATTAGGCTGGGAGCAAGAGATTGTCCCAAGGTCACCTAGTGTACATTTTATATGCTGATTAATAAGGAAGTGGGTTAGCTCATCAGCCTATTTTGTAAATGTGTTGCCCAAATTTGTTTGATGAGGCTGCAGTCTTAAGCATACATAGGACAAATTCAAATTGCACACACTCAGCTCTTTGGCTGTTGTTTCATGCATGTGAAAAACTGAAAGGCAGTTTGAACAACAAGAAGTGTCGCAGGTCTCCCAATCTTTAGGATTTTGCTGTATAGAACTGAGTTTGTCAGTACTAACTGATCACGTACTTCCGTTTTAAAAACATAAGAAAAGCCATGGTGGATGAGACCAAGGCCCATCAAGTCCCGCCGTCAGTTCACACGGCGGCCAACCACGTTCCTCTCCAATCCTCCTGTCCGTGAGCATTTTTTCCCTTTTCTCAGCCCTCCCAGTTGTGCCTTTCCTCCTCCCCTGCTGCATCATTTCCTCTCCTTCTCAGCCTTCCCAGCCCATGCATTTGTCTCCTACAAGCAACCCACTCTGCCATGTTTCCCCACCACTGGTCTAATTTCCTATCCCTTTTGGTGCTTTAAAAAAAGTGTAGTTGTGTATGTGAGTGCATGTACAAATTATATATATATATATGTGGAAATCATGGGATTACCCCAGGTTTTCAGAAACGTATCTCATCTCTGGGTGGCCTCCCCTAACAGACGTTTTGATCCACTCATGGAAGCCTCCATGGAAATTAAAGATATGATTGACAAACTAGCCACCTCTTGGTCTCATCCAGAAGCAACAGTCTTAAATTCTAACAAGGTCGAGCTCTTTGTCACATAGAAAGCTTCTCTGGGAAACCAATAAGACCACAAGCAGCTGCTTTTAGTAAGGGTCATTTAGCAGAGGGTTTGTACATGCCCTTTACCCTGAATTGTGGTGTGGTTAACCTGTTGAGCAGCAAAGCGCTTTGTGTAGCAGACCGTTCTTGAGTAAGGACCTCAGAGGCAAAGATTTATATGCTGGTGACACTGGCCAAATAAGCGGAAATCTGAGCTTGCATAAGTCTGCCCTGTTGTTAAGTATTGGAGGTCTTTAGTAACAGGAAGAGTTTTGTACAAAAA
The DNA here is from genome assembly GCF_029931775.1 of Euleptes europaea. NCBI lineage: Eukaryota > Metazoa > Chordata > Lepidosauria > Squamata > Sphaerodactylidae > Euleptes > Euleptes europaea. The sequence goes on from NC_079320.1 coordinate 54,599,379, forward strand.
TGTAAATCAGATCCTTCAGGCTAATATAAAATGTTTAAATAGTACAACAGGAGGGTTTGGTGGCTGGTGTTTATTTTTTTTAAAAAGGCTTCTTGTAAAAGGGTGCACTTTCCTCATACATTCTTTGAAATGCAAAGTATTATTCTTTGTACTAGACGAACAATTCTGGATGAAACCGATTGGTAGAAGGTCAAAAGGAAGTTTATCTTCATGCATTCATAAATATTGCCATGAAGTTGAGAGGGGTATTTTTTTTCCTGTAGCACTTGAAAAGCTTACATATTTCCGTGGGCATGAACTTGTCCAGAACATGGAAGTCTCTTTTAGATAAAAGGCCATTCTCACTTTGAAAATATAATACACACATGTGCACACACCAATCACACCACTGAATGCCAGTGATCACATGACCAGAGGCAAGAGAGGGAGGGGCTGTGGCTCAGTGGTAGAGCATTTGCTTGGCATGCAGAAGGTTCCAGGTTCAATCCCCGGCCTCTCCATTTAAGGGGACTAGGCAAGTAGGTGAGCTGAAAGACCTCTGCCTGAGACCCCGGAGAGCTGCTGAGCAGACAATACTGACTTAGATGGACCAAGGGTCTGATTCAGTAGAAGGCAGCTTCGTGTGTTCAATATGTGTTCAAAAAGAGAGACATTGCAGTAGCCTGAAGGTTTCTCATCACCAACACAACTGAGCAACACTCACAAGAAGTCCTCCTTCCCTTTGCATTGAAGGGACAACAAGCTCTTAGACAGAGATAGGCAACTTTGGGAGCCCATGTGCCAAAACATCTTCCTGTGAAGTTGTTGGTGCACTGGAAAATGGGGGGCAGGGGGGCAGATATAAGGGTAGTACTTCCCCCACTATGCTGAACCACACTGGTGCCAACAGCATCTCTTGGGCAGAGAGAATTGAGGCTGTTTGCTGACCACAATGCTCTGGGGTGCTGTTATTTGACACATGCACCAGGAGTTGCCTGCCCGCCCCTAGTCTTGTGTCTCTTAGAAAATTTCCATATCAAACCTGTGCCAGTTGGCTGTTTGAAAGCATGGTAAAGAGCCTGTATGGTACAGGGGTTGGAATGTCGGACTAGAGGCTGGGAGACCCAAGTTCTAAACCCCACTCTGTAATGGAAGCTATGGGTCACTCTTAGGGTTTTTGTTGTGAGAATAAAATAGAGCAGAAGAAGAGTTGGTTTTTATATGCTGCCTTTCTCTACTGCTTAAGGAAGAATCAAACCGGCTTACAATCACCTTCTCTTCCCCTCCCCGCAACTGACACCCTGTTAGGTGGGGCTGAGAGAGCTATGACTAGCCCAAGGTCACCCAGCTGGCTTTATGTGTAGGAGTGGGGAAACAAATCCAGTTCACCAGATTAGCCTCCACCGCTCATGTGGAGGAGTGGGGAATCAAACCCGGTTCTCCAGATCAGAGTCCACCGCTCCAAACCACCGCTTTTAACCACTACACCATGCTGGCTCTCAGGAGAGGGGAGGGGAGAAAGATGGTGAAAGCCACTTTGGGCCCTCATTGAGAAGCAAAGTGAGGTATAAACATATAAATAAATAATGCAGTGGGCATAGGCTTGTTACATCATTGTAAGCCCCTAATGGGAGGAAGATGTTAGCGGCACATGTTACTGGCCTTTACGAAGCACTCGGCACACTGACTGAATAATATGAATACTGAGTTGGCCTTGTGCAAATGCGCCCTGTATAGGATTACACTTTTACAAACCCATATTTTGAAGGGAGTTGCGGCGCTGTGCAGAACCCCCCACCCCGTTTTGTGTAAGCTGGTTCATGCATACCATACCCAGGGAGACAGACGTCTTGTGACCGCCGTAGGTCTGATGGTTGTGCCAATCAGACCTAACCAGCCTATATGGGTAGATGGGATCAAAGTTTTAAAATGCCTAGTTTCTTCCTACTACTAATAAAGAGTGAAAGAGAAGGCACCGTGTCCTTCACCAGGGAGTGCCTAATTGTAACTGGACAGGCCTAACCCCGGCACAGAGTCTGAGCAAGGACAGGATGATTAATTTTTCCTGGGGCTCAGTTGAAACTCCCTGGAGGCTGTTTTACTCAACTATGCTTTATGACCACTGCTCATGCCCTTGATGCTACTACAGATAATAGGCAGGCACTCTGGGAAGGGGAAGCAGACAGTTCTTTGCTCCTTTCAGGGGAAAAACTTGCTGTAAGATCACAAATATGAAGAACTGAAATCAAGAGACTGAGAAACTGGGTCAGGGATTTTGATAATTACTCTGTGGCAAAAATCCGCCTAGAGCACTTTTATCCTGCCCTTTCTCCAAGGAGCTCATGGTTCTCCCTGCCTTATTTTTATCCCTACAACAACTTTATGAGGTAGGTTAGTTTAGCCTGACTAGCATGAAATGGTTCAGTGTCCTTCAGGACTCAGTAGGGTTTTATCCAGTTTTAATTTGAACCCCATAATAATTTAACATGGTTTTTTTTTGGGGGGGGGCAGGCTTCTGTGTCCCTAATATGAAATAAATTAAATAAGGCAACATTTTCCTATCATTATACCTCTATGGTAGAGGAGCCTTGTGGTGCGGAGTGGTAAGCTGCTGTACTGCAGTCAAAAGCTGTGCTCACAACCTGAGTTCGATCCCGACAGAAGTCTGTTTCAGGTAGCCGGCTCAAGGTTGACTCAGCCTTCCATCCTCCCAAAGTCAGTGAAATGAGTACCCAGCTTGCTGGGGGTAAAGGGAAGATGACTGAGGAAGGCACTGGCAAACCACCCCGCAAATAAAGTCTGCCTAGGAAACGTCGGGATGTGATGTCACCCCATGGGTCAGGAATGACCCGGTGCTTGCACAGGGTACCTTTACCTTTTATACCTCTATGGGCTAGCTCATTCAACCTGTTTGATTTCTGCATGTGGGGCTGCTGTTAAAGACCCTGGAAAAAGATGGCAACCCTGCCTGAATTAGATGGTGCTCCCTTTCCCCATTGGAGTCATAACCATTAAGTAAGATGTAGCGTGGTGTAGTGGTTACAGTGTGGGACTGGGATCTGGGAGACCCAGGCTTAGGGTTGCCAACCTCCAGGTACTAGGTGGAGATCTCCTGCTATTACAACTGACCTCCAGCAGATAGAGATCAGTTCCCCTGGAGAAAATGGCCGCTTTGGCCATTGGACTCTATGGCATTGAAGTCCCTCCCTAAACCCTGCCCTCCTCTGGCTCCATCCCAAAAACCTCCCACTAGTGGTGACCTGGCAACTTCTCTCAAAATTAAGTACGTACAAGAAAGAATTCTATATCTGAATTTTTTTGTAACCCCTGTTCCAGGTTTTCTGTAAGCTTGTTGCAAAACAAAACTGGGCTTTGTTTTGCCTCTGTTCAAGTAAGATTTTTTTTTTTTTTTGCCAATTCCCCTTCCCAATGAAGATTTCCATGCTACTCCCATCCAGGACCAAAGCTGACCTATGGGGGCCCAATCTTCAGCCATGCCTGTGGCCATTCCAACAAATACCCTGCTCCCCCACCTCCTCCCCACCCCCTGATGCAAACTGCTTGGCTACCTATGTACCTTAGAACGTCTGGCATCATCATTCTCTCTCCTGGGCCAGTCTGCGGTATGGAGGAGGTGGAACACACACTGGGATGCTGTGAGCTTGCATCTCGGTCCTGCAGAGCCCTGGACCCAAGGATGTGGTGCTATGTGTACCACTTTTAGAGCAGGCACTTCAATCAAGCTAGTGCCCAGCTGGTGCAGGCACCTTGCCCCTGGCCCTTTTTGTGAAGCTGGAAGTGCCAGGGCTCAGCTGTGACCATCAGGAGAGCTGCTTGCATCACCCGCACATTCCTCTTGGGTGGTGCTGGACAGCCCAGGCAGCCAAAAGCACAGGAAGAGGAGCATTTTCAAGTGAGTTGGTGGGAAAAGGATGTCCAGGCAGTTGGCAGAGGAAGTGTGGGGGTTAGTGGCAGGGGACCCTGGCAGATGCCCTGCTTCATGGTATGAAGTCCTAGCCATGAAAGTAGGATTCAGTTTCCTGTAGGGGAAAAAAAGGTGAAAGAGGGAAGTGGGACAGCTTAAAATGTTTTTGCTTTAAGCAGTCAAGCTTGACATTGATATGGCTTCCATTACGATCATCATTATGCACCCATTCATTCAGTCATTCATATTTTTAGGGGGAAGAAACAAAACCTAGCTGCTTCAACTATCCTTCTCTTTAAGCTTTCCTCTCTGTTTTCTTTCTGACATGTTGTATGACAATATGTTGGCATGTGAATGAGTGAATGGGAATAACTGAAGACATTCGGAGTAGATTCAGGAAAAAAAGGTACAAGGCCCACATTTCTAGAAGGAAGATGTACATCTGTATACAAGGATGTATCTCAAGCTTGTTCTCCACCAGCATAAGGGTATGTCCATTGATAGAGGATGGTGTGATTTTCACTAATTTCCCCTCCTATTGCAGACCCCTAGCATTATACCCAATAGTTTTCTGGGTGGGAGGGTCCCCTGGCATCATTTCAGAAGATACCAGAGGGAAAGGGAGGAAATGTTCTGTTCTTACAGTGGAACTCCACTTGAGC